>NC_143563.1:56320833-56659166 GCF_054136105.1 Typopeltis vanoorti | reverse complement strand
GAAATGGAAGCACAGGAAGTCAACTGCAAGTGCTACCCACAGTGGATGACCCATCACACTCATGTGACGATAGGGTACTTATGAAGGATAATATGTAAAACTGCCATTTGCTGGCCAACACGTTGAATGCAGTGTTCTGGGCATCGACTGAAACACGAATCTACACAAAAACATTCAAATCTGATCACAACATGGATTTCCATGGTAGGAGTGCAATATGCAAGCTCCACATTACCTGAACCAACATACAACATTGTCTTGAGTGGTGCCAAGAGTGTGTACAGTGGGATGTGGGAAGTTTGGAAAGTTATGTTATGGAGCAACAAATCACACTACACCCTCTACTGAGCAGATGGATAGGTATGGGTCCAGCGAATGTCTCTTAGCAGTGCATAACCTGAACTATGAAATTCTGAGGTGACAGTGTGATGGTATGATACTGTTTTTCCTGGTTTAGCCTAAGATCTCTCTTTGTGGTGCCACAAACATTGAACTCAGAGAAGTATCTGAACATTCTGGACAACGTAATGCTTCTTACATTGTCCAGACTGACCAGACTTACTGACCGGAATTGACCATTGTTTCTTTCAGCTAGACAGTGCCCTTGTCATAAGGCTGCTGCTGTAACTGTGTGGTTTTTGGACATGAACTTCACCACACTTGACTGGCCTCCACAGAAACCCGATCTCAACCCTGTTTAACATCTGTAGGATGAACTTGGAGTGTCAGGTGAAGTCAAAGGGATGTCTGCCCCACAACAGTTGAGGACCTCATTACATGCCTACAGTTAGAATGATCTACAGTTTCCAATAACAGCTATTGTATGCTTTTGGAAAGTATGCCCTGTAGGATTGCTGCAGTCATTACAGTGAAAGGAGGTCCTACATCTTATTAAGGTGGATGCCATGGCTGTTTGTTTGTCACACTATGGTTTCTGTTGACTACTTTCCAAGCAGTGTATATATCAGTACTTGAGGTAGACAAAGCCATAAAAAATATGAGATGTGGAAATACAGCTGGAATGGATAATATTTGATTGGAAATGCTTGAATATGAAGGTATAAAAGTTCATAGTGGCTACACTATATAGCCTCAAGGGCTCACTTCGGTGAGTATGGGAATGGATTAATGCTGGACCATGCTTTTCTTCATGCAGTATACATCTGTTATATTAACTGTAGACTGGTCCCTGCTTTTCTTTCTGGCTATCCTTCTTCTCTTCTTGCCTCCCCCCCCCCCCCATTGCTATTAGAGTATTCACAGCAGACTTAGGGTGAATCTTTCCTATTTTGTTATTTTTTTTTCATCTCATACAGTAAAGTCTGCATTCTCTCCCTTACTTACTAGGTTTGTGGAAAAAAAAAATAGCAAGCAGCAGCAATCATGTTATTACTTACAAAATGGTGCAAACTGCAGTGTAGAAAGCAAGAGGAAAGTAATGCATTATTCTCTCTCTCTCTCACACACACACGCACACATTACTATTAAGAGGAAACTCCAAACCCTTTAATGGGACAGGGGTGCTAAGAATCCTCTGGCAAAATAATAATGAAGAAATGAAAAGAAATACAGTAAGTTACATAAAGAGAAGAAGCCTCTGTAGCTCAGTCAGTATAGACAAAGCCCTTTGGTTGGAAAGACCTGGGTTCGATTCCCGTCTGTGACATGAGGAACCTTTATCTGGTCTCTTTTGACTAAAGGTGAGTTAACTGGTCTCATATGGAGGTAGAGGTTTTTTTTCTTCCAGTAACGTGGGATTTTCATCCCTCAAAACAGGCAAACTGGTCCCATGAACACACATGCTATAGTCATAAATATACTATGGCAAGGAAGGCAATGGGAATACTTGTAATCATCTCCCTAGTATGGTAGCATATAGCTACCACCATATGGCTGAGGGAGTAGGATAGGACATAAAAAGAGGAAAAGTATATCAGAAATGTCAAGAAATTCCAGTGCGGCTTGGAACTTGGAATGTGAGAACAATGTTTAAAGTAAATTAAAGATACTAAGAAATTATATTCTTATTTAATTCCTTTATCAAAGTGTAAGCAAACGAGAATGCAATTTCTTTCCCATCTTTAATTTAATTTATAACCAAGTGAAAAAATTTTCAACAATGTTGTTAGAACTGAAAGAACAAGCAAGAAAAAGAGATGTAGGAATTCTATAAGTTAGTGGCAATTTACTGGAAATGAAACTACAGAATCATCTATAGCAGAGGAAAGAAAAATGGTGTGGGTTTGTTATTAAGGAAAGAAAGCATAAAATACTTATCACCCGAATGACAGAATAATTATGGCAACCTTAACAGCAACCCCAGTGGATCTTGCCGTAATTTCAAGTATACATGCTAACAACTAATTTGGAAGATCATTAGATACAAGAGGCACATGAACAACTAGAGGAACTAATAATATCAGTTAAAGATAATTTAATTATAATAAGTGACTTTAATACAGTGGTTGGATAGGACTATGAATATAAAGCAACTGGACGATTTGGGCTAGGCAGGAAGAGGAGAACTATTGTTAAATTTCTGTAAACAACATGACCTTATAGTTTAATATGCTTTTTGATGCCAAAACGATGATACTATACATGGAAGTCACCAAGAAATGTTGCATGATATCAAGATGATTGCATACTAGTCGATGAGAGATACACAAAACAACTTTAGTCATGCTACAGCTACTGAGGAGCTGAAATAGTGACCTCTCACTCATTATTGCAAATTTTAAAATAAAACTAAGAAAATACATAGAATAAGGAGGAGAAAATGGAATATTGAACTACTGAAAATAAGAGCCAACAGGCTTCACTTCGGCGAATTAAAATTATTCAAAATTAAGTGGGTATTGAATACCACATTGAATACTACATTATTTCTTAGATGAATAAGAAACTCAAAGATAGGAAATCTAATCTAAGAGTTTCATGCCGAATATAGAAAACTATAAAGTTTGGTGAGTCTTAGGCTAGGGCGACTCTTAGTAAAGGTGGAGCAAGCTTCGATCACTGTTCTTAGTATTTTCCCATAATGTAAAACACAGCTTCTAGGAGATGTATTACTGTTCTACATTATGAGAGAAGGTCACTATCCAGACCGGTTTCGACCTTTTTTGAGATCTCATCAATGAGTAGGTAGACCTAGATGTAATACTAAGGTTTCAATAGTCAGAGCTTATTTCTTTACTGTATGAGTTGCCAAAAGATACACAAATACAATTACTAAAAATAAGAGCCCAGCAGGCTTCACTTCGGCGAAGTAAAATTATTTAAAATTAAGTGGATATTGAATACCACATTATTTCTTAGCCGAATAAGAAATTCAAAGATAGGAAATCTAATCTAAGAGTTTCATGCCGAATACAGAAAACTATAAAGTTTGGCGAGTCCAAGTGCAATGCTAGGGCGATTTGTAGTAAAGGTGGAGCAAGATCCAATCACTGTTCTTAGTATTTTCACATAATGTAAAACACAGATCAAGGAGTTGGCTCACGCTTGGACTCGCTGAACTTTATAGTTTTCTGTATTTGACATGAAACTCTTAGATTAGATTTCCTAGCTTTGAGTTCCTTATTCGGTTAAGAAATAATGTAGTATTCAATATCCACTTAATTTTGAATAATTTTACTTCACCGAAGTGAAGCCTGTTGGGCTCTTATTTTCAGTAATTGTATTTGTGTACCTTTTGGCAACTCGTACAGTAAAGAAATAAGCTCTGACTATTGAAACTTCGTATTACATCTAGGTCTACCTACTCACTGATGAGACCTCAAAAAAGGTCGAAACTGGTCTGGGTAGTGACCTTCTCTCATAATGTAGACCAGTAATACATCTCCTAGGAGCTGTGTTTTACATTATGGGAAAATACTAACAGTGATCAGAGCTTGCTCCACCTTTACTACGAGTCACCCTAGCATTGCACTACCAGGTGTTAGCTTACGCTTGGACTCGCCGAACTTTATAGTTTTCTGTATTCGGCATGAAACTCTTAGATAGATTAGATTTCCTATCTTTGAGTTTCTTATTCGGCTAAGAAATAATGTGGTATTCAATATCCACTTAATTTTGAATAAGGAATATTGAACTATTGAAAGACTTTGGTATAAAAAATGAATTTAAAAAGAAACAGGTTGCATGTTTGAGAAGAACTGTGAAAAAAAAGACTGGATTGGTCATCAAGAAAATAACTAAAAGATTTGTTTCAATAATGAACTATCATGAGTTGGCATAATTAAAAGAATTATAAAAACAGAGAAAAACTCAAGTTAAAAACTTGATTAACATAGAATTTTTGTCTAAGTATTAGGCCTTGTCAGTACAAGATTACAGATCAATTAAACAATAACAGATAATTCTAAAAAGTGCCACCTGAGTAACTAATATAACGAAAAAGGGTTAATAATTTTCTAATTTATTCAAAACATACATTATATAAATATATACATAGACAAAAGAAAGAATAGATTAGCAGATTTAAAAAGTGCTATTTCCCATAAAGGGGGAAAGATATAGACCATTGGAATATGGTATCAACGCTGAACACGAGTTTGTTGGAACACGACAAGAGTCCTTCATAAAATTCTTTTCCTCGTAGAACATCTTTATGAAGAAATGTGAAACTTCATTGTGCTAACGTGGGAGATAGTACTTTTTAAATCTGCTAATCTTTCCTAACTTTATTTTGTGTGTGTGTGTGTGTGTATACAGTAAAACCCCGTTTTTACGTTCCCGCAATTTACGTTTTCCTGCCATTTACGTCATTTTCTGTTGGTTCTGTCCTGAGGCCTATTCTTACGATATATTGTTTTCCCGCCATTTGATCCCAACAACTTGATGTGGAGGTTATTTCTCGTGATTTGTGTTTTTTTCCTTGGGTGGTAATACTGATTTTCAAATCGATTTCTGCAGAAATTGCACATTTCTGTTCCCAAATGGCATTGCTTTCGGCTGTAGTTTCGTTTTCGCCATCACTGTGACCTGCACGCTTGCAGCAGTAATGTAGTGATGAGCGATACCATGATTTTTCAATCACAGTACAAATTGATATCGCAGATTTTCTGCTACGTAACTTAGCGTGTGAAAGTTGCCTTCAAGTTGCGGTATTGGATTATCCATGTTAGTAACATGTAGAAAAAAGACAGAAAATATATTTTGGTAGAAGAAAAGATGGCAATTCTGCGACGTGTAGATTGGCATGCTGGAACATGTGTGCATTTAGCAAAAGATCTTGGACTCTCTGTGTCCACTTTGAATACAATAGTAAAAAACAGGTCAAGCATTGAACTCAATGCAAAGCAATCTGGCACTATGTCAAAGAAAAAAAAAAACTTCTTCTTCTGAAGCTTCTCCCACTTAAGTGGGGTCACTGTTGATAATGAGTCTCCTCCACACCTTCCTGTCTTGGGCTGTCACCACATCCAAGTTCTTCATCCTCAAGTCCTCTTCTACCAGCTCCCTCCATCTCTTCTTTGGCCGCCGACGCTTCCACCTTCCTTGCACATCCATCTGCATGACCCTTCTTCCCACATATTCGTCCTCCCTCCTCATCACATGACCAAACCATCTCAACCTTGCCTCCTGTATTTTCGCTCCTAAGTTCGTAACTTTCACTGTTCCCCTGACATAGTCATTTCTCAGACGATCCTTTCTGGTCACACCGCACATCCACCTAAGCATTCTCGTCTCTGCTACTTCCATCCTGCTGATGTTATTTTTCCTCAGGGCCACAGTTTCTATTGCATACGTCATAGCTGGCCTCACTACTGTTCTATAGATTTTGCCTTTCGGATTGATTGGCACCCTCTTATTGCATAACACTCCAGCCATCTCCCTCCAGTTCCTCCAACCCGCTTGAATCCTGCATTCCACTTCCTTCTCAGCTCCTCCATCTTCTTCGGCTAAGTATCTAAAGTCTCTCACCTTCCTGATGACATTTCCTTCCAGCTCCAGATCTGTCTCCTGTCCGCTGCCCACTGTGCAACACATATTGCTGTCTTACTTCTGCTCAGTCTCATACCTCTCTCTTCCAGTACTTTTCTCCATCTTTCCAGTTTAGTTCCCGCTTCTTCTCTTGAGTCTGCACACAGCAAGATGTCATCTACATACAACATTGTTCAAGGCACATCTTCTCTCACCTCCTCTGTTACTACCTCCATCACAATAATAAACAGAAACAGACTTAATGCTGACCCTTGATGCAAGCCAACTGTTACTTCAAAACTTTCTGTCTGTCCCAGACAGGTCCGAACACTTGTCTTCACATTTCTGTACATTTCCTGCAACAACCTGACATATTTCTCCGGCACCGTCTTCTCCCTCAGACACCTCCAGACTTCTTGCCTTGGCACTCTATCGTATGCTTTCTCCAGATCAATAAATGCTAGATGTAGCTCTCTTTGTTTCTCTCGATACTTTTCCATCATCTGCCGTAACCCAAAGATAGCATCTGTTGTTGATCTACCAGGCATGAAGCCAAATTGTTCCTTTGCAATCTCCACCTCCTTCCTCAATCTACCATCAAGAACCCTTTCTAGGATTTTCATTGTGTGGGACATCAACTTTATTCCTCTGTAATTTTTACAGTCTTGTGCATCCCCTTTACCCTTGTAGATGGGGACAAGAGTACCCTCTCTCCATTCCTCGGGTCTATCAAAAAAAAAAAAAAAAAAATGCAAAAACAATCAACTAAAGATTATTATTTTTAATAGATAAATGTAAGTAATTGTAAATTCATTTATTTTCAGTTATTAAATTTTGTAATCGAGTATGTCGTCTCATACTAGCAGTAAGTCATCTTTTAGCCTTTTTTAAGGTTTTTTTTTACATTTCCTGCTATTTACACTTTTTTTTTTCCCATCAGTCCCCTGAAAAGTGTAAAAAAGGGGTTTTACAGTAAATATATATATATATATATATATATATATATATTTTTTTTTTTTTAAAAATAACTTAGGATATTATTGAATTTTTGTAGTTATCTTACATTAGCTACTCAGGTGGCACTTTTTAGAATTGTCTGTTATTATTTAATTGCCATTCTGTTATCTTGTACTGATGATGCCTATGATACTTTATGCAAAAATTCGACATTAATAAAGTTTTTAAATAAGTTTTCCTCCATATTTATAATACTTTTAATGACTAAAAGATCAGCAGACAAAGTCTCAGGATTTAAAAAAAATTACAACTGTAGAAGTCTTACTTTACAAATGCGATACTTGAGTTAATAGAAGAATGAAATAAAGCAAGAAAAACAAAGATTGTAGAATGCAAGAAACAGTATCAAAGACTAAGGAACAAGATTAAACAAGACTGCAAAAAAAGCAAAGGATAACTGGATAGAAGAAATATGTAAAGAAGTTGAATATAAATTAAATACAGGAGGACGAGCTGACAAGGCATATTGAATACTTGCTGCGCACACCTGCAATCCCAAAACAAAAAGTAAAGTTCTATGAGACAAAAAAGGAAAATTACTTACTGAACACATCCCAGCTCAACATCACCAGAGTTATGATCGGTATCAATATAAGATAAGAAGCCTGAATGGCAAAGAAATGGAGCTAGCTGAGGAATTAGATAAGTACCAGATTGACATAACAAAAAAGACAAAAACTGGTGAGATCTTTCTGAGCAATAAATACAAAATGTTATATTCAGGCAATGACAATCAAGGAAAAGAAGGAGTAGCCATTGAATTCAACACTAAATATGAGACTAATCTTCTTGAATGGCAGGCAATCTCAAGTAGAGTGATGTGGGCAAAAATATGAGAATGGGAAACAGGACAGTGAGACTTATTTGTGCCTATGGTCCCACAGAAGGTCCTACTAAGGTAGAAGCAGAGGAATTTTTTGAGGATTTAGAAAAAGCAGCTGACACAATGAAAAAGGAAAAGTTGGTCCTTGTTGGGGATCTAAATAGCAGAGTAGCAAATGATTGTCAGACATACAAAAATATATAGGGAAAATGTGGAGAAAAGAGCAAAGCTAATAATAATGGCAAATACCTGTTGGATTTCTGCTCAGGACATGGACCTGTTATTACTAACACCATGTTCCAACATAAAAATGTGCACAAATTCACAATGAGAGAAGAGGCAAGGAATAAGAAAAGTCTCATTGACTATGTTATTGTTGATAGTGATGTTTTCTCCCTAGTGCAGGACACCAGAGTGTACAGAGGATTTGAAATTGGAAGTGATCACTACTTAGTCTTGAGTGGGATAAAATTGAATTTCATATTGAAAAGAATAACATGTAAGAAAGTTTTAAAGCGAACAAAAGTTGAGCAGCTCTCAAATGTGAACTGTAGACTAAAATACACAAAGATTATTGAAGAAAAAATGAAAGAGTTTGTGAGCAGCAACCAAACCTTGGAGATTCAGTGGCAAGCCTTGGAGAAAACACTGATTGATTCAGCCAGAGAGGCATGTGGTGCAGTTGTCTGCAAGGATAGAAAAATCGGAACTCCATGGTGAACACAGGAAGTTAAAGAGGCAGCTAAGGAAAAGAAGAATCATCATCATCAAATTCCTGCCATGTACCTTCAAGGGGTGTACAGGATATGATAGTACTACATGAAAAAAATTACATCATTACTAACGTCCTATCTACAATTTTCCTCCAAATCAGTCTGTTACTTGTCAAGACTCCAACATTATCAGATCTTATATTTCTATCGTCTAAGGCACTTTGTACCGTATCAATCCACCTATATCTTGGTTTTCCTCTGGGTCGTTTTGCTGCCAACCTGGCAGAGAACACTTGTTTTGCTAATCTTTCTTCACCCATTCTGTTTAAGTGACCATACCACTTGAGATTAGCTCTGCTAACGCATTCCTAGATGCTGACAATGTCAAGTTCTTTCCTAATATCCTCGTTTTTAATATGATATTGCCATTGGTGCCATTTGTTTATGCCTATAATCTTTCTCAGGACTCTCATATCTGCAGTCTCTAGTCTTTGGCCAAGTGTTTTACTTCTGACCCAGCTCTCAAATCCATAATTAAAACTGGTTTGAACACTGTCTTGTATATAGCTAATTTAGTGTTCCGAACTAATTTCTTTCTTATTCCATATAAATTTGTTCAATTGAGTTCCCATCATACCAGCTTTGCTGATTCTGTTGTCTATTTCTATATTTAATTTACCATCTTCACTAAAAATTGTGCCTAAGTAGCTGAAATCTTTTACTTGTTCCACAGGTTCTCCATTCACAACACAGTTGACATTTTCAATGATTCTGCCTATTTTAGTTGTCGTTGTCTTTTTATTGCTGACCTTCATACCATATCTATTAAAACAGTTATTCAATTTAGTCAGAGAATCTTGCAGACTTGTAGCGGATTTATTTAGAAGTATAACATCATCCGCATAAAGCAAAGAGTTGACATTAACATCTCCAATTTTGATATCATGTTTAATACCACTTTCCTTCATAATGTGATCCATATAGATAATGAATAACAGAGGGGATAATGTACATCCTTGTCTCACACCAGATTTAACATTAAACCATCATCCTGTACTTCCTTCAATTCTAACTGCTGACTTAAAACTCAAAGACTAAGTATTGCTTGATATAATGCCTCATTGACACCATATAACTGTAGCGTATTGAATAGCTTCTCTCTTGGCACCTTGTCATATGCCTTTTCCAAATCGACAAAACTTAAATACAGATCTTTGTTATATTCCCATGCTTTCTTGACTATTTGACGTAAAGTGCAGATCTGATCCTACACAGCCTCTATTTGGCCTGAATCCAGCTTGTTCTTCACCTTGCTTTTCTTCCACAATTCTTCTCAACCATTTCTCAAGTATACTTGCATAGATCTTGTCAGGAACACTAAGTAGGGATATACCTCTGTAATTCTCACATTCAGTTTTATTTCCATTTTTATATATGGGTACTATGAGAGCTCTACTCCAATCATCGAGAATTTTTCCCTCTGTCCAGGCTTTCTGAACTATGCAGTGCAGCCACTGTAAGACTCTTATACCACCATACTTCAGCATTTCTGGTCGAATATCATCTACTACCTTTCCACATTTCAAGCCTCTCATGGCTTTTTCTACTTCAAGTATGGATATGTATTCCTGACTGCATGCCCGGTCAGTGTTTTTTATGACTGTGCTGTCATCACTGCTTCTTTCATTTAGCAATAGAAGAAAGCATATCAAAAGTTCCTGGCAAATAAGTCAGCTTGTGCTCTTAGAGAATACAGAGACAAATGTAAGAAAGCGAAACACTGTGTAAAACTAGCTAAACAAAACTCATGGGAGAACTTTAGCAAGAACATAGAAAATAAATATCAAGAAGGTGGCAAAATATTCTGGTGGTTGTTGAAGAAGCTTAGAAATGGAGGAAAGAGTACTGTAAAAGGAGTTAGAGATGATAAAGGTGACATGAAAATTGGAGAAAATGATATCCTTGAAGTATGGAGTAATTACTTCAAAAAATTGCTAAATGAAACAAGCAGTGATAGCACAGTGGTTAAAAACACTCAACAGGCATTCAGTCAGGAATACATATCCATACTTGAAGTAGAAAAAGCCATTAAAGGCTTGAAATGTGGAAAGGCAGCAGGAGTAGATGATGTTCGACCAGAAATACTGAAGTGTGGTGGTATAAAAGTCTTACAGTGGCTGGACTGCATAGTTCAGAAGGCTTGGACACAGGGACGAATTCCCAACGATTGGAGTAGAGCTCTCATAGTACCCATATAATAAAAAGGGAAATAAAACTGAATGTGAGAATTACAGAGGTATTTCCCTACTGAGTGTTCCTGACAAGATTTATGCAAGTATACTTGAGAAACAGTTGGGAAGAATTTTGGAAGAAAAGTTGGTGAAGAACAAGCTGGATTCAGGCCAAATAGAGGCTGTCAGGATCAGATCTTCACTTTATGACAAATAGTTGAGAAAGCATGGGAATATAACAAAGATCTATATTTAAGTTTTTTCGATCTGGAAAAGGCATATGACAAGGTGCCAAGAGAGAAGCTATTCAATACGCTACAGTTATATGGTGTCAATGGGGCATTATATCAAACAATACTTAGTCTTTATTTGAGTTGTAAGTCAGCAGTTAGAATTGAAGGAAGTACAGGATGATGGTTTAATGTTAAATCTGGTGTGAGACAAGGATGTACATTATCCCCTCTGTTATTCATTATCTATATGGATCACATTATGAAGGAAAGTGTTATTAAACATGATATCAAAATTGGAGATGTTAATATCAGCTCTTTGCTTTATGCGGAACGATGTTATACTTCTAAATAAATCCTCTACAAGTCTGCAAGATTCCCTGACTAAATTGAATAACTGTTGTAATAGATATGGTATGAAGGTCAGCAATAAAAAGACAAAGACAATGAAAACAGGTAGAATCGTTGAAAATGTCAACTGCGTTGTGAACAGAGAACCTGTAGAACAAGTAAAGCATTTCAGCTACTTGGGCATGATTTTTAGATAACAGAATCAACAAAGCTGGTATGGTAGGAAGTCAATTGAATAAATTCATATGAAATAAGAGAGAAATTAGTCGGAACACTAAATTAGCTGTATACAAGACAGTGTTCAATCCCGTTTTAACTTATGGATCTTAGAGCTGGGTCAGAAGTAAAACACTTGACCAAAGACTAGAGACTGCAGATATGAGAGTCCCGAGATAGATTAGAGGTGTGAACAGATGGCATCAATGGCAATATCATATTAAAAACGAGGATATTAGGAAAGAACTTGACATTGTCAGCATCCAGGAATGCGTTAGCAGAGCTAATCTTAGGTGGTATGGTCACTTAAATAGAATGGGCAAGGAAAGATTAGCAAAACAAGTGTTTTATGCCAGGTTGGTAGGAAAACGACCAAGAGGAAGACCAAGATATAGGTTAATTGATACGGTACAAAGTGCCTTAGACGATAAAAATATAAGATCTGATAATGTTGGAGTCTTGACAAGTAACAGACTGATTTGGAGGAAAATTGTACATAGGAAGTTAGTAATGATGTAAATTTTTCATGTAGTACTATCATATCCTGTACACCCCTTGAAGGTACATGGCAGGAATTTGACGATGATGATGATGATGATGCACAAAGAGAAAAAAGCAGAGAGAGAGATGGAAGGAATATCTTGAAAACTTATGTTGCTGAGAATATATGAAGAGTGAAATTATCGAAAGAGAATGTGAAGTTGAAAAAGAAAGTCGTCGACCAGAGGTAGTATATTATTATTATTACAGGCAACTCCAGGGAGTCGACTTACTCATTGAGGGAGGCCCTAACATCATGTCAAGAACAACTATTCAACATTCATATAGCATCTATCATACCTCACCTTGAACTCATTCACATTCATGGCATCCACAACAGACTCTGGCAACTTATTCCACTCATTCACCACTCTCAAAGTAAAAAACCTAGCTCTAACACCCTTGCTAACCACATTCTTTCCCAGCTTTCATGTATAGCCCCTAGTCCTCCCACTACCAGTCCTATTCTAAAAAATATCTTCTGAATTAATCTTATAGAAACCCTTCAGTAATTTGAATGTCTCAATCATATCACCCCTTTTCTGCCTATCAAACCAATTTCTGCAATCCACAAATCTTCAACCTGTTTTCATAAGGTTCATTCCACACACACACACACCTGCTATCATCTTGGTCACTCGTCTCTGGATCCTCTCCACCTCCTCCCCATCAAGAAGAAACCCTGGCACCCATATCTGGGCACAGTAGTCTAGATGGGGTCTTATCGATACAGAGGAACAATATCTTGTTTGTCTCTGCTTGTTAAAGTATTTTTCAGCAACCAAGTGATTTGATGAGCTGATTTAGCCACTTTTGCAATCTGTCCCGTAAACTTCAACTCCCTATCCACCTCTTCTTTGGTGCATCAATCCGAAATTTGGTAAATATAGCAGCACATCACAACATCCTGTCATGCGACTTCCTTTTTATCTCTTCATAAACTCTTAGCGCCAGTTAGCATCATTATGTTATTTATATATGAAATTCTTGGTCTGCCTCGTGGCCTCTTTCCTTCTACAGTCCCAACACTCCCAAATCCCTGGCCTCATCAATTTCCTGGAGTACGGTTCCACCAATGTGATATATTGCTGCTAATCTTTTCACCCCAAAATGCATAACCTTACACTTTGCCACATTAAATTGACATCCATTCTCCTTAGCCCAGACCTCCAATTTATCCAAATCATCTTGCAAAATTTTGACATCCTGTGCACTCACTATTGCTCTACCCAACTTTGCATCATCAGCAAACAAGTGAACACTTCCTCTCAGATCCTTTCCTATATCGTTAATGAACAAATTGAAAAGTAGTGGTCCAAGAATAGACCCCTGCGGCACACCACTAGTCACAGGCCGTCTTTTGGACTCTACTCCTGAATAAACCACTCTCTGATATCTCTCCATCAACCACTCTTCTATCCATCTCACCAACCCTATATCCATCCCCATATGCTGCAGTTTACTGATTAGAATTCCATGTGGTATCCTGTCAAAAGACTTAGCAAGGTCCAGTAGAATCACTGTAAACCCATTACTCTTATCCAGTTCAGCTGTCACTGTGTTATGAAACGTGAGCAAGTTACTGAGTCATGATCTACCCTTCACTAAACCATGTTGTCCCCCATATAGTATCCCATTTTCATCTATCCAATCCTGTATTTTTCTCTTGACTAATTTCTCCAAGACCTTGACAACGATTCCTGATATGCTAATCGGTCGGTAATTTACAACAGCAGTCTTGGATCCTCCTTTATGCAGTGAAACTATTTTCCCCTCTTTCCACTCACTCGGGACTAACCCAGACCAGAGACTCAGATTAAACAATATGGTCAAGGGCACTGACAGTTCTTTAGCCGCTTCACGTACGACACGAGCTGGTATACCATCCAATCCCACAGAAGTATTGACATTGAGGTTTTGCAATAGACTATTCACCTCCACTTCATTCACCATAATTCCCGTATAATCTATTGGTTCATTCATTCCTGCAATGTCACCACCTGGATGATATACTCTTGCAAAGTGCTTGCTACATGAAGAAATTAAAAGAGCGATTAATGAATTACCCAACTGGAAAACTGTAGGAACAGATGAAATACTTCCTGAAATTCTGAAAAATCTGGGATATGCAACACAAGAAGCCTTGTTTAACGGGATTAGGCTAATCTATCAAAGGGACAGTTTAATGAAAGTTTGATAACTTTGATATAAAGAGATAAGCAAAGCTTTTATGTTATGGAGCACCCTTGGATCTGAACATTTCTTTTTAACTGCAACTCTTTTTAAATTAAAAATTGAATGAAATGATCATCAGCTCCATTAAATTTTAAAATTTAGATTTGAATAAGAGTTTAAATTGTAAAAATAATAGGATACTATTAAAAGATGAGAATAAAATTGATAATGAATACGTTACATTAATAGTAAACATACTGTAAAACTTGTAAAATTTAAAAATGAAAAAAAAAAAAAAAAATTAAAATCTAATACTTAAAAACTGTAAAGGATAAGAAAAAATCAATATGAAGGCCTAGAAAGTAAAATATAAAAATATATAATAAAAGATGAAATCGATTTACAGGATGAAGTAAGGCTGTTCTGGGAAAGCAGTCATCAGAATAAAAGAATGAAATTTCATAGTGCACATTATGTAGGCTGTATTGATGCTTTTAAGGTATTTATATATGATTGGTTTAAGGTTTTTTTGTTGTTGGGGAGCTGCCAAACCTCAGAAGTAATGTAGGGACAGTGGACATTCAGTGGAGCTCCATCTTACAATTCTACTACTACTACTATTCCATCTTACTATTATCATATTTATTCATTACCATCCACAATCTCCACACCAAATTTCAAAGATCGTTATTGAAAGGTACAGGCAATAACATTATATGTGATAATTTCATTAAATTTTTAATTTTAAAAAGAGTTGAATAAAAACATGTTCTGATCCAAGGGTGCTCATAACATAAAAACTTTGCTTATCTCTTTATATCAAAGAATACAAAAGGAGCAACATGAACCATAAGTTCAGAGACAATATAAAGTTTGATGGTAACAATACACAAGAAAGAGAATGCAACAGACTAAAAATTATCAAACATTAAATTTACTCAGTCATGTCTCAAAAACTATACTAAATATAGTGAAGCATAGAATAAAATCAAAAATTGAATGTTATTTAGATGATCAGTTTTGGTTTCCAGAATGATAAAGGAAATAGAGAAGCAATGCTATAATAAGAATAATAATAGAGTGAAAGCGTGAAGTAAATAAAGCTACATCATTGCTTTTATAGATTTAGAAAAGGCATTTGATAATCTACAATAAAATTCCCATTTATATGTCATCTCCTATCCAGGAGGTTGGCTACCATGATGTGACTCATGGTTGACTATGGGCATAACAACATGGGGAGGACCCGATCTCTTCCACATATTGTCATAAGTATTCATGGCCGTGTAAATCCGTGTATGTTTATTCAGGCCAGTTTGCCTGTTCCGAGGGACAAAAAAACCCAAGTTTCTGGATAAAAAAAACTACTAACCTCCGAATGAGACCAGATAAAGGTTTCTCACGTCACGGACAGGAATTGAACCCAGGTCTTTCCGACCAAAGACTTTGTCTATACTTAATGGAGGCTCTTCTGCAATGGAATAAGCTTTTTCAAATAATGAAGGAAATTGGAAGAGACTGGACAGATAGAAAGCTAATTCAAAAATTGTATACCAGCCAGAAAATAATATAGCTATATCATCAGCTAAGTATATATAGAGAATGCAATGAAATAAATAAAAGGAATGAATGGGGCTGTAGGTGGAGTGCAGATACATATGATACGCTTAGCTGATGATATAGCTATATTAGCTGAGAATCAACAGTATTTAAAAGAAATATTATCTAGAATGTTTTACCTCATTATGGACTTAAATGCAGTAAAAACTAAAATAGTGGTGGCAGGTTTAAAGGAACAAAATAAGATAGACAAAATAGTGATTGGAGGTAAAAATAATGAACAAGTAAAATTTTTCATATATCTTGGATGAACTATTCAACAAGACAGAAGATGTAAGTTGGAAATTCAATGAAGAATTACTTTGGCAATTCTTTCAAAGAAGAAAAAGAATTCTTCATGGAAAAAATTTAGTAAAACATCTATTTGGAGCATATTCTTATATGGATGTGAGATTGGACTATAATGGCAGAAGACTTCAAAAGAATTGAAATGAAATGTACTGTTGAAGAGTATTGCCAGGAATAAATTGGAGAGAAAGAAAAACTAACTAAGAAGTCTTGCATATAATAAGAGAGCTGAGTATTGAAGAAGACCATCGCAAAAAGAAAGCTAAAATTCCTGGGACACATAACAAATGGATTATAAACTTATTGAAGGGAATATACCAGAGAAAAGAACAGGACAGCTGAAATATATGGTAAGGCTGGAAAGTTCTGATAAACACCTAGAACAAAAATGATATTAAAGCAATTGATATAACCACAAGAAAGAACATACTAGTAGCAAAGTTATGAATGTAACTTATGTTCTTATATCCTCATATGAGGATATAAGATATAAGTATGTTTTTTCTTGTGGTTATATCAATTGCTTTAATATCATTTTTGTTCTAGGTGTTTATCAGAACTTTCCAGGTCTCCCCTCATACATTCTTAGAGTAGGTATTTAAATTAATTGGAAAAGGTTATAAACTACTGAAGAGGAAAGCTGAAAATAGGATGACTTGGAAGGAGGAAACTCTTCATAGAGGACTCTCCCTTAGAATGATGATGACTGTATAATTCAGATGACCTGGTCCAGGGTCAAATTGCAGATTGAATGTAGATCTCTCATAGTACCCTTCATAGTACCTGAATGTGAGAATTAGAATTTTCCTACTAAGTGTTCTAGGTTTGATTTATGCAAGCATACTTGAGAAGGGGCTGTGATCATTATCACAGCCCCTTCATAAAACGAAAACTATGTTCTTCATTTCTACAATTTATGTAGAAATGAAGAACAAGCTGGGTAAGTCTAAATAGGGGTGGTTCAGATCCGATTTCTACTTTAAGATAAACAGTTGTATCATTATGGGAATATAACAAAGATCTGTATTTAGGTTTTGTTGATCTACAAAAGACATATGACAGGGTACCGAATGATATATGATAAGAACTGCTGTTAAAAATGCAGTTATGTGGTGTAAACATTATTTTGTGTAACACAGTCTGTTTTTATAAATTAAAGATGCCAATAAATTGTATTCTTGGTTTAATCATTTATCTAAGTGTAAGCAAACGTTTGCACCTGAAGTAATTTCAGGACTGGGCAACTCATATATAGAAGCTAATGACTTCACATCACTTGCTTTGGTATCCCATAATGCAAAGCATATAGTCTTACGGACATGTATAATGCTATGCATTATGGGAAGGGTCGCTACCCAGAATGGTTTCGACCTTTATTGAGGTCTCATCAGTGGGAGCCAGACCAAGATGTGATGCCTTTTTGGAGTCATATTTCCATATACAGGTAGCCAAAAGGTGTCACACCTTATTATTAGAGATAGATGTTGGAAGTTTTTCCACTTGGTTATACTATAAATTAAAGATGCCAAGAAATTATATTCTTGGTTGAATCCTTTATCTAAGTGTAAGCAAACAACGTTTGCGCCTGAAGTAATTTCAAGACTGAGCAACTTGTATATAGAAGCCAATGACCACATCACTTGCCTTGGTATACCATAATGCAAAGCACATATCCTTATGGACATGTATAATGCTATACTTTATGGGAAGGGTCACTACCCAGACTGGTTTCGACCTTTATTTGAGGTCTCATCACTGGATAGTGACTCTTAATTAAGAAGGGTGCACATTGCTGTTGTTCATCATCTATATGGATTGCATTATGAAGTGGTATTAAACCTGATACCAAAATTGGATATATTCATCTCGGCTTTTTAAGCAGATGTATTCCTAAACAAATCCATTAAAAATCTACAGGATTCCCTAATCTAATTTAATAACAATTGGTGCAAATAGTATGCCTCCCTTGATTAGTTCCTGACTTCCTGGAAGTCTCTCTTAATAATAATAATAAATTCAGTATTAGAATCAGCAATAGAAAGACAGACTATGAAAATAGGCAAAAACATTGAAAACATCATCTGCATCCTGAAAAACCTACAGAATAACTGAAACATTTTAGCTATTGAGGCATAATTTTTTAGCGAAGGCAGCAAATTAAATATGGAAGTAGATAATCTGCTGTTTAGATCTCCAATAGCTTTTCTGTATTTTTTTTTTTTTTTTTTTGGTTGTCAACTGCCTTTTCTGGGGGATACTATGTGTCTGTGTTCACTGGGCATCTACAGATGCCGTATGGTCACTCCGATGCTCGATGATGATCCACACTAGGCCTCGGCATGTAGTCCTGTTGTTTGCCCTTCTGGCAGCCTCAGCTCTCTGAAGATCAGTCACTCCACACATGCCATCCATCCATCTCATTGATGGTCTGCCCCTGCCTCTTTTTCCAGGAACTTTACCTTCTATTACTGTTCTGAGAAGTCCTCCTTCCATCCTTTCTATGTGTCCAAAATATTTTAATTTTCTTCTGTCAATATCCTTAAGGAGCCTTAAGTTCTACTAATCTTTTCTAACACCCATTCATTTGTACGCCTTTCAGTGTATGATATCCTCAACAGCCTTCTGTAACACCACATCTCAAAAGCAGATATCCGTTTCTTATCTGACTTCTTTAGGTTCCAAGTCTCGCATCCATAAGTCACTGTTGGAAAAACAACTGCATCCAAAATCCTCAACTTTGTTCCCATGGAGATAGATCCATCCTTCCAGATTTTAGACAGGTCTCTGACTGTTGTTTTAGCCATTCCTAACCTTTTTCTGACATCTTCTGAACAGCAATTCTTCACATTAATAATGGATCTCAGGTACTCAAACTTGCTGACTTCCTCAATTCTTTTTCCATTAAGATACATTTGTTTCTCAAGAGCTTCTCTGTTTGTTTTTCCTTTGAGAACCATGATCTTTGTCTTGCTACAATTGAGTTGAAGTCCTCTGTTATTACTGAATTTGTTAACTTTGTCAAGAATTAATCCTAGTTCTTCCATGTCATTACAAAGGAGTACTGTATCATCAGCATACCTCAGATTACTGATCAATCTACCTCCTATTGTAATTCCTGTCTTGAGCTCATCCAATGCTTCACGCATGATGTCCTCCGCATATATACTAAACAAGTGAGGAGAAAGTAAACATCCTTGCCTAACTCCTTTTCCAACTTGAAGCCAGTCAGTCAATCCAGCATCTGTTCTTACTGTGGCTTCTTGCTCCTTATACAAGTTAGCTATCAACCTGATAGTGTGTTGAGGAAAACCCATTCTTTTCATTACTTCCCACAGTTTCACATGCTCAACACAGTCAAATGCTTTAGAGTAGTCTAAGAAACACATTACCAGAGGGAGTCTGAATTCTTTATATTTTTCTATGATCTGTCTAAGGCAAAGGATCTGATCTCTGGTGCCCCTACCTTTCCTAAAACCTGCTTGTTCCTCGAGCATCTCTGCCTCAACTTTGGCCTCAATCCTATTTAGCATGATCTTTAATAAAATTTTGCTTGCATGAGATATCAAACTAATAGTTCTATAATTCTTGCATGCCTTCATATCACCTTTCTTGTGTAGTGGTATGAAAACTGGCTTCTTCCAGTCTCTAGGCCATGATCCTGTCTCCCATATCCTTGTAATCAATCTATGAAACACTCTTATCCCTCCATCTCCTGTGGCCTTAATTAACTCTGCTGGGATTTCATCTGCACTTGGGGCCTTATTGCTGTTGAGCTGCTTAACTGCTCTTTCAACTTCATGCCTAAGTGGAGAAGGTTCCAAATCAAAATTTTCTTGGTGGGAGGACTCCACATTTTCTTTATCCACTCTGCTGTACAGTTCCTCACAGTATTCTTTCCATCTGTTTTTGATTTCCAACTCTTCTGTTAGTAATGATCCATTCCTGTCTTTGATGACATTTAGGCTTGAACTTGTGCTTTAAATCATGAACTAAATAAAACATCCTTTTATAATTATGCCTTCTCATCTGGAACTCTATTTCTTCACATTTATTAGTATAGAACTTTTCCTTATCCTGCTTGATGGCTCTTCTGATTTCTCTATGCAATCTCTTGTATTCTTCGGTCCCTGTGTCTCTTTGTTTTTCCAACCGCCTTCTTTTGATTAGTTCCCATGTTGAATCTGATATCCATGGGTCTCTTGGTTTTCTTATTGGGCCGAGATACGTCTTCGCTGTATCCTGTATTATCATCTTGACTCCTTCCCAAAGCATTTCTGGTGAGATTTCCTCATTGGTCTCCAAAAATCATCCAGCCGAGTTGATGTTTCTTCTGTGAATCCACTAGGAATTACTCTAACATCCAATCTAGTGGAATGTGCCTGACCTGGAAGTCTTCAGAGTCTTAATCTTACTTTGGCTCTTACCAGCTGATGGTCTGTACCACAATCTGCTCCAGGACAAGTATGCACATCAGAGATGCTTGTCTTCCACCGCTGGAGAGCCAGGATGTAATCAATCTGGTGCCTTGACCTATCAATGTTGGATGTCCAAGTATAGGTCCGTCATGGATGTTTCTGGAAGCAGTTATTGGTAATAACTAATCTGTTAGCACGGGCAAATTCCAACAGTCTTTCACCATGGGTGTTACGTTCACCCAGACCAAACATGCCACACTCCGGCCTGACTCTCATACTCTTTCCCACTTTTGCATTTAAGTCTCCTAAGATGTACAGTATGTCTCTCCTTGGTAGGCAGTCCAAAACAGTTTGCAAGTTTTCATAGAATTCTTCACTCTCTTCTTCAGGCCTATCCGTGTGGGGTGCATAAACTACCACAATTGATACATTGGTAGGCTGAGCCTTAAGTCTAATGGAGAGTATCCTATCATTAATGGGGTTATAACCAAGAAGGCTTCTTGCCTGAGTTGTCTTCAGTATCACAGCTACCCCATGATGTTTTGAGTCACCACCTGAGTAAATAACTAGCTTACCATCCTGTCTTTTGAAGTGACCTTCTCCATTCCATCTGGTCTCTGTAATTCCCAAGATGTTAATTTTATACCTATCCATCTCTTTACAGACAATCTCAAGAGTACCCATCTGTAAACCCCGGACATTCCGTGTACCTATGTAATATACTATAGGTGCATATAATTTTCATTTGTCCAATTCCCAATTTGAAATTAGCCACACTCAATTTCAAGTAGTTTATTTTCATGTTTAGCATTGAATGCTATCACAACTCCTTCCTTTCCTTGATTGCTGTTTCTCAAAAATAACTTATATTTATGTGAATTCATATAAATTCATATGAATGTGATTATACATATGGATTGCATTGTGAAACTGTGATTATACACAGTTTTGCCATAAATACTGTTACAACTTCTGATGCCCACACACACTGCCCAGAATTGTATATGCCTGGTTCTGTTAGTGGTGCTGTGTGCATCCCACATTCAGTAGAGAGAGAGTTGTCTATCTGAATGGGTTAACATGCAGTGGAGGGATTGTGAGAACCACATAGATGTTATAACGCTTCACAAGGTTGAAATGCTGACACTTGTTATTTTCAATATACTAAAAACACCTGCCTCAATTCGAATTGTACCTCACAATTTGATTGCCTCAATAGCTAAAATGTTTAAGTTGTTCTGTAGGTTTTTTCAGGATGCAGCTGATGTTTTCAATGTTTTTGCCTATTTTCATAGTCTGTCTTTCTATTGCTGATTCCAATACTGAATTTATTATTATTATTAAGAGAGACCTCCAGGGAGTCGAGAACTGATCGAAGGAGGCCATATTCACACCAATTGTTATTAAATTAGATTAGCGAATCCTGTAGATTTTGAATGGACTATTAACCATTATAATGATACAGAAGACTTATCTGACTGCCAAAGAACAGGGTGACCATGCTGCATTAGAAAGCAACAGCTTGTGAGGGCTGTCAAGGCATGCCTCTACTGTAATCCTGTGAGAATGCAGAAAGTGATATTGCAAGAGATGAATGTTTTGCAGAGAACAATGTCATGTGTACTAATTGATGACCTGGGGATGAGAGCCTGTCATCGTTCTACCTGGACACTTCCTAACACCACAACTTATGCAGCAGAGAGTGATAAAATCAAAGGCACTTTTCTGGCAGTATGCAAACAACAGACCCAGAGATATCCTCTTCTCATCAGTGATGGTGATTTAAACTGCATCAGTCATGGTTTGGTGTGTGTGTGTGTGTGTGTGTGTGTGTATATTTATAAACATTGATTATACATTTATATGAATGTTTAATGAAAGTTTAGAACCTTTACCATTATATTTGTCAGATTTCCTTCTCACATTCAAAACTGTAACGATCTTAAAAACAAGATTTCTACAATGGATGTTTTATTAGTTTAGATGTAATTTCACATTGTAGTTTGAAATTATTGATAACTGATTTTCTTTCAGGGATTGTTAAATGTTTTGACTTTGCAACTAATGTTGGATATTTCACCTGCTAGGGAAAAAAAAAAAACTTAGCTGAGAGGTTCAAAGAACAGCAGTGGGATCTTACCTAATTTCAAACTGCTACATGCAACATTTTAAGGAGTGCATCTAAAGCATATTTATCCCTATTCCTCTATGTAGTCGTGCTTCATGGATAATATTTTCATATTTGAAACTCTTTCAGCAGAATTAGAAATCATCTTTCATAACATTCCTGCATAGAATTCCGTTTACCCTGGATATAAAAATCAACAATTATCTCTCATTCTTAGATCGGCTCTCATTCTAAGAGTCACATCGCAATCTGCAGATTTCTCTATATAGAAAGAAAACTAACACAGGTATATCTGTACTATATCTCACTATCATCCATTTCAAAAGTTACATACCAACAAAAAGCTGATCCATTTGAATCATACCTAATGCTTTGTAGATGCTATTGGAACTCCAACACATCAAGTCTATTTTTTCTCATGCAATATTTCTTAGTTAATATGGATGTTTAAACTAGATTTTTTGCTTGGAGGTTGGAGAATGGGTGGAATGCATTGCCAGAGGTGGTTGTGAGTGCTTCATGAGTGAATGAGTTTAAGGAGATGTATCGATAGATGTGTGAATAATGACTAACTTGTCAATATAGGGTCTCCCACGATGAGTTTTCTGACTCCCTGGAGAATCCTATAATAATAATATCACCTTTATTCTTTCTTCTCTTTAGACAGCATATGTAGAAACTTCATTCTTACATTCGGGGTCTATAAGAAAAATAAACCAGACTTGTACACACATTAAAATATTTGGTTTACTTCCTTTTTTCTTATGTTCTCTTGAAGACTGGCTTGATCTGTTTCATGCAGAAATTTGTCAGTTGTATTGTCTTGTGGTATAGAAGATCATAACGATTGTTGCATCAGTTTATGTAACTAATCTTTTCATTAAAGCTAGTCGAGTACAGTGCAAGTGAATCTGTCAGTTCACTTGTTTTCTATGCTAATGTTTTATTATTGCTCTGATGGTTTCAGAAAATAGATGTGACATGTGAGTATATCAGAATAATTAGAAATAATTATCTTTTATTTGGTTAAAATTGTTCTGAGTAAAATATCAAAGTACTCAATGAAAGATAATAGATTAGTTTCTTGGATTAGCATGGTTTTGAAAGAGTGTTCCAAATCAAATCCTGCGGAGCTTTGTTACATAAGGCTAACTTAAATCAATGAGTATATGACCCTCACCAATGCGACATGATTGAGCATATGATAATGCTGAAGGTTGGAAATGTATCAGTGTTATATTGTTGGTTTGAAATGCTTGCATTTATGTTATTTTTGATTGTATATCTCTTATCTTTTAGTTTCCTTATTATGTAGATTTTTAGCAAAATATTAGTAACAATTTAATTTTTATGTATGATTCATTTTATGTAGGGTTCAAAATTTTCAGGATGTTTCAGTATTGATTTTATTTGGTATTTCTCCCCCCCCCCCTTCAAATAGATAAGCAATATTGTATTTGTATATAGGGTATATATTATCAAGTAGGTGACATAGTTTCTTTGGTGGATGTTGAGGGAGGAGTATACTATGCACAGTTAAGAGGTTTACTTCAAGATCAGTACTGTGAGAAAAGTGCAGTGATAACATGGCTTCTTCCAACAATGTCTAGTCCTAAAGACTACTTTGATCCATCTAGTTATGTTCTAGGTAAGTCAACTTTTTCATCTTGCTGATAATAAAGTATAGATATCCTTGGCCATTGGTTATTATTTCTAAATTAAATAAATAATTTATTGAACTTCTGATATTTTGCTTTATTTCTGGCAACATCTTTGGAGCACAAAATTATAAATGTAGTAGGTACATATCACTTATGGTCACCAGCCTTGTTGGCCGAGTAGTTATGTACCACTCTCCAACCAACAGGTTTCAAGCTTAGATCCTGCCATGAGTATGGATGTTTGTGATCGTCTTTAGGTAGGAGATGAATTTCATTGTCAAGTGTGAGATCATTTCCCCTCTAATTGGAAGATTGAAGTGGCTTGATAATGTTCCATGTTTGATCTCTAGAGCAGATTTTCTACACTTTGTAAAAAATAAATAAAAATACAAAAAATCTGCTCTAGAGATCAAACATGGACCATTATCAAGCCACTTCAGTCTTCCAATTAGAGGGGAAATGATCTCACACTGGACAATGAAATTCATCACCTACCTAAAGACGATCACAAACATCCATGCTCATGGCAGGATCTAAGCCTGAAACCTGTTGGTTGGAGAGTGGTAGGTACACTTGCTATTTTTTTTCTAGTTTTATAAAAATTAATAAAACTAGAAAAAAAATTCTATGTCCACTGCGGGAACACATGTATTATAGGGTTTTTTACTAAAAAAAGAAGAAAAAAAACCCCTTTCATGTGAGAGCCCATTAAAAAAAAAGTTATAGAAACAATTCAAATTGTATCTGAAAAGGAACTAATCTCCTAACAATGCACCCTAAGGAGTCAGATAAAAATCAAGTTAATTCAGAAAATTCATGCTAAATATAGTCTCAGATCTTTTTGCAAATTAATACAGTGTATTTGTTGAGGTTGGAGTAGTTTATACATGATGCTGATTCTAAAAATAGTCTGTCAGACCTATAGCAACACAATTTTTATCTTCCACTTAATCCTGTTTGAAGGAATGTTCTGGCAGTCCTAATTTAACATAAAGATAATTACAGACAGTTTTTATATTCTTCAAAGCAGATTTTAACAAATCTAAGAGTCTGTTTAAAGTTGGCTAAGTTGCAGTCGCAAGGAACTTTATACACTTCAGTATGTGCAAAATGATGAAGCTGATCCTTAGGAGAATGGATGAATGTTGCTAATTGGGTGTGTGGTTTGAAAGTGATATTATTATTATCCAAAGACTCCATCGAGTCAGACTCGTCTAAGAGGTCCCTTTGTCATACACACACACAGCTCATCATACTGTGCCTTAAACACATTCAAATTCTCTTCAGACACCATGCTCTCAGGCAATGCATTCCAATCATTCACACCTCTCTATGCAAAAAAAAAAAACCTGCTTCTCACAGTCTCCCACCATTTTATGAAAAACCTCTTCAACATTAATCCTATAACAACCCCTTACCAACTTGTTCATCTATCATATCGCCCCCTCTTCCTTCTATCCTAGACTCTGCAAATTGCATTGTCTCAACCTTTCTTCATAGTCAACATTCCAGAGATCAAAAACTATTTTGGTCAAAAACCTCTGGACCCTCTCCAACATCTCTTGACCCTTTTGAAATCCAGGTGACCAGATCTGTGCACAGTAGTCCATATGTGGCCTAATCAGAGCCTTATACAATGGAACCAGAATCTCCTTACTTCTGCAAGTCAGCATCCTCTTATCATTGTATTGTCCTCACAATTTTGGTAATATGTCCTCTAAATTTTAGATCCTTATCCACCATCACCTAAAGATCTCTTATTTCCTTCACCTCCAATAATGTATCCCCACCAAGAGTAAATTCTACATCCCATTTTTGTTTTCCAGTTTGAGTTTAACTCAGTCAATTCAAGTCTTCTAAAGCCATGACATATGTTCTACTCATAGTTTGTCTCAACTTTGCATCATCTGCAAATGCCTATGTCCCCATTCAAATCTTCCCCAATATCATACAAACCTAAAACAGACCCCTGAAGCACACTACTAGTGACTTTCATCTTCTTGGATATTGCTTTCCCATACACAACTTGTTGATACCTATCAGACAGCCAATCTGATAACGTGACAGTCAAACTAGAGCAGATGGGGTTAGATATTAGACTAGTACATTAGAATGCAATAATCTATCAAAAGCCTTTACAAAGTCTAAGTATACTACTGTATATCCATCTCCCACATCCAATGCTGCTGTCACCTTATTGTAATAAAGTAGATTACTAAACCATGACCTCGCTTGTTCTCCAGATCCTTAAAAAAAAATGTTCATCTGTATAGAACTTTATATAATAAAGGGCGTCCCAAAACTCACGCAAGATTTAAATTTAGCGCCATTTGTGCAGTAAAGTGTTGTCAACGAGAAAAAAAGACATCGTGACAGCTGACAGTTCAGGGTTATTAAAAATGGAGCGCTACACGAAAGAACAATGCATTTTCATTGTTGAGCAATATTTTAAAAATAATGAAGGTTTGGCAGCTACAGTTCGCAATTTTCGTACAAAATATGGTCGGAATAGTGATTTAACTTCATCAACTGTGAAAAGATTAATTAAAAAATTCAAGGAAACTGGATCAATTAGTGATCTTATACACTCTGGCTATCCTTCAACAAGTCGTTTAACAGAAAACATCGAAGCAGTTCGTGAGAGTGTTGTTGAGAGTCCAGGAACATCAATTCGGCACCGTGGTCTTGAATTGGGCATTTCGAGAAGCTCTCTACAGCGTATTCTCACGAAAGATTTGCATCTTTATGCTTAACAAAGTTCAATTGACTCAAGAACTGAAGCCTACTGACCACACACAGCGAAGTGAGTTCATTGAATGGATTATGGAACAACAAGTGGATGCTTATTTTTCGAACAAAATCATCTTCAGCGATGAGGCTCATTTTCATCTTGATGGCTTCGTTAATCAACAAAATTGTCGCATGTGGGGTTCAGAAAATCCACGAGTGATTGTTGAGAAACAAATGCATCCACAACGTGTCACTGTTTGGTGCGGATTTTGGGCTGGAGGCATCATCGGTCCATTCTTCTTCAAAAATGCAGCTGGTAAGGCAATGACAGTTAATGGTGCTCGCTATCGCGACATGATAATCCAGCTTTTTGTGCCTAAATTGCAAGATATGGATGTGGACGACATGTGGTTTCAACAAGACGGTACCACATGCCATACAGCCCGAGAAACAATTCAATTACTGCATGAGTCATTTCCTGATCGTGTAATTTCCTGTTTTGGTGATCAGAATTGGCCACCCAGATCATGTGATTTAATACTGTTGGACTTTTTTCTTTGGGGTTTTTTGAAGTCTAAGGTTTATGCCAACAAGCCCACGACCACCCACACCTTGAAGGAGGAAATTGAGCGCTGTATTAACGAAATTCAGCCACATTTATGCAAAACGGTCATGGAAAATTTGACAAAAGAGTGCGTATGTGCCAGCAAAGCCGTGGAGGCCATTTACCCGATATGCTATTCCATGCATAACCTTATAACTGTATACTTTATGAATCAATAAGAAATTACAATTTTTAATTAAAAACCTGTGTTTTCTATCAAAATTACTTCTTGCGTGAATTTTGGGACACCCTGTAGAATGCTATTGCAGGCTTTCTCTGCTGTGACTTGAATTTTCGTTTCTGTGACTGATTTTATAGATCTTGTACCCTGATAATAAGTCTGACAACTTATGCAACTTGTTGAGTTATATTATTTATTTTAACAAATCTATTTGTGTTTAGAAACGTGGTCTCTATACCTAAATAGTTAAAGGGCTGTTGATGCACAATATATATAGCCTCTTGCAGTCAAGTCATTCCCCACCCTCCAGCAGTAAGCCTGTTTCCACAAACGGGGCTCTGGCGAGCATTGCACACCAGATGTGCACCACAAATGCACATCTTCCCTAGTTGGAGGAAATGCAAACTAAACCTCTAGATCAAGGCTGTCCAAAACACAGCCCACGGGCCACATGCAGCCTGTGGTGCAATTTTTTGTGGCCTGCCTGTGAGTTTTAATTTTCACGAGCGAAAAAATAAAATAGCAATTTGAACTGAATGCATATTAGATATTTTAATTCTATCACTAATCTTGATATTGGTTATTTTATTATCTCAATATACTCACTTGTTTTGCAAATATTAGATGTATTAAAGAAGCGTTCTTACACTGTTTTGTTCCAACGTACATGCTCCGGGTGCTCACGGGGAACGTGAGCAACTCAATAGCTCGTTTGTTCAGCTATCGAGGTTGTGTCGCTGCTGCTCACCAAATTACTACATATGCATTGTGATGTGGCCATTGGATAAATATATTTTTTTTTTTAATGCAGCCTAAGATTACCTAAGGTTGGACAGCCCTGTTCTAGGTGATAGACATCTTTCATCATCTGGTGAAATACTACCACGTTGCTTATTAAAGACGTGAAGTGGCTGCAGCCATATTTGGTTGCTAAAATTGATTGTTCTCTCCCTCTGTCTTCACCTATTCTGTGCAAACCTCCCCCCCCCACACACACACACATTAATCTGGTAATAACATATGTCTCAATCAATTCCCTCTCCTCCTATCCACCAATTTCTGCAACTTGCACTTTCTCAATGTCTTCATACTCAACATTCCAGATATCAGAAACCACCTTAGTCAATCATCTCTGGACCTTTCCAATACATCTTCATCTTTTTGAAAACCAGGTGACCATATCTGTGCACAGTAATCCATATGTGGCCTGATCAAAGCTTTATATAAGAGAACCATAACATCCTTACTTCTCCAAGTTAGTGCCCTCCACATCATTCCTATTATCTGCTGTGCTGTCCTCACAATTTTAGCAATATATCTTCGAAATTTTAGGTCGTTGTCCATAGCCACGACATCCATGCTACTCCTGATAGTTCTCCCTAACTTTGCATCATCTGTAAACAACTGCATATCACCATATTCCAATATCATTTACTTACAAATTAAACAGCAATGGAACCAGAGCAGACCTTTGGGGCATACCACTAGTAATGGTATATCACTCCTCCATAGTCAACTTGCTTATACCTATCAGAGCCAATCTCCAATCCAGTGGACTAATCTACTGTTTAACTCCATGTAGCATTTTATCAAAGGCCTTTGCAAAATCTAAATATTCACTGTGTATGCAATCACCTTTATCCAATGCATTTATCACCTTATTATAATAAGTAAGCAGATTGCTAAAACACAATCTTCCTTTAATAAACCCATGTTAGTCACCAAACAGTATTTTTCTGTTGTCAACCCAATTCTGAATCTTGGTCCTAACTAACCTCTCTGACACTTTAACTCCAGACACACAGACTAGTCTATAATTCAAAGCCTTATATAATTCTTATCACCTCCCTTATGAATCAGAGCAATTTTTCCTTCTTTCCATTCCTTTGGAACTTGATCCAGTGCAAGACTTATGTTAAAAAGATATGTAAAAGCCGTTAACTCCCTCAAAATGCATGGTGAAATAGCATCAAGTCCCACAGCCTTATTAACATAAAGTTTATTCAATTTCTCATATATACCTCCTGCTCACTTACTAACAGTTCCTGCTCCTTTCACATTGCATTCAAGTTCTGCATGATGTCACATTCACAAGAATGAAATATCTTTTGCTCATTAAATACCTCAACTATATCCTCTGCAGTAGTTATTCCTCCATTTTCACCAATCAATGCCATCCTTCCATAATTATTCTTTCTTCTACTGGCCACATATATTGAAAAATATCTCTAGGATTTTTTTTTTTTTTTTTTTTTTTTTCAGCAGTATTAGCTAACTGCTGCTCATACTTCCCTTTTGCTACTGTTATCAAGAGAGTCCCTTTCCTCACCTGGTCTTTGTACTTCTCATGTAACTGTTGTTATAATCATTCATCTTGTGCTTCTTCCAGATTGCATACCTTACTTGATTGTCTTGATTCATCCATTTCACACCTGCTCTATTTACCCTCTAGACCAGGGGTTGCCAAACTTCTTTGACCATCGACCCCTTCAAGAGTTTCTTGACTTTTTATCGACCCCCTCTATTTTACTATTACGTAATTATAATAGGACAAACAAAAAAGATGCTTGTGAGTTTTTAGATTGCTTATTTTATAGTTACAGTGTTTATTGTATGTATAACATAGTATATATTATTATATTACTACTACTATTACTAGTAATATCACTGGTATTAATAAACTGTGATATTAATAAACTATTGGGTATTAATATCACTGGTATTACTACCAGCCCTGCTCAATTCTTCAACATAGAGAAGTTTAGTTCGTGAATGAATAACAATTGAATTATGATATGTATGTTGATGAATTTTAGAACATTAACACTCACTTGTATGTCGATGCGCAAAATGAGACTGGGATCGATACGTGTAAGTATAAGTAAATAAGAACCACGCACGTGTTGCAATCTCGCTCCAGCCGAGTAGGAACCACCAACATCCGTTTATTGGTAAATACATCATTTTGGCTTACTTGATTGGTCTCAGTAACTATTTTCATGACCTTGCTCCATCGTACAGGTCCTATTCATGTCACTGCTCCCACGATTCACTCTTAATTGCGTTGTCATTCAGGATGGAGGTAATCCAAGTTAACCGAATTAAATATTACCTGTACAATGATGTCTTATATTTTTCTATCGACCCCTGAGCCCGAATAGACCCCTAATAATGTTATATCGACCCCTTTGGCGACCACTGTTCTAGACATTTGGTGTACATTCTTGAGTAGGGTCAAGCAGCATTGATCTTTTCATCCAGTTCCTCATTCCAAGATATTGTCGCAAGCTGTTTCCTGAGCTTCTCATAATCACCACCCTTGTAATTCCACATACATTCCTTTCTAACAGAAGTCCTCAAATGACTGGCCACCTTGCAAGTGATCACCTCATGGTCACTCTCACCAACTGGTGGAAGATTTAACACTTCTTTTATAATAACATCATTTGATGAGATGAAAAAATCCAATACCTTTGATCCCTATGTACCATCTGTTACATACTACCTAAGGTAATTGTCTCTCAAAAACTACAGAAATTCATTTTCTTTGCCCCCAGATGCAGTCTCTTGATTCCATTCTATATTACTGTAATTAAAGTCACCCATAATGATCATTCATTTCTTGCTAACCAGGCTAATTTGCTTATATATTTCTTTCTCATTAGCCTCCATATTACCAGGTCTGTAGCAACACCCAACTAAATATTTATCCTATTCACCTCTATCTCACACCATACTGCCTCAAACCGTGGCTACTATTTGCACCTTGCAAATCTATCTTAGATGGGCACAACTTATTTGCTACCATTAACAGTACTCCTCCTCCCTTTCTTCCCTGTCTGTCTTCATGAAAAATATCATATCCATTCATCTCTGTTCCTGTCAGGATTTCATCCTCATCTAACCATGTCTCGCTTATGCCTACAATTTTGTGGCGAATAAACTCAATCAATCAATGCAACAGTTTCATTCCCCTTATTTCAAATACTTTTGGCATTAGTAAACATAAGAAATCACTTCTGATGTGACTCTTCAATACCATCCCCAGTTCCTTCCTCTACATTACCACAATTCTACAACTTTCCTCACACCCAAACACTCCTCTCCCATCCCATCTCAATCCTTTTTACTCCATTTACTCATTAACATGATGCTTTTGGTTAATTTTAGTTGTGCAGCATGTAAAAAAATGTACAAAAATCTCCAAGGATAATGAATTGATTAATGTATCTTTTGAGCAACATTCTGACCTTGCAGTTGAAGCTGCTGATCATGTGCTTTATGACCGCTTGGCACAACAGCAGTAGGCACTCTGGATATATCCCAAGACATCATCATCATGGAACTACTACTACTACTATCACCTTGATGTGAAGGACTGGCAAAAGGTAAAACTGCAATTCCAGGTAATAAGAGAGCTACCAGGTTCAATATCTATCATACTTTGTGCAACTTGACAAGAAGTAGCTAATTCAGGTGATACAGAACAAGGAACTAATATTTGGCTATCTCCACATGACCTTGATTCTATGTTATTTGGTTGAGTTTCAACTAACTCAGTGGTATTAAGAATAGGCGTCATATTTGTAACTGGAATTAACATCGTATCTTGGAGCAAATTGTCAAAAGATGTCACTGCCTGGGGTTCCTCGATTTCTATTACTGTATCTTCACTTTGTTGCAGTCCTTCTACCAACGTTGAACTCTGCACAGATGGAAGTAAGTTCTGAGTTGGACTAGGATATTTGAATGAGAAACAGAAACCTCATTTAGTGAATAATCAGTTCCTTACAGCTCTGACCTTCACTTATGAACGACTTTATTGGCCTGTTAGTATCTTCTGGTGTGTCTAGTTCATTCATTCTTGATAATACATTGGTCTTTATGCCTTTGCTATGAGAACTACTCCGAGGTCTTCCTCTTAACAGTGGCAGTTCTGTGCTGTGTTTTTTTGGTTTGCAAGTAACAAGACCTGGTTACTTGAGTTATGTTCACTCTTCTCCTGAAGATTAATCTTGGAAGTATCCCAAAGTGTAACCTATGTACAGATTTGCAAAATGTTTTTAAATCTGTGTATTTTATATCTTTGAGAATAACAACTGGATGTTTGCATGAGTTTTCAAGAAATATGTTGTAAAAGAAAGAAGTGCAGGTAGACAGCACTATTTTGTCTGCCTTAGGTCTCTTTCTTACCTTCTCATAGACAAAAGTCTCACTAGAAAGTAATTCATTAAACCAGTTAATACATCGATATGGTGATTGTCCCATTTTAAACAAATTTGCCGAGCTTCCATCTTTATAATTTAGCAACTTTTTTTAAAATTTAACCAATAAGTTGTAAAAATACAACTAGCTCATAGATTGTCATGTCTTCACCAGCAACATTTCTTTTCTATTTTGTCATATTTTATTTAATTATATATTACTTCACATTAATTATACATACTGAAATCTAATTTGTATGTGCATCTTGTGAATGAAACTAAGAAAAATAACCTTTAAAAGATGTTAAATGTGTCACTGCATACACAAACTGTGAACATGTGAGTAGTAGGGTGTGATTAATGGTTGAGGTAGATTAAATCCAAGTTATGTAAGGTTTGCAGAACATAATTGCATACATTGAGAACTGTCTGTTAAATGAAAATTATTCTGGATAATTAGATAATTTAAGTATTTTGCTGATAAATAATCATTCTGTGCTGATTAACATGAAAAGTTTTGAAATGCATTTCAATGTTAAAATGCAAAATATATTTAGCAGTTAGTGAGAGGGGGAAAGAAAGAGTACATTTTATGTGTATTTTTTAGGACCAGAAGAAGATATTCCAAGAAAACTGGACTGTATGGAATTTGTTTGTCATGCTCCATCAGATTATTATAAGGCCAAAAACACACCATATCCTACTATTTCTACAAAGCCTGAAAGCTGCTTTATATGGACAAGAATTGGTCCTCAGATCAAACCACTTCCTACACAGGAAGCTGTTTTTGGAACATCTTGAATCTTGTATATTAATAAGTAAAATAACTATGATTAATGAATGTTAAAGATTTTTAAAATTTAATTTATCAAGTGATATCAGGTTTTCTTTGAGACTTTTTGCCCTTATTAAATGTTACATAGACACAGATCATGTAGATGGAATAGTGAGCTCATTAAGAAGAAACAAGGTTTTCACTTTTAAAGTGCAGTTGTTTATTTGGCTAGACGCTAACTGAGCATCGTTCATTATATCATTAAGAAGAATGAAGACATCATGTTGCTTCTCATGTACATTTAAGTTAATCTCTCCTAAAAACAGGTCATATTTGCATTGAAGCTCAATCTTATTGGAAAGTTCCTATCATATATAAGAAGGCTGTACACATCTAGGAACATCTTAAAGAGATCAAAGGTATAGAGAATTAATGAATGTTGGCTGGAGCAGGACACTGTTGAAACTATTGCCAACTAAAAAAAAAAATGATGAGATATAAAAACCTTCAACTTTTAATGCATCCTGATGGAAACTGGCTCAAACATTTTGATTTCACAGGATTCTCTTGAAGTGAAAGGTATTGTGGAATTAGCCAAAAGTGTTGAATAGGATGTCTTTGAACAGATTAACACTTTCATTGCCAAGCTGAAAATTGGAATTTCATGTGGTGGCCAAATTTTTTTATTTTATTTAGTTAGCGACGTCCACGCGATAACGCGTGACCGGCCGCTCGACAAGGACTCGCATCACACGATATCGCGTGGTTGGCAATGAACATGTTAAAGGCAATAATGAGGAACTGATTGAATTACATAGAATCCAATCAGTCTGACAATTGAGAACAAGGATGGAGTACAATTTTAGCTTATGGATCCAACATATTAAAAAAAATTAATGGCAATCTATGTTATTATTCTTTCTGAAAGAATTACTAAATGGATAGAACCACTTTAAGAGAGTTCAGTTTGTTATGGAACTCTAGAGGAAAGCTTAAATAACTACAGAACCAAGTTAATTAAATAAATTTTTATTCTTCAAGAAGACTGAATCCTAAAATTCAGAAAAATATGTATAGTAGAATTTTGCTGTTCATAGGCATCCTCTGTCTGAAATAATTTGTGTGCAGATAAGTGTGTGAAAACAATTGGATTATCAAAAGTTGAAGAATGTTTGTTTTTTTGAACAGTCCTAACCAAGATTTGAAACCCTTAGCACATTAGCATTGTAGGTGGGCCAGGTTATATGGAGAGAACCTTGCTCTTGTAGAGATCAAAGAAAACCCTTTATGCTACTTCAGATATGCATTAAAATTATCTATGTGAATCTGTTTTTTCCATAGTCTTTAATTTGTCCATTATGGAATTTGGGGAAGGTAATGCCTAAATTGCAGGGTCCTAATCCGATAATTATAAGTTCAAAATACTTCTTATTGACAATGAAGTTTAACAGTATGATTATTTCATAAATGGATATGTTCACCTGCAGAATAGTATGAAAATAAATTGAGCATAGCATTAAGAAAGTTATAATCAGTTTTTCCCTCATCAGTTTGATCAATAATTGTTGGTTCACATAGTTGTCATTCACATTTTTCAATGGGATATATAAATTAGGTATCAAATGCTACCTTGAGGTAGCATATATATATATGAGGTGATATTGATCTTTGTATTTGTGAGAATATAACTGCTACTGCTTATTATTTATACCCTCCATGGGTGGCCAAATGCACACAAACCAAAATAACCTTGCCTTGAAAACACTGAGCATTGGAGCATTCACTCTGGCAATGCATTTCATTCACTCACCATATTAAAAAAAATCTCCTTTTCACTTCCTTACTTACATGACCTTTGTATGGTTTCTAGATATGACTTCTCTCTCTCATTGCATATTACCCTGTCAATAATTTTCCTGTATCTACTGATACAGGGAAATATCAGTAAGGCATCTATCACCATCTTATATGTTTCAATTATATTACTACTTCTATCTAGTTCTGCAGGTCACATTTCCTTAATCTGTCCTCATTCTCAATATTTCAGTCTTGAGAAATCTTGATTACTCTGCACTCTGTTTTCTTATCGTCCATATAATCAGCTGACCGTACCAAGCCATACTTAAATTTCTGAGCAAAATAACTCCAAATATGGTTTGATTACTGCCTTATATGCAGTGGGACTCTCATTTTCTAATTCCTATTTGTCAGGGATTCTTTGGATTATAGCAGCAATTTTAGGGGTAACCTTTACAATTTTTGCTGAGTGTGTCCCCTGAACCTTCACTGTCCACAAAGATTTCCAGATCATTTGTCTCCTCTACCTCCTGGAGCAGATTCCTCCAATATAACCCTTAGATTGATTTTCTGGTCAACAGAAATCCAAATATATATATGAATTTCTGCCCAAAGTACCAACTTATTCAAGTAGCTTGTAACATGACATCAGAGCTTCTTGCCACTGCTGTTTCTAATTTAGCATCAGCAGCAAACAATTGAATATCTCCTCTCAAAATATATCATTCATATATATGTGTGTATATATATATGTAGAAAGTTTTTTACCTTGGGTATAATATATGTTAAAGATGCCAAGCTATTTTAAACCTGGTTTTACTTCATTTCCCAAGTAGGCAAACAGACAAATAAGTCAAGTTTGCGCCTACATGTATTGCAAGTCTAGGTGATCCGTAAAGTACTACAAGTCTAGGCAACTCGTGTAAAGGGTGGAATAAGCTCTGATCACTATTCTTAATATTTATCCTTAATGCAAAGCCCATCTCCTTGAGGAGATGTATGATGCTATGCATTAAAGGCAAGGGGCCACTACCCAGACTGGCTTCGACCTTTATTGAGGTCTCATCAGTGGGAGCCAGGCTTAGAAATACCAAGGTTAAGTAATACAGAGCTTATAAGTATTTTACCAAAACAAGTTACCATAAAGTGCTTTGACCTTATTAAATAAAAATCTCAGGATGAGAGATAGATGTAGAAAGTTTTTTACCTTGGGTATAATATATAATATATGTTAAAGATGCGAAGCTATTTTAAACCTGGTTTTACTCCATTTCCCAAGTAAGCAAACAGACAAATAAGTGAAGTTTGCGCCTACATGTATTGCAAGTCTAGGTGATCCGTAAAGTACTACAAGTCTAGGCAACTCGTGTAAAGGGTGGAATAAGCTCTGATCACTATTCTTAATATTTATCCTTAATGCAAAGCCCATCTCCTTGAGGAGATGTATGATGCTATGCATTAAAGGCAAGGGTCCACTACCCAGACTGGCTTCGACCTTTATTGAGGTCTCATCAGTGGGAGCCAGGCTTAGAAATACCAAGGTTAAGTAATACAGAGCTTATAAGTATTTTACCAAAACAAGTTACCATAAAGTGCTTTGACCTTATTAAATAAAAATCTCAGGATGAGAGATAGATGTAGAAAGTTTTTTACCTTGGGTATAATATATGTTAAAGATGCGAAGCTATTTTAAACCTGGTTTTACTCCATTTCCCAAGTAAGCAAACAGACAAATAAGTGAAGTTTGCACCTGCATGTATTACAAGTCTATTCAACTCGTGGTAAAGGATGGAATATGTGTTTATTTGCTTACTTGGGAAATGGAGTAAAACCAGGTTTAAAATAGCTTGGCATCTTTAACATATATATATATATATATGTATAAATTAAACAACAGTGAATTTAGACCAGCACCCTATTACTGCACTTGCAACCTTTGTTTTTCAAGCCAATGCACTCCCATACACAACTTTCTGGCTCCTCCTGTCAGCAGCCATCCATCCTCATCATTAATAGTAGTTTGTCATGTGATACTTTATCAAACACTTTAGCAAAAAAAAATCACTATATAAGCATATCCTCTATTCAACCCCCCCTCCCCCTTTTTTTTTTTTTTTTGCAACTCCTACCCATGAAAGGTTGTAAACCTGTAACACATTAGTATCATTAGCAGGCTTAATTTTTTTTATTTTTAGTGATTTATGTAAAAAAAAATCAGCCAGCCAAGCTAGCAAAATATAACCAAGTTACTAACACAAGTTGGCTCAGTCTAGGTTTGCATTCTGTCCCTAACCAGCCTCTCTAACACCTACACTTCTACATCCAATATAGTTGGAACCACTAACTTGGATTCTTCTTTGTGTGGTAGCATTATTTTTCTTTATTTTCATTTTTCTGATTCCATTCATATCCTTCCAGCTGTTTTACACACACCTTTAATGTATGTGGTGATATTGCATTCAATTCCAGTGCCTTATTAACATCAAGCTTGTTTAAAATTCTGTGCACTTCACATTCCCAAACTGTCATTGTTATTCAACCACTCCCAACCACCCTTGCCTTACATGAAATATACTAACATAATATTTATTGAACATTTCCATTATATTTTCTGTGGATGTGACCTGTGTTCCATCTCTAGTCAGTCTTTCCTATTCACCTTTTTTTTCCTTCTGATTCTAGCACCATGACTAGAATTCTCTAGGGCAGAGGCTGCTAATCTGTGGTCTGCAGTAAAATTTTGGTGCTCCATGGAGAAATTTGGACACCGACACAGGATCGTTGACAATTTTCGTCTAGGGGCGCTTTTGTTGTTGGGCCACCAGCGGCATGGCTTGAGAACGCTAGTACACCTGTGCCAAGCTTCAGTGCCGCATGTGTTCCATCACAACAATCAAACCCCCTGTGAATACAGATTGTCTTCAATTATCGTCTGTCAATACTATACTGGTATTTATTCCTCACGATACTCTTCTTAGGTAAGTGACCAGTGATGTTTTTATTTTAACTTTGCACAGTATGATATTTAATGGCATCGAAGAGCTTGAGTTTGATAACTGTCATTTCTTGGTTGGTTTAAGATTCGAATAAAATAAACCCATAATGAGTGAGAAAAAGCAACCAAGCATTTTGCATTTCTTTGGTAATACTTTGCATAACTGTGAGTTGATCAATGAATCAGAGCCTCTCAAGCCCCCACCAGGCACTATCAGGAAGGACATTACAACAGGAGATGGAGAGAAGAAAACGTTCAAGGTTTCAAGAAATAAGGGACTACTTGAAGTTTGGATTTATTCAAGAACCTCGAAGTAAACTGGATCCATAGCCGCTTTGTGTCATGAGAGTATGCAATGAAACCTTCGAAACTCGCCAGGCACTTGCAGTCAAAATACTCAGATTTAGCTAAGAAGCCAGTTGAATATTTTCAAAGGATGTGTGAAAGTATGCAAAAGCAAATAAGTTCATTAGCAAAAATGACTGTTGAAGATAAGTAGTCCCTAATAAAGCTTCTTATTTGATTGCACTTCAAATTGTGAAAAGTCGTATACGATTGGAGAAGAATTAATTAAGCCTTGCTTGTTACAAGCCTTTGAAGAGGTTTTGGGGAAACAGCTGTCTAGAGACTGAAAGTAATTCCTATCTTCGCTAACACTGTGAAGCCCAGAATCGAAGATATTGAAAATCAAGTGATGGAAATGGTGAAAAATTCAACGTTTTATTCAATTCAACTCGACGATTCAACAGACATAACTAAAAAAGCAGTTCTTTGTTTTGTGAGGTTTGAGTGTCAAGGAGAGCTAAAGGAAGAACTCCTCTGTTCGCTCAACTTGCCGGGTAGAACAACCAGCTCTGAGATTTTCGATGCACTTAATGGTTATTTACTGAGACACAGTATTGAATGGAAAAAATGTGTTGGGATATGCACAGTTGGTGCTGCAAACATGACCAGGAATCTTTCAGAAGTTGTTACAAAAGTGAAAGATGTTGGACACCCAGACATCTTGTTTACTCATTGTATTTTACATCGTGAGCAACTTGCAGCGAAAAGAATGTCTCCAGAACTGCACGAAGTACTCTCTGATGTAATTAAAATTGTAAATGAAATTCGGCACAAAGTGCTCAATTCTCAAATATTTGGGGCACTTTGTGAAGAAAAATGGGCTCCCAATATACTCATCTCCTTCACGCTGAGGTGAGATGGCTGTTGAGAGGCAAAATACTAACCTGATTGTTCGACTTGCACCAAGAAGTCAAGTTATTTTTCCAGCAACAAAATAAATTGAAATTCCTAGATCTCTTGTCCGACGATGATTGGCTAGCCAAGCTTGCATACCTGGCAGATATTTTTTCACTGTTAAACGAGCTAAACACGTTCTTGCAAGGACAGCTTACGGACGTGTTCACACTGCGAGGTAAAATGGATGCATTTCAAAAGAAAATATTGCTGTGGCAAACACGGTTGGCTGAAGAAGATCTGCAAATGTTCCTGAATCTTGATGAGTATATGAAAGAAGAGGATGTCAACCGACAGGTAATAACCATTGTTCGACAGCACTTACGGTAGCTCACAGAATCTTTTGGGAGTTATTACCCAAAGGAAGAGGACCCCCAGACATGACAATATGTGGATAATGGATCCATTTTCAGCAAAATTGAAGATAGCAATTTGAGCATGAAAGAAAAAGAAAGCCTAGATCTATCATCTGAAGACAGTCTCAAAGCTAAATTCCACTCATCCTCATCAAGACATCATTTTTGGTTCTCCATAAAAAGTGAATACCCAGTGCTGAGTGAAAAAGCCATCAAAATTTTGATTCCATTTGCAACAACCTATTTGTGTAAAAAGACATTCTCATTTGTTACAGCAATTAAAACAAATACCGCTGTCAGCTTGAAATAGAAACGGCTCTCCGTCTCACAGCGACATCATTGGAGCCAAGAATCCATAAACTTATTTCAAACAAGTAGCAACATATATCACACTAATAATTTTGTTATAAATAAACAATTGCATTTCATATTAATAAAATGCAACTTTTATGATCATTATTTTATACGTTTGTACCTTTTTAAAAAAATTCATGTTAGTGGTCCGCAGGATTCAAAATTGCGAGTTTAGTGGTCTGTGAGGTTCAAAAGATTGGCGACTGCTGCTCTAGGGTTTGCTTTGGTGCTTCAGCCAGTCTCCTTTCGTGTGCCAATTTCTCTTTTAGCACACTAGTTGCCTTTCTAGCTTGTGCCTTGGATTCATGCTGCTAAGGGGTACCCTATCCTTTATATCTCCTCCATAATGCTCTTTCTCAGCTGCATAATTCTGCGATTATCAATTTCACCCATACTTTATTCATCCTCCTTTAGCAACTGATTTTGGATCAAGTTCCATCTCAGTCACTCCGTATCTTTCATTCCCTCATCCTTTATCTTATGCCTTCCTTGTAGCTTGCTTACAGTCCCAATATCTAATTTTTGTTTCCTTGACTAATCTTAGTACCCGGTTTTTACATTGCTATTCTCACTTAAATGCAAACCATCTGCAAAAGACAGCTCTCTTCCTACCTTCAAACTTATTGCATACATCCACATACTTGAAGCGTCTTGTTTTGCATAGTTATCATGCCATTCATAATCATTGCTCCTCTCTTCAGCTCCCTACTATCATACCTTTGTAACATGCTCATCTGCTTCAGTCTGTTCTTGCTGAAAGGCTTTTAATCTCATCATATAAAGGTGTTATGTACAAAATAAAAACAAGAACTGTTTTAATGAAAAATGATAAAGGTGTTATGTACAAAATAATGGTAAATGGTATTTACCAGTGCAATGTGATCAGTAACCAAACCGTGGTACCTGGAAAAGAGATGAAAGGATATTAAGAATCCAATGTTATTTGAAACTCAAGCTTCAAAATTGACCCAAGAACTTATGAGAATCCAACCTTTGGCATTTCAATCTTGGCAACTGTGATGGCAATATGCTGTTCAGAATTATTAATTATCAGAGAGGCAAGCAGAAACTTTAAGAGAGAAGTTTCTTAAATATATTCAAGGAATATATACACACACACACAAACGAAAATAGGAAACTGGAGAATAAGAAATCAGGATATGTATTATCTATGTAAGTTATTGAAATTAAGAGAATCATATTGCTTGGTCATGTAGAAAAATTGAAAGATTTAAATAAAAAAAATTAGATTGGGGGAGGAAACCACAGAAAAGAAGGTTGGATGACGATGGGGAAAAATGGACTTGTATGGTAGAAAGACTAATTAATAAATGAAAATTATGTGTGATACCAAAAAAAATTTGGAACTGACTGACTAAATTCTAAATGTCACTGCATATTATGTACTAAATTTTTTACAAAAATCTGAGCATGAAGGCTCATTACTCACTCACAAGCAGTTTAGATGATTACAGCAACACTAGAAAACTTGCATGTGTTCTGAAGCTTGGGTTATTATTTTGCGGAAGGAAAGACAGAACCTGCTAGAGCAGACAACTTTTCACTATTATTACATAGCCTGGTACTAGGTGAAAACATACATTTTTAGTCTTGCAATTGTTAATCAGTTATGGTCCTCTAATATCAGTGAACTGTATATACAACTAATGTGAAAATTAAATGTTAAGATTATATTCTGCTCCACGAGTCTGATATTATTTGTCCCTGCATAAGTTATAATTTAATTTTGACATTTTCTTCCACTCATGTTTCAATTGTCCATTTCTGCTGTCTTTGACCACTGTTTCTTTCCCCTTCCCCACTGCTAAGTGAGTGCATGTTCTACACCCTTGGAAGTGAACAGTTTGAAAATAGATGCAGGAATTGTGTAAAATTTTCTTAATTTCTCGTGTAATGTCTTACAATAATAGGCAATTTTATAGAATTCCAAAAAAAAAAAAAAACAGATTTCAAATTGAATTTTCTTAAAATGTAAATATATATATATATATATATATATGTGTGTGTGTGTGTGTGTATTCATTGTGTAGCACTTCAAATTCAGCTAACTCACCTTCACTTTGAAAAGTCCTGATATAGGTCTTTATATCCTAGATGGGACTTGAACTCAGGTTTTTGAACCTAACCAAAGGGTCAATACCAAGTGAGCTACAGTGGCTTTAGTGTTATATAGCACTACCATAGCACAATTTGCAAGAATGATGGGACACTGTTCCCTTGAATTAGAAAAGACCTGAGTGTGGTTCTTGTCATGACACGAATCTTTATATGAACTTTTTTTTTTTTTTTTTGAAGGTGAATTAGCCAATCTCACATGGAGGTAGCAGGGGTTTTCCTCCAGAAACTAAGAATTTTCCTCTTGCAAATCAGCAAGAGAATACATACAGTTTATAGACAATACTGTTAGTGGATGAAGTGGGGTGGAGGCATGGATTATGTGGAGTAGCATACACAATGTATATACACCTGAGTATAAGAGTATAACCTGCAATGAGTCCTTAGACTTATTGGAGGCATAACATAATAACAACAATATAGAAAAATAAGTTATTGTACTGTAGGCCCACAGATGTGAGACCCTTCGACACTTCTGCACATGTCAGGAGGAGAATCCATTCTAATGTTAGGATAATCAATGCATTTCGTGGGATATGTTGGAAAATTTATGTATAAAGCATGTGATTTTGCGTGTTGATGACCAATTCATACATCCTTTATTTCTTTCTCCCCTTCAGCATGAATTCACTATTCTTGGCACATTGCCAAGCTCGGTTCTATGAAGTGTGGGCATACAATATTCAACATCACTGGTGATTGTTAAAAATTATGCCAAGGGGGAGTAAACTTATGAATTTTATGCTTTAAATTCATTAAATGAAAGAATTACAGCACTTCAAATTCCTCTACTCCTCTTGTGCCTTATCCCATCTATTTGGGATCAGCCTTTTTACATGATTTGACTTTATGCATGCAATCCCAATCAACTTGTTACAGAGCATGATGTTAGTGGGGGAGAAGTATTTTTGTCTATAGAAGTGTGTGTGTGTTCACGGGGCCAGTTTGCCTGTTCTGAGGGGAGAAAAAAACCCTCCACCTCCATATGAGATGGCTAACTCACCTTTTAGTCGAAAGACCAGATGAAGGTGCCTCGTGTCATGGACGGGAATGAAAACCAGGTCTTTCCGACCAAAAGGTTTCGTCCATACTGACTGAGCTACAGAGGCTCTAATTGCAGCACTTCAAATATAGTGCAAAATGGCGACGAAAAAAATATAATTTTTCTTCTCTTCTCGGGCCACTTGCATTGTTCAACTGATTTTGACTAATTCCAAAAATGGAGTTTTGGTGTTGCTTAAGATTTATTCTGATTAAAGGGAAAAAAAGGTCAGATTACTACCCAAAACACAACTCTGTAGGGTGCACTATTATGTGAATCCTGCCCACAAAAGACTAGACCTATGGTACATTAGTATTAGTGCTGGGTGCATGAGCAAAAACCCTGCTGTTTGTTCTTTCCATTTCACAGATGGTCTCGTGGTTTTCATTCTGTGATTTCACCTATAGCATGGAAAGGACAACAGAATGGTAGTTCAAAGATCTTATTTATATTTATGTAGGGCATGAGTAAAAATACAAGAAATTATGAGCAAAACTATATACAGATTGATAGTTTAGTTAACCAGTAGATGGCAGTATTTGGAAATAACTGCAAGTTCCTGAGGCCTTCAAGGAAGGAATACGAGAGGCTGTCATTAGTGATATGATGACAATGCCACACATGCAAAAAAAAAGGGTGACTGAAATTTCCTATAGATGTAAGTAGGCACAGCAGCCTTCTCTCTTCCTAAATCTGTTTTGGTGTTGAGATAGATTGAATCCTGGAAATTTGACAGTTAAATATGTTATCAGGTACTTATTTGTACTTCATTCCGGAGTCTTCTCCTGCTGGGGACCATCATCTGGTATTTCCACAAGCCAAATGCGAGAGAGAGAGATTGGAATGTGTGGGAAAGTTTATTTCTGATTTTGAGCTGTGTGTCCACAAGTCTTGTGGTGACTTCAGCTTCAAACTGGTGAGCAATACTTGGCCACAGGGAAGACCAGAGCTGCTGCTCTAAGAATCCAAGCATTACAACCCCAAGTTGTGCCTAATATCGTTCCAGGTAAATATTTTTAACTTAGTTTTTTTTTCCAAATGTTGTCAGTATGTGAAGAAGCTGGGATCCAGTATGACACCAAGGTAACAAGAGCTTCATGGATTAATCCTGTTGCAGAAATTTATTTTTAGTTTTCTATGAGCTTTGTGGTTATTTAGATGAAACAACAGTTTTCCTAGGATTAGAGGATAATCCCCAGCTTTCAAAGTAGTTTTACAGTGAGCTTGGATCTTTGTTCAGTGTTTCCTCAAGGCTTTGGAAGGAGGGTGGTGTTTTTGGGTGGAATTTGCTATTCAAACTTTTGACTGGCTTGAGTTTGTAAAGAGTGCAAAGCAATGCTCTAGGGTGGTAGCTGTTAGGGTCATCAGTCGGCTTTGTGGTTATTTGCAGCAAGGAATATGACTTTTTTTTTTTAATGATAATCCTGCACTTCGCATGAACAAGCCGCTTTGTGCCTCCAGTAAGCAGAATGGTAGTCTCACATTGGACATCGAAATTTATATACCACCTTGCAACAAAACATTCACCAAGATGCCCATGGTGTGATTTGAAGTTATAGGTTGGAGAATGGATATCTTATCCACTTGTGCCAAATGTCAACTAAATTTAGGATATAGTTGTTTTTTGTGTTTAAGCTCTCTCTCTAAGAATTGCAGTCTGTCATACAAAAAACTGAAAGTGGCAGGGGGATGCAGAATCCCTAAAACTGTTTATCACATTTTATCCTTTTCTATATCATACTAAAATGGAGAGAAGGAGAATAAAGCATGGATAACAAAGTAAAATTATTTTTACTTTGTTAATTAAATTACCTGTACAGTTTGCTTCATTCAGTTGATTTTGACTTTTTTTTTTTATTACTCATTTTGATCTAAAAAAAAATGAATTCATTACTTAGAGAGTAGGAGTTACTACAGTGTTGGCCAAGTGAATAGCATCTCTGCTTTCTAACCATTAGGCTGAGTTTGATTCACAGTGGCATGAAAGTTTGAGGAAGTCTTTAGTGATAAACAATTTTCATTTCCCTAGTGAGAAACCATCCCTCTCTACTTAGTGGAGGCCTAAAGGTACATATATAGTTTTCTCTAGAGTAAATGCTTACAGATTATCCAACTCTTTGTCATCCTATTATACTATAGCCTTTTCTGGGTGGATTCACATAAAAAATTCAGTAGCAGTTGCTTGACTATCATTGTTAAACACTGAAAATATTAAAAGTGCCATAATAGTATCTACTAATAATTTTGTGTAGAAGAGTTACCAGTCTTTTACATTAGCATTTTTTTCCCATGGTAATACTGCAAATCAGGAGGGAGAGGATGCATTTTACCATTAGCTTTGACATTCATGACCTCAACCATGTGCCACTTGCCCTCACAGCAGTGGCGACCGGTGAAAATTTTAAGTGGGGTGCTGCATATACAAAATAAAATTTTAAAAAATTTATTTTTTTCCTAATCAGTAACCAATTTATTAATAAATAAATTTACATGTTAAAAAATTGCTTTATTAAAAATATTTCACCCTCACTACGAACAAACACCAATAATAAAAGTTTCGTATCTCAGAAATAACGAGCGCAACAATACACTGCCCAAAGAGCAGTGTCAAGCGTAAACAAATATCAGCGAGTCTACCTGCAATTGGTGCGATCATTCTCACACCGTGTTAGATCGCAGTGTATTTGTTTCGGGTAACCATAAATTGAAAAACTAATTCTTTTCATATTTTCAACAGTGACACTTGTCATAATTCAGCCTTGTATCTATCATAAATAAATAATTATATGTTATTTTAACAAAATAAAATAAGATTTGCAAAAAATAGTTCACCCTTTCGTATCTCACAGAAATAACGTGCGCAAGCATACTATACACTGGCCAAAGAGCAATGTCAGATTCACTAGTTATGTGCAATGAGAAGTGCAAACGAATATCGGCGAGTCTGGCTGCAGTTGGTTGAATGTGAAAATATGGACACTGCGTTAGATCGCAGTGGTGTATTTGTTTTGTAATCTAAAGCGTTAATCGAACAATTCCAATTATTAACTATTCAATCAATGTCAAAACATAAGCTGTAACCTTTAATTGTAAGCATTGTTATTATTTATAAACACAAACAAAATTTAATTTTTTAATTTTTTCCTTGGGGGTGCTGCAGTGTCGCAGTGCTTATGTACGGGCCCACTGCCTCACAGTCATCTAAAATCAGATGTTATTTCTCGTGGAACTTTCACTATTCAAACTACGTTCTGTATGATTCCTTCATCACACCTGATATTCTGTAAGAGAAAATGCAAAACACAATCTTATTTTTTGCTACATACTCATGTTGCTTTTTTTTTTTTGTTGCTGCTGCTGCTCTTCATATTTGGATAACCACTGACTGCATTATCTCTGAATCTTGATTCTCCCCCCCCCCACCCAGTCCATATATCCTTGTAGCTTACATTATCCATGAGAAAGTTCAGAGAAACTTATGCTGTTGCCCTTGACATTTCCAAAGCTTTAGACGGCGTGTGGCATTGAGGCCTGCTAAACAAATTGCCATCCTTTGGTCTTTCTGCCACCCTCTAATTGGGTAGCCAGCTTTCTCTCCAGTTGTTGTTCTCTGCGAGTCATGGTAGATGGCTCCCTCTCTTCGAGCTTCACCACTATGCCGCAGTCCGTCAAGGCTCTGTCTTATCACTTACTCTTTCTCCTATACATAAATGACCTATTCACAATAACCACTAATCCTATCCACAGCTTTGCAGATGATTGTACTCTCTACTCATCCATTTCACAAATCATATAGTACTATGGGTTCCATGAAAATTCATTGAAAAAACAGTTAATCGAAAGGCAATTCATTGAAAAAACATCAAAAAATGTAACTATCATCATCATCATCAAATTCCTGCCATGTACCCTCAAGGGGTGTACAGGATATGACAGTACTACATGAAAAAATTACATCATTACTAACTTCCTATCTACAATTTTCCTCCAAATCAGTCTGTTACTTGTCAAGACTCCAACATTATCAGATCTTATATTTCTATCGTCTAAGGCACTTTGTACCGTATCAATCCACCTATATCCTGGTCTTCCTCTGGGTCGTTTTCCTGCCAACCTGGCAGAGAACACTTGTTTTGCTAATCTTTCCTCTCCCATTCTATTTAAGTGACCATACCATCTGAGATTAGCTCTGCTAACGCATTCCTGGATGCTGACAATGTCAAGTTGTTTCCTAATATCCTCATTTTTAATATGATATTGCCATTGATGCCACCTGTTCACGCCTCTAATCTTTCTCAGGACTCTCATATCTGCGATCTCTAGTCTTTGGTCAAGTGTTTTACTTCTGACCCAGCTCTCAGATCCATAAGTTAAAATTGGTTTGAACACAGTCTTGTATACAGCTAATTTAGTGTTCCGACTAATTTCTTTCTTATTCCATATGAATTTATTCAGTTGACTTCCCACGATACCAGCTTTGCTGATTCTGTTGTCTATTTCTATATTTAGTTTACCATCTTCAGTAAAAATTGTGCCTAAGTAGCTGAAATGTTTTACTTGTTCTACAGGTTCTCCATTCACAACACAGTTGACATTTTCAATGATTCTGCCTATTTTCATTGTCTTTGTCTTTTTATTGCTGACCTTCATACCATATCTATTACAACAGCTATTCAATTTAGTCAGAGAATCTTGCAGACTTGTAGCAGATTTATTTAGAAGTATAACATCATCCGCATAAAGCAAAGAGCTGACATTAACATCTCCAATTTTGATATCAGGTTTAATACCACATTCCTTCATAATGTGATCCATATAGATAATGAATAACAGAGGGGACAATGTACATCCCTGTCTCACACCAGATTTAACATTAAACCATCTTCCTGTACTTCCTTCAATTCTAACTGCTGACTCACAACTCAAATAAAGACTAAGTATTGCTTGATATAATGCCCCATTGAAACCATATAACTGCAGCGCATTGAATAGCTTCTTTCTTGGCACCTTGTCATATGCCTTTTCCAAATCGACAAAACTTAAATACAGATCTTTGTTATATTCCCATGATTTCTCGACTATTTGTCGTAAAGTGAAGATCTGATCCTGACAGCCTCTATTTGGCCTGAATCCAGCTTGTTCTTCACCAAGCTTTTCTTCCACAATTCTTCTCAACCGTTTCTCAAGTATACTTGCATAGATCTTGCCAGGAACACTCAGTAGGGAAATACCTCTGTAATTCTCACATTCAGTTTTATTTCCCTTTTTATATATGGGTACTATGAGAGCTCTACTCCAATCATCGGGAATTCGTCCCTCTGTCCAGGCTTTCTGAACTATGCAGTGCAGCCACTGTAAGACTCTTATACCACTATACTTCAGCATTTCTGGTCGAATATCATCTACACCTGCTGCCTTTCCACATTTCAAGCCTTTGATGGCTTTTTCTACTTCAAGTATGGATATGTATTCCTGGCTGCATGCCTGGTCAGTGTTTTTTTATCGCTGTGCTGTCATCACTGCTTGTTTCATTTAGCAGTTTTTCAAAGTAATTACTCCATACTTCAAGGATATCTTTTTCTCCTGTTTTCATTTCACCTTTATCATCTCTAATTCCTTTTACAGCACTCTTTTCCTCCATTCCTAAGCTTCTTCAACAACCTCCAGAATATTTTGCCACCTTCTTGATATTTATTTTCTATATTCTTGCCAAAGTCCTCCCATGACTTTTGTTTAGCTAGTTTTACACACTGTTTAGCTTTCTTACATTTGTCTCTGTATTCTGTAAGAGTAAAAGCTGACTTATTTGCCAGGAACTTTTGATATGCTTTCTTCTTTTCCTTCACTGCCTCTTTAACTTCCTGTGTCCACCAGGGAGTTCTGATTTTTTTATCCTTGCACACAACCTCACCACATGCCTCTCTGGCAGAATCAATCAATGTTTCCTTCAGAGTTTGCCAGTGAATCTCCAAGGTTTGATTCCTGTTCTCAAACTCTTTCATTTTCTTTTCAATAATATTTCTGTATTTTAGTCTACAGTTCACATCTGAGAGCTGCTCAACTTTTATTCGCTTTAAAACTTTCTTACATGTTATTCTTTTCAATATGAAATTTAATTTTATCCTGCTCAAGACTAAATAGTGATCACTTCCAATTTCAAATCCTCTGTACACTCTGGTGTCCTGCACCAGGGAGAAAACATCACTATCAACAATAACATAGTCAATGAGACTTTTCTTATTCCTAGCCTCTTCTCTCCATGTGAATTTGTGCACATTTTTATGTTGGAACATGGTGTTAGTAATAACCAGTCCATGTCCTGAGCAGAAATCCAACAGATATTTGCCATTATTATTAGCTTTGCTCTTTTCTCCAAATTTTCCCAAAATATTTTTGTATGTCTCACAATCATTTCCTACTCTGCTATTTAGATCCCCAACAAGGACCAACTTTTCCTTTTTCATTGTGTCAGTTGCTTTTTCTAAAGCCTCAAAAAATTCCTCCACTTCTACCTTAGTAGAACCTTCTGTGGGACCATAGGCACAAATAAGTCTCATTGTCCAGTTCCCCATTCTCATATTTGCCCACATTACTCTACTTGAGACTGACTGCCATTCAAGAAGATTAGCCTCGTATTTTGTGTTGAATACTATGGCTACTCCTTCTTTTCCTTGATTGTCATTGCCTGAATATAACATTTTGTATTTATTGCTCAGAAAGATCTCACCAGTTTTGGTCTTTTTTGTTTCAGTCACCCCTATTATGTCGATCTGGTACTTATCTAATTCCTCAGCTAGCTCCATTTCTTTGCCATTCAGGCTTCTTACATTGATAGTACCGATCTTTAACTCTGGTGATGTTGAGTTGGGGTTTGTTTTCAGATTTGTTCCAGTAGCTGACTTTTCGCTGTTCGCCCTGGTTCCCTGGCGAAAACAACGGGGGCCTTGTTTAACCGGGCGACGCCCCAGCCGGCATGAAATTTTGTCATGTTGTACCATCATTTTTTATTTTGGTTTAACCAATAAGAATACAATTTGGTCGGCTAAATCCCAAATTGCCAGCCCATCCTCGTTTGTTCAGTATCAAAGTAGAATGCAAACTAAATGTTTAAACAAAAATGTAACTAAAATTTCTTTAAATTGATCCAGCCAAAGCGAAATTGGTAATATCATTTTGAAACTTGTTTTCGAAAATGTTATGATAAAAGTGATCCATTTAGAACAAAAACTGAACCGTGCAGACAGTTTCTTGTACCGACAACTTCTACTAATTCCGCTAAGTCAGAGAGTTATTGTAATACATAATTTGGACATGTTTTTTCTTTGTTGCCCAGACCAGAATATAAGTGAACTGAAAACTGGAATGGTTCGACATTTTCTTGTAAAAGTTCAAATAGCGAATCTGAATCAGATTCGCTATTTGAAACTTTTATTCATTCCCATAATAATTCTATTTGAATTATTATGGGATGAATAAAATTCATATGAAGTTGCATATTACTAGTAAAAATAATAATAATGGAGCCTGCATAGGCTGGGCTTTTCCTCCTGGAAACAGGCAAATCAGTCCCATGAACAGACAGGAAAGTTATCTGACAAGAAAGACTATAAGAAACCATATTGTTTTATAATTATTCCCTATTAAAGTAGCATTGCTATTTCACTCTGCATAGTTCAGTATTTGTTCTAAATGGATCTTTTATCATAACATTTTCGAAAAGTTAAAATTTTCAGTGAATTGTTTTTTCTATGAATTGCCTTTTCAATGAACTCTCTGGATACCAGCACTATGACATCCCAGGCTACTAGATCATCCATAACTAGTGCTTTAAACATTGATCTACATACTGCCCTTCCATGGGATGAGGACAAATGTTCAGTGCCACCAAAACAATCTTGCCTTTTCGCTTGCAAAACAGTTCTCAGCTCACCTATCTATTACCAGACAGGATCAGATCTCTCTTGGACTTACATTTACCTCCAGTCTTTCCTGGCATAAACATATCTCACATCAGCAGCATCCAAGAAACTTGGAATTCTCTTTCGTTCAAGAGCCTGTTTTACATCCAACCAACTCTTCATTATATACAAATCCCAAATCTGTCCATGTTTAGAATACTACTCACATGCTTGGGTTGGTGCACTAAAACTACCCTTAAAATCCTTGATGCTGTCCAGAGGCTCATAGTGATTCCTCTCATACATATTCACTTCAACCTCTATCTTACAGAGGACATTTCAGCACTGTTTCTGTTCTACAGGTACTTCAATGGTAACTGCTCCAGTGAACTGGCAACCATCATTCCTCCACTTCCTGTTGCACCTGTTAATACAAGAGCTGCAGCTGCCCAGCACCCCTTTACTGTGCAACTTCAAACACACCAAACCTACTTCTATTCACCCTCAAGAAGTATTCTCAAACTACTACAACAACAACAAAAAAACTATCATCTCTGTCCTCACCTGCAACATGGCACTGATGTGCCTATAGGTCCTTCAACCTCACACACATATATATAAAGTATTCTTCTGTATAATGTTATATATTAAGAGGAGATATTGAGAAGTTTGAAATAAGACAGAAAAAAATCTACTCAATGTCATGGTGTGTGTGTGTGGGGGGGGGGGGTAACAGAGTAAATAAATTATATATACGAGATCTCATTAAGGGATGTCGTCATGCACTACAGCACCGGCACGAGAGAGCAAAAGTGCTCTTTTCAGTTCCTCCTTAACAATAACCATGTATTTGGTGGCTCTATTATATATCAAAAATTCAGGAAGATATTCAGCTGTTGCTGAGATTCTAGCAGTTTTTTCCTATAGTCTGCTACTGCTTTGGAGTTTATCATGTTTCAGGACAGATAAAGGGTGTATTCTCTCTCTGCTCATCATTTTCCTGATTTTATTCCATATCTCTTACAGTTCCACTAATTTTATTGCAATTTTTTGGCCTGAAACAAGCCATCATCAGAGCATAAGTACATTCACAAGGTGAAGCATACCAATGGAATATCATTTCTTTTTTCAGATTTGAGCCACCTGTTGGAGTGACTACATACAATGGATGGTTACAAATAAAAGTAAAAGTATCAGTTGATGTATGTGATAACTGCACTTGGTATGGATCTTGAGGATTAAGGATTTGTGCCCATAGCATTGTTTTTGGTTTAGCACTAAAGATTCTTAACTATCCTGAAGGCACATATTGGCATCCACTATCTGGTAAGAATTAAATGCACACTGAAGTGTAATGCCAGAGTTACTCTGGATGGTATGCTAGCACTGCAGCAAGTCTTGGGCCCTTTCTTCTAACTGTAGGGTAGGAGACTAAGCATCAGATGCCTTACAGGGAGGGGAATGGGATGAGGGTAACCTTATGTGTTTCAATACTATCAAAACACAATTCTCATTCTTTGCAAGACAGATCTCATCATTTTCCCTTACTTTTTACTTATCCAACTGCTAACACTATAAATTCCAAATCTGTTCACAGATTTTGGACCTTCTCTTCCTCTCACAAATGTTCAGTTTCTGAATTATGTATCTTCTACAGGTATGGACAATGCTCTTAGACTGTATAATTCTTCCAAAACTATAAGAACAAGGCAGTTGCTAGTCGCCATTAATTTAATGAACCAACTGCTTTCTCATCATTCATTCTATCTACACACTGAGAACAGCTTTCCTCACTGTCTTCCCAAAGACTGTGATCTTCAACTATTAAAAAGAAAAAGTCACAGACATATTGGTACCTTTCACTTATTGGTTGGAAAAAAAAAAAAAAAAAAAAATCCAAGTAATTTATTCAAATACTGTTCTATAAAGGTTGACCATGATTCTTTTACTTTCCTTTAATGTGGAAATGATCAGCTACTGTACACAACCTACTGAACCACATTCTTGTCTTCTTTTAAACAATGTTTTCTCTCAGGATTACAACCTCCAGCTGTAAAAAAAAAAAAAAAAAAAAAAATTTCCCCTCCTTGACTAAGAAGTGATACAGTAAAAACACCAGGTGATCAGCCAATGTCCTGCCTTCTCAGTACTTTTTTTTTTGCAATTATTATAGAAGCAAGCATCTGTTATTTCCTTACTTTAATAACTATTAGAATGGAGAAAGTTTTTTTTAATAACAGGTATATTCTTAAAATCTATTGAATATATTTTTAAAACTACTCATTTGTTTTTCTATTTTATGGATGTGAAATTTAAGCAACTAATAAAAATGTATAAACTCAACTCCAGTTGAGTTTCTGTTATACATTTCTTTGTATATATTGTAAAATGGTGATTGGAGGATGCAAATGTGGTTTATTTATTTATTTTTTTCCATAATGTTTAAGAGAATTTTTTCTCAATGATTTTTAGGTAATTTTTAATTTCAGAAATATTAAGGTTTTTTTTTGATATTTATCATTGTTGATATATGGTACTCATAGTAATCTTTATTATCAAATAAGTTTTTTGAATTTACAAATAAATGGACAGAATACTAAAATTCACTGGATACATGATAAAAAAAAATTGTTTGACTAGAATATGCAAAACAGGATCTTTACTCTTCTTCATCTTTCTCAGATTCTGTTTTATGTTTTCCCCAAACAAACTGATAGTTTTGTTCTAGTTTTTTGTGTCTTTCTAATTCTTGCACTGCCTCCTGATTACCTGTCTAAGAATTTAAAAAGAAAAACTCACGATTAGTATACTTGAAACAAATCTGTATTATTTAAACCAGAATTAAGTTAGGCAGTGCATAGTTCTGTATTTGCAACTAGCCAGTTAGAAAGAATATATCTGTTGGATATGTTCACTGAATGGAAATGTACAGTAATTTTAAGATAAATCTTTAATTTTTAAAACATTTTCCAGTTTTAGTGAAGTGTCTTCACCCATTCACATCTATACTCAAAACCAGTGCAAGGCATAAAATCATTAAGAAACTAACAATTATGCTACACGGTTATGGCAAAAGTGTAACACCTGTTTTCAATGCCAGGCTAATTAAGCATGATTATAATTGGAGTACAGTACTAAGAAGCATGTGGATATTGTCATGTGTCAAATATTTTTCCTTTTAAGATGTGCTGAGTCTGTAACAAAAAGACTGTTCCTGGATTATGTATACTTCAGTCTCGCATACTATCCTCTGTTTGCCATTCTTCACTTATAAGCACAATTAGATTAGGAACAGAACAGAAACTTGCATATTTCTATTGTCTGTTGTGTTAACTTCCTAGACGATTTTAATTCACTGATATGCAAATTAAAAATGGCTTCCTCATTACCAACAACAAAAAAGCTTATTTATCATATGTGAGCGATATTATTTTTTGGCCTTAATTACAAGATCCATTTTAAAAGTTATTAAATTAAAAATAAATTCCTTTTCCCAATTAATTATATTTTGTGTTTAAATTAAATGTAATACTGCAAATTGGTTTTGGTGTTTTACTTTAACCTGTTATGGTGAAATACATCAGTGTATTTGTGTAATTCCAAATTTTCATTTTTTAAATGTAATTTTACAATGAGAATTGCTTATTTCACCATGTATCACTTGCCTAGAAGGTCCCAAGTTTTAATCCTATTTGTGAGAGAAGGAATTTTATTAATCTCTCTTATCCCCAGGTAACACTATATTTAGCTGGCCTTACATAATTAACAAACAGAAAACTAAAGGAGTAACCTTTAGTTAATAACAATACATAAGGGACCGAGTCATTTACAGCCACGACTTATAAGAAAAAAAAGTAAAAATGAGATCTATCATTACAGATTTAGACAGAGTTGTGGCAGAGACTGGTACAGAGTTAACTTGCTGTAGTTTTGATTCTAAGTTGAATATTATCTATTTGTCAGATTTTTTTCTATTAAACCAATTTGCGATAAGTTCATTAAATTAAAGGAGATAGTAGCATCTGAAAACAGCATTCCAAAAGCACTTTTCTCTTCCATCTTCCATTAATCCAAGTGGTTGCATCCAAATGTAAAATTGCTTCTTCCACTACTTCAGCTTCTGTGAGAATTCCAGCTTCTTCTTTAGCCCGTTTCCATCCATTGCTGGATATAATATAAATTTTCAGTTCTGCCTGCATTTAGCTACTGTCCACCATCTCATGTGATCATCCCTCCATCTTATTTTTTGGCAACTCTTAGTATTCACTCAGTGCTTAATTTTGTCCACCTTTTTGTCTGGTAATCTAATATGGTCAGCTCATCTCCATTTACATGCTTTAATAATACTTCACAATGGCTCCTACTCCTATCTCTTTGTTATGTTAAGATTGGAATAATGCACATATTAGATAGCTTTCTTTTCAAGCATACAGGCAAATCTCCTAACAAGAAATCTTTATATAGCCAAAATGTTTTGTTTCCGTGTGCAATTCTTCTACTCATTTATCTTGTTTTTCCTTAAAACTAACAAATTAATTTCACTTAACTATGAATATTTATTAAATAAACGATGACAGATGTCACACTGTTTGAAACTTTTACACTGCTGAAGGTTTTGAGAAATTCAACACAACTGTAGGATATGTTGCGGTGGAATATAGTTGTTTAGGGGCTTTTATAAAATTTAGCATTTTGCATTATCTCCTTTTCAATAAATCATAGGAATTTTTCTCTAATATGCATTAATAAATTAATACAATCAAGTATTAAGGTGTCAAAAGAAAGTTAACAATTATCATTACAAACATCACATTTTGAATAATATAACATAATTTAAAATATAACTAACTTATAACCATAAACCTATGTTTAAAATAACAAATACAACATCTTTATTATTATAACTTGAAATTACCCAGCTAGACATAAGCAGTTAACATTTGTAAATAATCTGTACTAACTTTGTTTTATAAGAACCCACTATTTACTTGGAGGTAAAGGTTTCAACACTATTGATACAAGTTTTCAAACCCATCCAGAGAGGGTTGAAAACCTATATCAAAAGTGAGGAAGAGTGATGTATGGTTGCTCTTCCTCAGTTTTGATCAATTCCATACACCAACCATGGTTGCTTTTCTCTTCTTAGTCTGACTTGCATAAACACACATCTATAGCCTTATCAGCCTCCAAAATACTGTATTCTTGAGGAAGAGAGAGATAAGTTCTCTCTTTAATAAGGCAGGACTGCATTTTCACAGCCTTAAAATTCACTAGATTATTTTCACCTTACTTAACGATGGCTATAAGATCACTGTTTAAGTCATTGGTGACTGAAGATCTTGAAGCTTGGATCATTTGAAAGCATACTACAAGGGTTTGTAAATGACAAAGAGGAATGGAGTATGCTGTCATCAGCAAAGCTGTGAATAGGAATGGATGTTAGATAAGATTTTTATCTAGATGAAAGTACAGAGCCTTTGGAATCTTTGGCATTGCTGGAAAAATTGGGAGGGAGGAACAATCTGCCATAAGATAGTATAGTAGCTTGGTAAGAAAGCTATAATGACAGACTCATCAAATGCTTTTGAAATAAAGAGTGACCATGTGAGTTTCTCCAAATCATTGCCTGGCCTGTGTCCAAAAGTGCATAAGGTTAGTGAGGAAGGCAGCTGTAGAACAAGGATAGCAGAATCCATATTGATGATCACTAATTAATATAGATCCTCATCTACTATGGATCATCAACAACCAGCTTCTTTAGGTAGTAAAGAAGCTGACTGTTGACCTTCTCTATCACTTGAGTACTGAGATGTGGATAATGGTTTGATGGCTGACTATCTTCCCTTGTAGGAGCAGACTGGATACAAGCTCTTAGTACAATTGGAGGGATACCTTGACCAAGGGACCTATTATCAAGGTTACTAAGTAATTTTCTGATGTCCTGGTGAAAGATTAGAGGTATACTATTGGGGTGGAGGAGAACTTAACAAATCTAGTCTTGCACAACATGGAGGTGGAAATGCCACCCACAGGATCCAATGGCAACATACCAAGCTACTACATCAATCCATATATAAACATGAAGATATTGTATAAAGAAAGTGCTGAAGCCTTATGGCAGACCCAATCTTAACCATAATAACTGTCTCACTATCCCAAACGTCTGGGAAATTGTTATCCTCAACTGTATAAAATAAATGTATCAGTTATAATTTAATTTAATTACAGCCCAATAGTATTTAGTCCTTAAACATGCTATTGTATACATAGAAGGATTACAATGTAGGCATGCTCGCTAATGGTTTTTTTGAATGTAATTCCTATTGTTTAATGACTGTACTGATGATGTCTTATGATACTTAAAACGAAATATTTACATATTATTAAAAAGTTAATTACTGTGGCATACATGTGAATTTATAGTTATGATCATCAGGATACAAGAGGTGGAAATATAGGGGAAACTGTAATGAGTAATAATTGAAGATTAAATTTGAATTCCTTGGAAAAGTAGATTGGAAAGTGTTTCATTTAGTTATAAAGTAAATGATGCTTAACAAGAAATTATATTATTGTTTAATCCTTCACCCAGGTGTAAGCCAACAAAGTTTGCGTGAAAAGCATCTTCGTGACTGGACTACTTGTATATAGAGGCCGCTCAGTACAAGTAGCCTAGTCAAGAAAATACTTCACGGGCAAACTTTACGGGTAAAGGATTAAACAAGCATATTTTCTAAATATGATACATTACATTGGATTTATTGGACCATGGTTCAGATAAAGCATATGCACATAACCGTCGACAAGTTTCGCCAGCTGGGGTCTGTCTGGCTTTATCAACACGGGTAAGGTTATACTAACATTAAATGTTAACAAAAGAATGCACTAATGACTTAAAAAACAGTTAAACAAATTGAAGAGCACGTGTGACATGAAAGGCATAAAGTGTGGAGACTTAGTCATTGTTATTAAACCGCATTTTATAATTTTTCGCTTAATTTAGTTCTGTTAAACATAATGAATTAAGTTTTTCTAAATATCTTTTAATATTATGCCTTCCTATTGAGGTTGTCTCCTGTCCGTAGTACTATTGCAGCTTCTTTAAAGGTTCTACATCTGTAATCCTCTTCAATGTATGGCATCGAGCTGTTGTCCCAGTCTATGGAATGGTTCGAAATTGAGAAATGATGTGCTAATCCTGAGGTGTCTGTTCTGTTATTATTTACATCACCGACATGTTCCTTCTTTCGGATTCAGAAGAAGTCGGTCCACACGAACACGGTATGCTGTAAATCCCTGCGTATTTGTACGCAGGAGTTTACAGCAATTACAACCATCAATTACCTTTTTTGGATGTATTAGTTAAAAAACAAGATAATGGACAAATCAAGCTTACAATCCATTGCAAACCTACAGACACTGGACGTTATCTTCATTTTACATCTAATCATCATTATGCACAGAAACTTAGCATCATATATATATGTTAAAAAAAAGAGTAAAAAATATCATCACAGAGGAAAAAAAGATGTACTCGCTGAGCTCTCACTTATATCAAAAAATATAATTAAAAACAACCTCTAGTGACACAGTACATGTCATCCATTGTCATACCTTATGCAGGCTTGGTCTCCATCAAAATAGCAAGCTATTTTAACTACATGGCACTTATTAAGATCTCCTAAGGACAGCATTGCTCTCTACAAATACGCAGGGGTTTACAGCATACCGTGTTCGTATGGACTGACTTACATAGGCCAAACTTCACGAAGCTTAGAAATCCGAAAGAAGGAACATGTCGGTGATGTAAATAAGAACACAGGATTAGCACATCATTTCTCAATTTCAAACCATTCCATAGACTTGGACAACAGCTCGATGCCATACACTGAAGAGGATTACAGAGGTAGAACCTTTAAAGAAGCTGCAGCAGTACTATGGACAGGAGACAACCTCAATAGGAACCAAGGCATAATATTAAAAGATATTTGAAAAAACTTAATTCATTATGTTTAGCAGAACTCAATTACGCGAAAAATTATAAAACGCGGTTTAATAACAATGACTAAGTCTTTATGCTTTTGATGTCACGCATGCTCTTCAATTTGTTTAACTGTTTTTTAAGTTGTTACTGCATTCTTTTGTTAGCATTTAATGTTAGTAACCCATCTTGATAAAGCCAGACAGACCCCAGCTAGCGAAACTTGTCGACGATTATGTACATGTTTTATCTAAACCATGGTCCAATAAATCCAATATAATGTATCATATTTAGTGAAAAGGACCAAAAAAAAAAAAAAAAAGAAAAAAGAAGCATATTTTCTTGTCAAGTATAATTTACTTTGTAATCAAGTGAAAAAACTTTTTACAACTATCTCTGATCCAAAGTATTTTAATAATATGGTGATACACCATTTTACTACTTGTATATGCAAAATATGATTTCTACACTTAATCAACCACAGTTCTAGTTCTCACTGGTGAGATTTCAATAATGGTTAAAACTGGCCTGAATAGTGACCCTTCCAATAATGCATAGCAATACACGTGTCTAAAGGGGAGTAGAATTCGGGATACTGAGGAAGATGAAGTTAACAGACTATATACAAGTAGCCTAGTTGTATGCAAACTTCTGTTTACACTTGGATGAAGGGTTCATCATAGTTTAAGTATGAATAAACTATGCTGATGGACTCCCACCTTACAAAAAATTTAATTCAGGCTAATCAGTTTGATGTCATTTTACTCTTGGTAGGCTAAATGAATCAGATGGAGGTCGAGCCTGCAGGTTAAGTTTTCAGTAGTATAACAGAACGATGGACAATATACTTATTACAAACCAAATAAATAAAAAAACATCTGAACTTTATGTGAATGAACTAAAAATAAAGCAATGGTCTATAAGAGACAAGTAAACTTGTTTCATAAACTAAATTTTTCCTTGATAAAGTGTGTGACACCTTATCTCAAAGATCTGTGATGTCACATAACATTTGAATTAGTTTCTTTTCCAGACAAGCAACTCATGGCAAAACATCTTTTTTTTAAATCTGAACAAATAATTCTTTTTCAAAAGAAAACAAAGAATTTCATTTCAAACAAAAATGCAGTCGCAAAGAAGAAAATGACATTAATAAATTAACATGACAATTACTATTTAAAAAACAGGCTTACCAGAAGTGTCATTATCATTGTTTGAAATTGTTGAGTTTCTTCGTCAGAAAGTGCATGAAAATCTTTGCCATCTTCGCTGTCATAATAACCAGCGGTTATAATTTTTACTTCAATTCTTCTTCCTATTAATGTAAAAAACACTTCAACGTTTCAGATAATTAAAACCGTGTCATTTTAATAAAATTAAATCCAACTTTTGATCTGATTATTAATTTTCTAGCCTTAACTTTTGGCTAGAGAGAATATCACACCAATGCAAGTATGGAGAACTTTTTCGTCTTTGGGATGTGAAGTATGCCAGAAAACAGAAAAATTGATAGATTACTGACACTACTTTTTTTCTAAAAAAATATTAAAATATTTTTAGAAAGGAAAGAAAGAAAAAAAGAATGAAAAATCTACATTTTAAATAAAGCTTTTAAGTCATTACGAATGAAAACTTGGACACATTTTGTATAATGCATGTGTAAAAAGTCCTCCACCAGTTTTAAATTTAAAGTTATAAAAATCATAAAAGTTCACATCTTAGACCCTGAATGTGTGACAGTTTTTATATGCTTTCCAAAACAGATGGATTGGTAGAGGCAGATAGATCAATTGCTTGGCTGCCATGTTTGCCTGATCTACCCCCCCCCCTTTTTTTTTTTTTTTTTTTTTGTAGAGGACCATGTCAAAACACTTGTTCTTTGGATGAAGCCAAGGTCAGAATCATCATCATCATCAAATTCCTGCCATGTACCCTCAAGGGGTGTACAGGATATGACAGTACTACATGAAAAAAATTACATCACTATTAATTTCCTATCTACAATTTTCCTCCAAATCAGTCTGTTACTTGTCAACACTCCAACATTATCAGATCTTATATTTCTATCGTCTAAAGCACTTTGTACCTTATCAATCCACCTATATCTTGGTCTTCCTCTGTGTCGTTTTGCTGCCAACCTGGCATAGAACACTTGTTTTGCTAATCTTTCTTCGCCCATTCTGTTTAAGTGACCATACCACCTGAGATTAGCTCTGCTAACGCATTCCTGAATGCTGACAATGTCAAGTTCTTTCCTAATATCCTCGTTTTTAACATGATACTGCCATTGATGCCATCTGTTCACGCCTATAATCTTTCTCAGGACTCTCATATCTGTGGTCTCTAGTCTTTGGTCAAGTGTTTTACTTCTGACCCAGCTCTCAGATCCATAAGTTAAAACTGGTTTGAACACTGTCTTGTATACAGCTAATTTAGTGTTCCGACTAATTTCTCTCTTATTCCATATGAATTTATTTAATTGACTTCCCACCATACCAGCTTTGCTGATTCTGTTGTCTATTTCTATATTTAATTTACCATCTTCAGTAAAAATCGTGCCTAAATAGCTGAAATGTTTTACTTGTTCCACAGGTTCTCCATTCACAACACAGTTGACATTTTCGATGATTCTGCCTATTTTCATTGTCTTTGTCTTTTTATTGCTGACCTTCATACCATATCTATTCCAACAGCTATTCAATTTAGTCAGAGAATCTTGCAGACTTGTAGCGGATTTATTTAGAAGTATAACATCATCCGCATAAAGCAAAGAGCTGACATTAACATCTCCAATTTTGATATCATTTTTAATACCACTTTCCTTCATAATGTGATCCATATAGATAATGAATAACAGAGGGGATAATGTACATCCTTGTCTCACACCAGATTTAACATTAAACCATCTTCCTGTACTTCCTTCAATTCTAACTGCTGACTTACAACACAAATAAACTAAGTATTGCTTGATATAATGCCCCATCGACACCATATAACTGCAGCGTATTGAATAGCTTCTCTCTTGGCACCTTGTCATATGCCTTTTCCAGATCGACAAAACTTAAATACAGATCTTTGTTATATTCCCATGATTTCTCGACTATTTGTCGTAAAGTGAAGATCTGATCCTGACAGCCTCTATTTGGCCTGAATCCAGCTTGTTCTTCACCAAGCTTTTCTTCCACAATTCTTCTCAACCGTTTCTCAAGTATACTTGCATAGATCTTGCCAGGAACACTCAGTAGGGAAATACCTCTGTAATTCTCACATGCAGTTTTATTTCCCTTTTTATATATGGGTACTATGAGAGCTGTACTCCAATCATCGGGAATTCGTCCCTCTGTCCAGGCTTTCTGAACTATGCAGTGCAGCCACTGTAAGGCTCTTATACCACCATACTTCAGCATTTCTGGTCGAATATCATCTACTCCTGCTGCCTTTCCACATTTCAAGCCTTTGATGGCTTTTTCTACTTCAAGTATGGATATGTATTCCTGACTACTTGCCTGGTCAGTGTTTTTTACCACTGTGCTGTCATCACTGCTCGTTTCATTTAGCAGTTTTTCAAAGTAATTACTCCATACTTCAAGGATATCTTTTTCTCCCGTTTTCATGTCACCTTTATCATCTCTAACTCCTTTTACAGCACTCTTTCCTCCATTCCTAAGCTTCTTCAACAACCTCCAGAATATTTTGCCACCTTCTTGATATTTATTTTCTATATTCTTGCAAAGTCCTCCCATGACTTTTGTTTAGCTAGTTTTACACAGTGTTTAGCATTCTTGCATTTGTCTCTGTATTCTCTAAGAGCACAAGCTGACTTATTTGACAGGAACTTTTGGTATGCTTTCTTCTTTTCCTTCACTGCCTCTTTAACTTCCTGTGTTCACCAGGGAGTTCTGATTTTTTTATCCTTACAGACAACCTCACCACATGCCTCTCTGGCAGAATCAATCAATGTTTTCTTCAGAGTTTGCCACTGAATCTCCAAGGTTTGATTCCTGTTCTCAAACTCTTTCATTTGTCAGAATAACAATGCAATTCAAGCAATATCGGTGCATCAATTGTGTAATGTGTTCATGCAACAATGATGGTAGTCATGTTGAAGTATAATCATTAAAAACTGCATTAAGAATAAAAATTTATGACATGAACTTTCCTATACTTTTGACTAGTTCACCATTATTTGTATCCCTTATTAAAATTTAAAGCCAGTGCAAGACTTCATGACTACCCTATAGCTTTAACACAGAATTGACTAGTGAAATTGTATATAAATAACAAAAATTTCTATTTTTAAATTTAAATTTTTATTCAGTTTTTCTTTAAGCTTCTATTGTTAATGGCTGTTGCTTGTTCCTTCCTCCTTAAATGCTAGATATGTTTATTCTTAACCTTCATTAAGCAATTTGTGTTGTTACTGTATTTTTGCATGTTTCATACTGGCTTCCTTTACTTCATTCTTTTTCTTAGAACACCCATATACATTTTTAAAATCATTTATGCCCAACCTATCTAGCCATCAAAGTTGAAATTTAGTTTTTCCAAATGGCAATGCTAAATTACACTAAATGAAAAATGTTGACCACAAACAACCACTAAATTTCTTTATCTTTTTCATCTTTGCAATGTGAAGTATGCCAGAAAACAGAAACACTGGAAGATTAGTGACACTACTTTCATCTCAGAAAATATATTCAAATATTTTCAGAAAGGGGTGGGGGGATCATTACCAATGAAAACTTTGACACACTTTTGTATAATGTGTGTTAATATATGTTCAGATTAATATATCAATTAACTCTTTGGATGATTAGTGCAAAATATGAAAGCACCAATTCTTTTATAAAATAATTATAAATACTAATTTGAATGCCTCTGTAGGTTATTAGTTTCAATGATGCCCTCTGGTTCCAAATCCCACCTAGATGCAAAAACCTTTTTCAGTGTTCAATTTAGCAGGTCATGACCATTTTTTTTTTTAAGTGACAATCTAAAGAGCTGACCCAGAGCAACTCATCGCAAAGGTGGAGGAAGTCACACACACTTCACTGCCCTCCAAAAGTCAGGTCTAATATCTTGGGGAGCCATGGGGCCTGTATCAGATATTAAACTGATAAGAACAGATACACTTTTTGCTTCTTAGCCTTTTCAATAAATTAAGTGTAGCACCTGTTCTTATCAGCTTAATATCTGACATGGGCCACAAGATATTAAACTGATTTTTGGAAGGTGGTGAAGTAATGTGAGTTTGCTCCATTATAGCTTCAAGTTGCCTTGTATTGTACAACATCAATTCCCTCAGGGTATCACTTCTCAGCTTTATTTTGTGTATTGTGTGTGTATGCACATGTGTTATAAAATGTATTTTTTTATTTGGTTGTAGTCAGAAAAGTTTGAAAAACAGTAGTTTAAAATAAATTAGCCAATCTCAAAAGAAAGTGGTGGGGTTTCCCCTCCTGGAGACTGGTTTTTCATCCTGCAAAACAGGCAAACCAGCCAGAACACTTGCAAATGATAGCTATAATGCACTATGCAAATAGGATTAACCACCATATCAAAGCATTAATATGTTCATGTTGGGAAGTGTTTCACATGATTATCATAGCAACAGGACTTCTCATTACTGCTTGTGTGTCGCTTCCATGTCGTGTGGGTGGGCTGAACTGACGCAAACTTGATGCGACATGTTAGTTAGTTGCAACCCTTTCAGTAGAATTTTATTGCTGCTTGTTTGTGTGCTGCTCTGCATTGGGCTGCCTCTCTGACACAAAGTTTATTTATGTGGCATGTTGCAACTCTTTCGGTAGAATTTTATTTGAAGTTAGCATTTGTGATCTGCAAAGTATACTCTATTCAACCATAAAAGAAATGAAGAAATTATGAATTTAAATCAGGAATCAGTAATAGAAAAAAATTAAAAAATATATACAATAAATGGGTGGAACAGGTTGAAAGAATGAAAACAGAAAGATTACCAAAACAAGCCTTAAATTACAAACCATTAGGAATAAGAAAACCAGGATGTCCTTTAAAGAGATTCAACAATTACTTCTAAGGCCAGAACAGGATACTCTAGGCCTAAATCCTTGAAAAGCATGACGATTTGTGATTTGTCTTATTAGCATCAAAAATTTCAAATGTAATCCAAGTTATTTCATGTAATTGAAAATTTGGACAAATGTTAGGACAGTTGTTTTTAGTCACATACTGTGTTTGGCAGTACAACAAATGGTTTTGCTTCCATCTATGCAGCACAATTTCTGTGGCAGGGGAGGTGTTTCCTTAAGTAGTGCTCTTTTTATTCCAGTTGTCTCTAATTGCACTATTTGTTGACAAACATATTACAGACTGCAAATGTTTCCATACCTTATTCAGTGATACAATAAAACTACTTGTTTTTCTTGCATTTGCAGTATAGTGGCTGTTAGTGATTTATATTTTGCAACCAAATTCCTTTCCATCTATTCATAATTTTTTTTTTTTTTTTAATTATGCCCATCATAAATGCAAATATGAAAGTCTAGAGTTATAGGATCACGTATTCCTCACTCCACCCCCAGATACTATAACAAACGTGCACGTATAATATCACAGATGTAAATTATTAATTCATTTTACAGTACTGAAAATATTTTTATTCATGTTTATTCTTTCTCTTCCTTATATTTGCTATTCTTTACATCCTTTAGTAAATATATCATTCTCTTTAACTATTGTTTGTTTTTAATATATTCTGAAAAGAACATTTCTCCCCCTTCCTCAATGCGGGATTAGTTACGATCGAAGAAACTGTTAGGAAAAGTGGAGCATTCAATGACATGCAGGAACAAAACTGCCATTAATTTCGCTTGCTTCGCCAGATAGTTAGGTTCGTTCATGGTGAGTGACCTGCTAATTCCCCAACCTGAACGTGTTAATTAGGTTTCAAAGAGCCTAATTACTTGGCTACTTTATTTGCGATAGTCTTAAACATAATAAACATGAAATAGGAGTTTTTAATATTTGTTTCATCATTTCAGTGTTTTCTATTCCATATTAAACAAAGTTTGATGGTGATCAACATTTACAATTACTCACTAATTCACATATGCTGCAATGTCATTAAATTATTATATACAAATACCAGTTACAAGTAATTAATCATAAACATCAAACCTAATTTTTTGTGTGTTTCACAATAGCTCAAGCACCTAATAGATTAGTTCCATCTTTGCACAAGTTATTTTCACTGGCAAATCCCGAAATTTTGATGGGACACCTGGGTTATTTTGTAATGTATAAATTAATAATTAATTTAGCTGATTTTTTATTATTAATCTTATTCATCAATAATTGATAATTAATAATTAATTAAACATCAGTTAAACCATAATTAAATTAATTTGTGCTGATAAATTAATTTAAAAATGACAAATTCCAGAAATTCTCGCAGAACACCTATTCACCTTCCGCAGAACACTGGTTAAGAACCACTGGGTTAGATCATTTTTGTTCAGATTTAGATGTTTAAGCATTTCACATGCTTCTTTAAATTTCCTCTCAAACCAGGTTTTGGTGTGGTGTAGGAACTTGGTACCTTTCCAATCAATTCTGTGGTATGCTTGAAGTGCGTGGTCAGAAAGGCTGGTTTTTCCAAAATGGAGGTATTTAATGTGTCATTTGTGTTCGTCCTTCCTAATTGGGATGGTTCGCCCTATGTATGGTAGGTTACGTGCGCATTGTATTTTGTAAACCCCTGGGTGGGCTAGATGTGGAAGAGGATCTTTGGAAGAACTGAGTAAGTCTTAATTTTGTTGCGGGTTTAAAGGTGGTTTTTATGTATTTGTGTAGTGTTCTGTCTATTTTTTCGGAAATTCCTCTAACATAAGGTATGGCAATAGCATTCTTTAAATCTTTTTTGTTTTTAGTGGTATCTCTGAAGGATCTTGTGAATAGTTTTTTATTGTATTCATTTTTTATAAATGTATGGTTGATGATCTCGTATTCCTGGTTTAGAGCTTGTTCATTTGAACAAATAGTTTGAGCTCTGTGTTTAAGGGTGCTTATGATCCCTAGTTTTTGTGTTGGGTGGTGATAAGAATTTTTGTGTATGTAGGTCTGCGGTCGTCACACGTCTTCCCTCGGCCTGAGGGAAGACGTGTGACGAGTGTGTCTAGGAACGGAAGAGAGTTATTTTTTTCTATTTCAATGGTGAATTGGATGCGTGTTGTTGTTGTTTGTTCAGGTGGCTAAGGAATGTATTTAGTGCTTTGCAGCCATGGGGCCAAATGGCAAAAACATCATCAATGTATCTGAGCCAAATTTTGGGCTTGAGGCACGCTGACTCTAGAGCTTGTTGCTCAAAGTCTTCCATATAAAAGTTAGCTATTGGGGGGGAGTGGTAAGCCCATAGCTGTACCCTCTTATTGAAGTTAAAAATTGTTCTGCCACATGAAATATCCAGAGCGGAGTACGTGGGCAAAGATGGCCATGATGTCGTGTGGAAATATGTTCTGTAGGAGCAAGATAATATCATTGATTGGGACATTGGTGAAAAGGGAAGTTATGTCAAAGCTGACTAATAAATCTTGGTTGTTGAGTTAATGTTTTTAATTCTGTTTATGAAATGTTGTGTATTTTTTATGTAGGAAGGAGAATGACCTACCAATTCCTTGAGTGTGGCAGCTAATTTTTTGGCTAAGTGGTAATTCGGGCTGTCGATTCCTTCAACAATCAGATGTAGTGGTGTGTCTGTTTTGTGTATTTTTGGCAGGCCATAATGGTTTTTTAGTTGTTTCTTCTGGCTGTGTGTTAACGGATTTAATTAATTCAGTTGTTTTCTTTTTGATGCGTTTTGTAGGGGTTGTAGTTTACCATTTGGTAGGTGTTGTGGTCTGATACCAAACGGTTCATTTTTTCTATGCAAGTTCGATCTAAAACAACAGTGGCATTCCCTTTATCTGATTTTGTGATTATAATGTCCTGGTTATTATTATTATTATTTTTTTTTTTTTTTAAGGATTTGAGAGCCAGTTTTTCCGTTTTGTTTAGGTTGCTGCTTAGTTTTTTGTTTGAATTTAGTATACAAGATGTTTCTATACGTATTTTATCAGCTAGATTGGCAGGGAGGGATCTTAAACCTCTCTCTCGATATATGACAAATGATATCAAGTTTGTTTACTGCCCTCGCCGCAATGCCATAGTTTAGACCTTTCTCCAGCAGTGAAAGTTCACCTTGGGTGAGATTGTAGTTTGATTGGGTGATAACCAGGCCGTGGTTTAATGGTGGTTGGTTGCTCCTAATTTTGTTTGTGGGTGATTGGGCCGCTCCTTGTGATGTCATTTTGTGATTGGCTGCTCCTTTCATTATGGCGTCCTGATTGTCTTGTGCTTTCATGTTGTTTTAGTGCTTGAAACTTTATTATTAATTTTTCCTTGCTTGGCCAAGTTGTCTGTGATCCTGTCTAAAATATCCCAAATTTCTGGATTAATGTAGCTGGATAGCTCTAATTTTAGTTGTAAAACTTTGGCTCGGGTAGATGCTAAGTTTTTTCCGTGCCTTGTGGATCTGTTCCCTTAACAACGCTTTTTCCAACCGGGCATAGATACGGAGCACTTTAGCTGATGTAAACTTCTTAGTTTAATGCAGTTGGGTATTAAGTTGCTGTCTCTACATCGTTTCAAAATGGCTAGTCGATTAATTAACAAGGAAACACGTATCTTTAGCTTACCGTAGAGGCTGCACTGCTTGTGGGTCAAATCTCCATGGATTATGATGACTTTCTTTTAAGGTTACAGGATGATCAGCATTCATATTTACGAATTTAGGGACACAAAACACACGTGTTGAAATGATTATTTTACTTACTATTAATAAAATAACACTTGACATTTCGACCCCTGTATTGAGGTCATCATCAGAAAGATACACGTGTATAGGAAACCAAGCTATGTGCCCTTGCACTCTATAATGGTAAATTAAATCTTGATTAAACATAGACTTGTTTTTTTTTTTTTTTTTTTTCCCTCCCTCCCTTAACATTCAATAGCAACTTGAACTGTACAAGTCCAGAAGAAAATCTTAGTACAACAATCTGACTGTACAAATCTTAGTACAGGAGGACTTTAGCAGAGTTTATTGTAGTTTTTTAATTTTATTATTATTATTTTTATTTATTTATTATCACTAGAGGTCAGGCTAAGAAAAAGATCAATTAACAGCATAGATTAAAAGAGCATGTAGCTTGGTTTCCTATACACATGTATCTTTCTGATGATGATGACCTCAATACAGGAGTCAAAACGTCAAGTGTTATTTTATTAATAATAAGTAAAATAATCATTTCAACACGTGTGTTTTGTGTCCCTAAATTCGTAAATATGAATGCTGATGACCATGTAACCTTAAAAGAAAGTCATGTTCTCATTATTATGCATGGATTATAATGATATATAAGGCAAACAGATATACCCCCCCCCCCCCCCCCCCCGAAGGATGACTGTATACCTGTATATGCTGCCATTGACACTCGAACTTTGGGACTTCATAAATGGTTGTCATAAGATGGCTATTTAGTGGTTGATTATATGTAACCCTAACAATTTTTCTTTTAGAGATACTTGTGCTATATGGCTTCTTCAATTCATTCACATGAAAATACAACGAAATAAGTGATTCAAAGGCCATATATTTTGGCTTGAAAGTTACAGGCCACCAGTGGTGAAAGGTATTTTAATACAAAGTAGAATGCAGATAATGGATTGATGTGAAACAGTGAGAGCTATGTGATGCAAATCAAATACAGTGCAAAGGCATGACTGAGGAGTCGTATTATTAAATGATTATTGGAATTGATAACTGTGTTATCAATTAAAACTAATTATGTATAATTAAAATAACAGCCATATCTTTGACATTGAGAGGCAGTCGTTCCAATTCAAGTTCAGACGATGCAGTAATGCTTTGCTGTTTTTGCATTGTGATGTATAATCATGCAGCTTTCACTGTTTCAATGAATCCATTCATGTCTGGTTTTTATCTACCCTTTGTATAATGCTATTTGATTTAGTGGTCACTACTCTTTCCTTTACCTTAATATATAAGTTGGCTTCTGTCTGCTATCTTTAACCCTTATATATCCCTAAATCGTCTGCCTAACACTGAATATATGATCTTACAGCTAATCTGACAATCTCTAAATTTTGGGTTCCCAGAAAATACCAATTCCCTGATCTCTAATAAGTCATCCACATTCGCTCAGACAAATTTATTTCTTGCGCCAGCTTTAAGGACAGAGTCAAACTCAGCCTAAGGATGGTTATAGAGTATCAGATGCTACTAAAATAATTCGCTTAAAACCAGAAGCTGTAGGTTTTCCCTTTTGTCTGTTTTGCAGTCGTGTCCCCTTTTCTTTCTTACTTAGGATATCCCCGTGCGCATATATGATCACCAGGTTCGTATTTTTATGAAGGGTCTAGATCAGTCAATATGGTCAGAAGAGCAAGCATGGAAGGTAATAACAAACAAATTTAATGAATTCATAATTAATTACAATACAATGACAAAATTGATATTAATGCTAGGTTAAAACTTTTACGTTTCTCTCACTTTCTCATTCTTAGATAGACATGGATTTCTTAATCTCTAGAACACAATTCCTTCAACTTATCAAATATGTAGTTTACAACTTAATAGGAGCCAGCTAGGTATTTGGCACGTTATTAATCTCCCTCGAGTAGGTCACGACAGAATCTCCAGTAAGTTAATAGTTCTCAGAATTCAGTCTAATGGTATAGAGTCATTCACACACATATATTAATTCTTCATGCTTATCCATATCATAAATTTGAGATACACTTTCTTCCATTTCTATTAGCCAAAAGTATCTTTCAGGTGCCAGCCGCATTTGCCAGTGTTGCACATTCTGTGCAACACTGGTGAATGCGGCCGGTGCCTGAAAGATACGACTAGTGGTGAGGCGTGAAGCAGGACGGGAATACGTACATATAAGAAACTGCGTAACTCTGGATTCGCATAAGTCGGGGTATGACTGTACTTATCTACACTATCTCAGGTTCTTCTCCATCCTTCCTTCTTACGAAGTTCTGGCTGCCTTGATTCTGTTGCCACGTGGGAATCATGTGCTCGGTTTCTTTTCTAAGGATTTACGTCAATGCTGTTCCTTACTGATGGCTTGCCGTGTTCTATGGCGGTGCCATACTGGATTTTCTCGGAGATCAGCTCTTAAAGATAAGAACTGAATCACGAAGCACACGGTGAGAATACAGGAACAAACAAAATGGGGGCAGTTTCAATTCTGTGTTGCAGGTTTTATATGCTCCCCAAGAGTTTGATCGTTTTGAACCTTTCCAAGTTTGATCTCTCCTTTCGCCCTTCCGATTCGTCCCCGACTGGGTGACTTCACTGATCCTCATACGGGGGCTTTCCAATTCCAGGAATGCATGTGTCTTGATGTTTTCTTAGAGGTAGCACCCACGGACGCTTACGCTGCTATTGTAGTATTGGGCGACCTTTGCCCCTTCTTACCGAATTGTTGGCATTCTTTCACGTGTAGAAATTCACTGATAATTATTTTCATGTGAGCCCTTTTGTTGACTTACAGTTACATTAAAGTATTAACACACTAACAGTTCTTATTCTAATTTGCCAGTTGTTATTTCTTTTAAAACATAGTTAAATTGTGCCAAATGATAAGTATGCTCATTTAATGGATATCTTCTGTTAGACTCTGGAAAGGTGACTTCATTTAGAGTGAGGCTGCCCATTTCAGATCTAACCGCATTCTATTTTATATTAAACAAATGATTTGCCATTGGTGATGGTGTGTAATTTTCAGGCAAAAATATATGGCCTTTGAATAAATATTATTCACTTATTTCCTTGTGTTTTTGTGTGAATAAAATAACCCTAATAAAATAAAAATGCATCATCCAAAACTGCTGGTATTCTTATCAGCCAAGAGATGCATCAGAAGCTAAACATCAAGGGGCCCGAACAGTGCTTGGAAGAGTGGTACAGAAATTTTGGCAATCTGATGCGAAATAGAGTTCATAGAATATATAGGGTTTCAGATTAAAAGCACTGTTACACCTGATATCTTAAGAATGTAGAATTCTCAGCTATCATGGTGTAACATGAAGAATAAATAAATTAAAAACCCTGCATAAAAGATAAGAGATGAATTAATTAAAAGAAAAACAAACATTCTTGCATCCAATAAAATATATAAAATATAAAGGTGTTTGTTGAACTAACTAACAAAAAGAAAGAATATATTAATGTTGTAATATGATATAAAAGAGAAAATTTAACTAAATAAGACAGAAAAGGATTAGTCATAAGAGATGGTATGTGAGAGGCTAGAGATTAAAATATTAAGTAAGTTCATAGAGAAATTTGGAAAGGGGATTAAGTTAGAGGCTAGCAAAAGAAAAACAACAGACTATCACTCAGGGCTGATTCCCGGATGAAGACATCGTTATGGGCTCGCTGACCAAAGGACGTTTGGCAGAAAAACGCCACTCTAACTGGTCGGTGAAGTAAAATCAAGTAGGGGGCAGAGAAGGTGCCGTTAGGAGAGCAAGTAAAAAGGGTTGGACCCCCCCCGAGAACCTTTAGGCTTTTAGACCTTTTTGGCTTTTGGTTCTGTTCCAGGAGAGTTCTTCGCGAGCTCCTTTGTATGGGTTTCACGGTGTTTTCCTGAGTGGCGAGATTGGAGTTATATCTCCGTCGTCACAACACGGAAACAAAAGCGAGCGGAATTTCAGTTCCGTATTTCCTATGTAAGAAGCGAAGAATGCCATATAGTCAAGGAAAAGAAAGCATATTCTTTGTTTCAACTTCAGTGACAACCATGAAAAAGGAAAAGCTGTAAAGAAATCGATATCCACGTCGCGAGTTGCACAGCCGTTATTTAGACGATTCAAAGTGTGTCCTGAATAACGAAAGGTAAAGACCGCATAGGCATAGTTCAATTCAAAAGGGAACATAGGAGAAGCAGATTATCGGAGAGGTTATACCAGGATACTTCAATCAGAAAAAGATAGAGGCCCATATGGAAAACTCAGGAAAGAAAGGTACTGTAAATTATATCTCGTATTAACTAAGATTCGTCTGTATTAGTTATCATTATTCTAATACTGAACTGTTGAAGTGACCAAGAAAACAATACTAGGACTTTAGTATCTGACAGAATATATTGAAAGTAAGCTAGCTAGTGTTAATGTTATATGAGTAATTAAGTGTCCTGAGAATTTTGCATGTCTATTATATTGTATAAGAAAGTTTAAATGTCATAGTTATGTGTTAGTGCAGTAAATGGTTTAGTTAAGCTACTTAAGTTGGATAGTTAAATAGTATGAATTAATCTTACATGTCCATGGCATATGAAGTTATGTGTTGAATGTGTATGGCAGCATGATCGTAATACCCATTATAGGATCATAGCTTAATTATTTATGATAAGCTAATGTCAGTTTGTAAATATTTAGTATAGCATTGAATTGAGTAATAACTAAAATTTGAATTGTACCATGTTAAGGATTTAATAAACCTTTTGTCCAATGATAAAAAAGTTGTCTGAAATTGCTGTCCAATGCACCACTTGAAAAATACGAACCTAATCACGCGGGAAATTAACGTGTTAAGAAACGAGATAAAGTGTTACGACTGCAACATAGTTACACTTTCTGACATATTTTAGTTCTTTCTCCTTGTTTTTGCATATAATATCTTAAACTAAATGTCCCAAAAGGTGCAGTATAATACAAATATTAGGGATACTAAGGGGAGAAATAACTTAGATATAAAAATTTTGGTGATATCTCGAGCATAGATAAGCGGAAATTATTAGATAGAATAAAAATCATAAATTGGGACACAACAGTACTATGTAAGAGCTACACAGTTCCGATTTCTATGGAATGGCAGTTACACATAATAAATAAAACATCAGTCATGGCAGTCAGTAATGCAGACTGCACTGGTGTAAAGAATACTGTGACTGGTCTGTAGTGTAAGTAGTCTATGATGGTGACAAACTACACTGCAATGTTTTGTGATTGGACAGTCAAGTGAAGATGTGGCATATTCCAGGGAAAACTTTAGCAGTAGTGTGCTTGGATGGATCTGCAACACTTCTGCATAATACGTTTCCTACATTGTGGTAGTTTTATGGAATAAACGTATTTTCACTTAACACAAGGCACTGTCATAGTGTAAAACTGTGCATGGTATAGCTAGATAGTTTGGAGAAAATCATGTGGTAAAACTGAACAGGCTTGCACAAAATGCAAACATATGAAATAGGTCATGTATGACAGATCAGTGCACACAAAATACCTCATTCATTATGAAATGGTGAAGAGTATGCCTAGGAAAGTGAATGGTCAGGACCAAAGAAGTTACATGCTATTGATGTGTATTCAAATTTGTTGACAGCAAATATATTGCAGTCTCAGTATTTCTTTCAACTTCACACATCCCTTGACTCGAATAAAATGAATATAAATGCTAAATTTATAAAATAATACAAGTACTACATTATTTTTTACTGAAAAATCTCATGTATTTTGCATCATATTAAAAATCTGTCCCACATTTGAAAAATGAATGTAATCTTTTTACATTCATTTTTCAAATATAACGAGTCTACATTCTTGAATAGTTGAGCAGAGCTAATCTAAGATGATTTAATATGATTCTACCAGTAATATCACCTGTTCATCCCATTCATTTTTCTTAAAACCATCATAATATGTGGTTTCTAGTTTTTAATCAACTATTTCTCACCAACTCCCAGATCCATAAGTTAAAACCAGTTTGAAACAGGCTTCTATGCTGCTAGTTTTGTGTTTTCATGAATTTCTTTTATTCCACATAAATTTATTCAAAAGGCTCATCATAAGAGCCTTGCTTATTCAGTTATCTAAAGTTGTCATCTTCAATAAAAATTGTACATAAATAGCTGTAATATTTTGTTTCTTCTACAGGTTCTCATTTGAGAATGCATCGACTGCAATCTTGAATGATTCCATTTTTATGAAAAAGCCAAGATAATCCATCTTTGCATTGACTTTACTACACCACTGATAATATTCCAAGGTATTCTGGACCAACTAGACAGAATAACATCTTGCATGATCCTAAGAATGTTTAATGAGATTCAAATGAGAAGAATATTAGGTAGCCAGGTGAGCACATAGAATACTTGGATGTACTCTTAGAACATGAGCCTTGCTGGAAGAGTCGATCCATTGGGCCACATTATCACCATGTAGGGCATCACATTTTCCAAAACAATCCTCAAGCAAGAATTAGTGGTCAAGGCATGTTCAAAGGAGATAAGAAGACTTAGTGATGTTCATGTGAATTCCTATACCAGGACATCACCACCACTGATTTCTAGTCAAGTGTACAGTCTGGTTGGTCAGAAACAATGTTTATGTTTTGGCTCATGAGTGTAAATTTATTCAACTGGCTCTCTATTATATTATACCAGCTTTGCTTATTCTATTATCTATATTTCCCATCTTCATTAAAACTGTGCACAAATAACTGAAATATTTTATTGTTCTATAGGTTCTCAATTGAGAATGCAGTTGAAATTTTCCATGTTCTGCCTATTTTGATAGTTTGTCTTTTTATTGCTAATTTTCATGCAAAATTTGTCATCTGTTTAATACATTCATAAAGCAAAAAGCTAAGTTTCATATCTCCAATTCTATCAATTAATGATACTCTCTTTCATAATGTGATTAATAGAGATGAACAGGAGTGGAGATAAAGTTCACCCCCTGATTTACATCAAACCACCTTCCTAATTCCCTTTACAACTTGAACGTAGACTATGTATCTCTCTGTTCCATTTACCCATATAACTGCAGCGTTAACTTTTTTCTTGATACATTGTCAAGATACAGACCCATATTTTCCTCTGAATTCTTAACTATTTGTCATCTGATCTTGATAACCATTTCTGATCTGAACCCAGCTTGTTCTTCTCTAAGTTTCTTTTCTACTTTTCTTTGTTTCTTCTTAAGCATGTTCAAGTAAATCTTACAAATACTTAGATGAAAAATTCCTCTGTAATTCTCACATTGTTTTATTTCCCTTTTTATATTCAGGGTTCTTTTATGGGAACTAAAAGAACCCTGCTCCAATCATCTGGATCTTCTGAATTATGCAGTAGGTAGCTGCTGCAGAACTTATATACTTCAATATTTGATCATTTCTGATCAATATTATCTACTTCAGCAGCTTTTTCCCATTTCAGGCCTCTGATAATCAATTTTTTTCTAACTCAAGTTCTGATATGTACTCCTGAATTGCATTCCTCTTGAATACTTTTTAATACTATTTGTCACTGCTTGTTTTATTTAAGGTTTTTAAAGTAATTATTCAAATATCCAGAATCTCTTTAGTTTCAGTTTTCATTTCATCTCTGATTTTTTTTTTTTTTTTTTTATTGTACTCGTTCCTGTTGGAAGTCTATTTTTCACTTGGTTAGACTATAATAAATTTAGTTTAATCCTTTATCCAAGTGTGAGCAAACAAAGTTTGCGCCTGAAAGTATCTTCAGGACTGGGGTAAGGTAGTACAACACCAAAAAGTGTGAGCCAACTTTGTTTGCTCACACTTGGATAAAGGATTAAACTAAATTTATTATAGTCTAACCAAGCGAGAAATAAACTTCCAACATCTTTCTCTAAATCCAGAGTAATTTAATAAAAAAGTGGCACACCATTTGGCAACTCCTATAGGTAGAGATGACTTTGCTAATGCTTCTGCCTGGTATCTCCACTTGGGCCTGGCTCCCACTGAAGAGACCTCAATAAAGGTCGAAACTAGGTCTGGGTAGTGGCTCTTCTCTTAATGCATAACATTATACATATCCGCAAGGAGATGTGTTTTGCATTATGGGAGATACTGAGATAGGAGTGATGTTATCTTGCTCCACCTTTGCAACGAGTTGCCTGGTGTTGTACTACCTTACCCCAGTCCTGAAGATACTTTCAGGTGCAAACTTTGTTTGTTCACACTTGGATAAAGGATTAAACTAAATTTATTATTGTACTCGTTCCTACATTTCTAATTTTTTCAATAACTTCCAATACTTAAAGATGCCAAGAAATTATATTTATGCTTAATCCTTTACCCAAGTATAAGCAAACAAAACAAAGTTTGTGTGTGTGAAGTATCTTCATGACTAGACTAGGTGACTTGTATAATAGAGGCTAGTGACTTCACATTAATAGCCTTAGTATCTCATAATGCAGCACACACATCCTTTCTCTCACTGATGAGACCTCAATGAAGATCAAAATCTGTCTGGGTAGTGACTCCATAATACATAGCATTACACATACCTGAAAAAATGTGCGCTTCGCATTAGGGATACTAAGGCAATTAATGTGACATCACTAGCTTCTATATAAAAAGGAGCCTAGTTGTGAAGATACTTCATGCACACTTGGACAAAGGATTAAATAATATAATTTATTGGTATCTTTAATTTAATTTGTAACCAAGTGAAAAAAAAAGCCTTTCAATAACTAGCTCTAATCCAGAGTATTTTAATAATAGTGTAACACCATTTCTCTACTTGTATATGGGAAATATACGATTTCTGCATTACTTCGACCTTAGTATTTCTTCTGGGTCTGACCCCCACTTGTGTTGTTTTCCACGGTTTTGTAGGGGCCACTGAAGTGGTCTTGATCATTGCATTCCTCAAAGAATACAATGTCGGCATATTAAAAAATGTGAAAGCCTATGTAAGAACTCAGCTTCCAAACCTCAACTACCTCCTAACACGGTAATAAACCTATCATCCCTGAAGCAATTAACGCACTTACACGTGGCCATAGCACCTAAAAAGATCCCTGTAGAAGAAATGATACAAGTAGAATGAGGTATCTGTAACCTTCCCAACCATATTACCATCAACATCCGACCTGGATGTAGCCAGTGTTCTCACCCAAGTCAAACTACCAAAAAGCAACCTATCAAAAAAAGAATTTGAAGCTCTGCAAGAAATGAAAAAAAAAAAAAAAAAAGAAAAAAAAAAAGTAATTACCAAAGCAGATAAAGGAAATGCCAGGTAGAACGGTCTAAAAGTAAAGAGGCAAGCTTACCTGTGTAATCAGATTACACAGGCAAGCTTGCCTCTTTACTTTTAGACCATTCTACCTACCTCCGTATAGAATATGATCCCATCAGAACACTCCATAGGCTCCTTAAGGTGGTTACCTCGGTCTGAAGAAGTGACAAACAGACTAAAACCTTTTAACTCTAGATCCCCCCCCACACACACACCAAGATATATGGACTACCAAAAATCCATAAGCAAAATGTACCATTATGTCCCATTGTGGATGGTATGGATTCCCCCACATACAAATTAGCCAAACATTTAGCCAAAGTGCTCACACAATATACTGGCAACACACCTTCACATGTAAAAAAAACTCAGTCCACTTTAAAGCCAGTATAGAAAACCTCATGCTCCAACACTGAAATAATGGTCAGTTTTGATGTTTCCTGCTTATTCACCAATGTCTGACCTCAAAGATACCTCAGACCTCATCCAAGCCAAATTTCCCCCTGATATCTCAGCTCACTATTAACGCAGGCTATTTCGTTTGGAAAGAAAAATCCTACAAACAGATAGAGGGGACAGCCATGGGTTCTCCACTCTTTCCACCCCTGGTCAACTTCTTTATGGAAACCTTTGAAGAAAAAGCTTTTTATCTTGGAAAAGGAAAACAACAGCAGTCTCCCTTTCCTAGACACCCTGATTACACATCAGCCTGATGGATCCTTGGCTTTCTCTGTTTACAGAGAAATACATTCATCAGCAGTCACCCCACCTCCCAACAATATGGGATTATAAAAACCCTATATAACAGGGCAAAATTAATCAGTTCAGATAACAATGCTTTAACTACTGAGCTTGACCATATCCTTAACACCATCTTAGCCAATGGCTACAACCCCCCCCCCCAAATTCTAAAAAATATTAAAACAGGTAACCACATCCCCCCCCCCCTCCTTCAAAAGCAGAGATTACTCTAAATCTATCACCATTTCATATATCCATGGCACATCTGAATAATTAACAAAAATTCTAAGGAAATATGACCTCATAACCAGTTACAAACCACAAGAAATTGGCATCTCTTATCCACTCCACCAAAGACCAGCCATTTCCCCTAGACGGACCTGGAGTATACTAGGTCCCTTGCAGTTGCAAACAGGCAGGACAACCAATATCAGGAAATCCAAACATAAAGACTACATCTGGTTCCACCAATACATATTAGTCAGGACTTGCTGACCATGCTTTGGACACCTACCACAGAATAGACTGGAAGAAGGCCACATTATTACACTACAGCAAGTACAAGTACGAAAGACTATTCCTTGAATCTGCCTCAGCTCTGAAAAACTTTCTAAATGTCAACTAATTGGGGTGCATTAGACTGTTCCAAATTTGAGAAGCATACATTCTAAGTTGTTAGCTCACTAGGAGGACACCGTATAGGACTCTAGGGCCAACTAATGTTGCCTTTCTTCAGCTTCATTTGCTTAGTGTGAGTGTCTGTGCACACATATCATTGTTTTGTGATCCCTGAAGATGGCAATGTAACAGTGCCAAAATATAGACAGTTATTAAAGTTTTTATAATTAATAATCTAGTTTATGTTGTCATTTCCTAAAAAATTAGAAGCTATATTCCATTACATGCTAGTCTATGGTATAATCTTTATTGACATGGTTTTTATTGGGCCCTTCAGTAGATGCTTTACCCTGTGAGAGATGAGCAGTTCTGCTCTGTGGTAAGTTGTGTCTGTCACTGAATGGAACCACTGCTGAATATCTTTGAGCGATCAAGAGTTAACATGTTAACTCTATTCCTTCGGGAAGGTTAGAGTGATCACGTAGTTTTCAGAGAAGACCCTTTACTTATACAAAGGCTGAAATCAGTGCACCTGAAAGGATATGAGCTTAGCATTGTGGGATACTGAGGCAATCAATGTGACATCACTAGCCTCTATATACAAGTAGCCTAGTTCATAAGATACTTCATAAACACAAACTCTGTTTGCTTACATTCGGATAAAGGATTAAACAATATAATTTCTTGGCATCTTTAATTTATAACCAAGTGAAAAACTTTCAACAATCTCCAAAACATTTATTACTTTCTTACCATATGCTTCCTATGACTTTTTAAACTACTTTTACTCACAGCTCTTTTGCATTTTCTCTTTATTCTCTTAGAGCATCTACTGAACTGCTAGGAATTTACAATATGCTTCCTTCTTTTCTAGGACATCTTGTGTCCACCACAGAATTCTGATTTTTATATCCTTGCAAACAACTTCACCACATACCTCTCTAGCAGAATCAATCAGAAAATCAATTATTTTCAAATGTTTTCTTTCATTTTTTCTTGAATAATATTTCTAAAATTGAGTTTACAGTTCACTTGTAAAAGCTGCTCAACATAAAACCCTCACATATTGTTATTTTCAATGTGATATTCATTTTTATCCTACTTAAAAATAAGTGAGGATCACTTTCAATTTCATATCCCCCTGTATACTCTTGTATCCTGAACCAGCATGAAGATATCACTATAGGTAAAAACATAGTCAGTGAGGCTTTTCTTCTATCTTCTTTCCGTATGAATTTGCACAAACCTTTATGTTAGAACATGGTATTATTAGTACCAACTAGTTCATGTCTTCCACTGTTATCATTATTATTAGCTTTGTCCTTTCCTCAATATTTATCCAAAACATTTTTAATATGCCTGGGATTCATTTCACACCTTACTATTTGGATCTCCAACAAGGACAGGCTTTTCTGTTTTCTTTATGTTGCTGCCTTCTCTAATAACCTGAAAAATTCCTCAACTTCTTCCTTACAAGAATCCTCTGTTAGACTATAGGCACAAATAAGTTTCAGTATCCAATTCTCCATTTTGAAGTTTATCTTCATGTTTGATGTTGAATGCCATTGCTACTCTTTCATTGCTTTGATCATTGTTGCCCGAATATAAATCCAATATTTATTTATTATTTAACAGGATCTCACCTGTTTTAGTCTTTTCTGTCTCAGAGTAACACCAATTATGTCCACAAGGGATTTCTCTTCTGCTAGTTTGACTTCTTTTCACAGATTGCATTTGATGGTGCTTATTTTCAATTTTGCTAATGTTCAGTTTGTTCCAGTGGTTGACTTTTCACTGTTAACCCAGGTTCCCTGATAAAAACAGCAAAGGGGAAGTGACAAGCCAATGCCCCAAGCCAACATGAAATTTCATCATTTTTTTTTTAGTTTAAGCCAGGAGCGGGGAACCCCTCGCCCGCGAGTCTATTTCAATTCGCCCCTTTGCTGATGTACTCGTATGTACATGTAAATAAAATTTAATAATAATAAAACTGCACAAATGGCTATATTTATATGGGGAATAACTACAGATTTCAATATATGAGAAGAATTTCTTGCTTTAAAATCAATGAAGGAGACAACTAAAGGTGAAGATTTATCTGAAATGGTCAATTCAGCATTAAAGGATTTCAATTCACCGTATGAAAAACTGAGTGATCTCACTACAGAAGGTGCTCCATCCATGGTAGGTCATGAAAAAGGGCTCATGACTGATTAAGAATGAATTTAAGAAACGTCAATTGAACCCAAATACTTTAATTGTGTGCCACTGCTTCATTCATATGGAAAATCTATGTGCAAAGTCACTCAAGATGAACAGCGTTATGAATGTAGTAACAAAAGTCATTAATTTGATAAAAAGTAAAGGGCTGAACAACAGGGAATTCAAAGAATTTTTGCAAGATCTTGAAGCCGAATATGGGGACTTATTGTACCATTGTGAAGTTAGAAGGTGGCTAAGTAGAGTTCAAATGCTAAAGCGATTTTATGAACTTAAAGACGAAGTGAAAATTTTCTTGGACATTAAAGGTGACCCCATTAAAGAATTGGAGAATGAAAAGTTTCAAAGTGATTTAGCATTTTTAGTAGACATAACTAGTCATTTGAATAATCTAAATTTGAAATTACAAGGCCTCAATCAACTAATGACCTCTTTGCTCACTCATATCAAGAGCTTTGAATCAATGCTTCAATATTTCTTACCCAACTGAAAAAAAAACCCGCTTTAAACATTTTCCAAAATTAAGAGAACACAATCCAAAATCAACAAGTGAGTATGTTGATGCGTTTCAAAGTGTTTTGAATCAATTTCAAAGAAGATTTGAAGATATAAAATATCAAAGAATTGAGTTACAAATATTTGAAACACCTTTTGATTCCTTGCAATTAGAGTTGATTGATTTGCAGTGTGATAATATTTTGAGATCAAAATATAGTAATCTGCCTATATTGGACTTTTACAAATCTATTGATTCCGAGAAAGTCCCTTCTTTAAAAAATAACGCCTTGAAAATAGCTTCTCAGTTTTCTGCTACTTATCAATGTGAGCAATTTTTTCCAAAATTAAGTCTGGCAAAAAAAATGCCTTCGTACGACTCACTGACGAAAATCTCGCTAATGAACTACAAGTAGCCGCCTCATCAAGAGAGGCTAATATTTCTAAGCTTTCACAAAAAAAAACAGTTTCAGCCTTTTCACTAAAAAGTTTAAGATTAAAAGTAAGCTTCATTAACTTTAATGAAATATTTATTATGCTATTATTGCTTTAATAAAGTTCTCAGTTAAAATAAAATAAATAAAGCCTTTGCTTGATTGTTATAATTACATGTCTACACAATTGTAATTAAAAGATACCATAGCAGATGAGAATGCTGCACATTTACTTATTAATATATATATTGCACACTACATACACTATATATATAAGAGCTAAAATTTGCCAGTCGCCCGCAGAAGTTTTTAAATTAGCAATATTTGCCCTTGATACTAAAAAGGTTCCCCACCTCTGGTTTAAGCCAACACAGAATATAGTTTGGCCAGTCCCAAATTACCAGCCCATCTTGTTTATTCAGTATTCAGTGGATAAATACTGAGGTGCAATACATAAAGATGAGGATTTGACATTGGGCCAGAAGTCCTAGTCAGTTCTCCACATTCCTTTAGGATTATGGGGAGATGATCTAGCATTTAACTAGCTTTGACCCCTTAGCAACCACTGTTACTTTTCATTCAAAATTTAATATACAGATGATTAACAACATGGAGATAGTGTGTACCTTTGTCTCACATCTGATTTTATATTAAAATCTTCTACCTCCTTCAATTTTAACTGCTGACTTAATAATGTCCTGTTTGCATCACACAACTGTAGCATTTTAAACACCTTTTCTCTTGGCACATTATCATATGCTTTTCAGATCTACAAAACTTAAATACAAATTCTTGTTATATTCCCGTGATTCCTCAACTATCTGTCAAAGTGAAAAATTGATCATGAAAACTCCTATTTAGCCTCAGCCCTGCTACTTCCTCTCTGAATATTTCATTACCACAGTTCATTTACTCCTTATCTCATTTAATCTTTGTATCTTTTCCTTCAGTTTTTGAAATAACTTTTATCATCTGACAAAAACAGTGCAGGGGGGGGGAGGGAATGATTGTTTAACTGGGCAATGCCTCAGTGACTTTTTTTTAATTAATGTTTTTACACATATCTGTCTCATTTTTCCATGTATTTTCTTTCAGAGCACATTCTAATTTACTTACTAGTGATGTCTGATGTGCTTTCTTTTCCAAGTTATTCATCTATATGGATATATCCTTGAATTTAATTGTTGAAGCACATAAGAACATGCATACATCCCTGTTTTTCCTCGTCACCTTTTGTAATTAGGGAAAACATACATTTGAGCATGGTGGCATTCTCAAGCAGAAGCTCTTAATTTTTAGTCCATCATGAAGTTCAGATTTTTCTGTCCTTGGAAAATAACTTCACATGTCTCACTGGCTGAATAAATCATTGTTTTCTTCAGAGTTTGCCAATTAGTCTCCAAGGTTTGATTCTTGTTTTTGAACTTTTTATTTCATGAATAATATTTGTATTGGAATGCTTAAGGGACAAAGCTATTTAACTGGGAAGAGACCTCCACATAGCCTTTTAAGGAATACGTAGAACTGACTGGCAATTTGGGATTTATCTGACCAAATTGTATTCTTATCGACTTAAACCATAAGGCAAAATGATGGTACAACATAATTTCATGCTGGCTGGGACATTGCCCAATTAAACAATGCTCCCATTGTTTTTGACAAGGAACCAGGGCAAACAGTAAAAAGTCAGCTACTGGAGCAAATCCCAGAACACAGCCCAACCCAACAGAGTTCAAGATTGGTACTATCAACATAGGTGGTATGGTCATTTAAACAGAATGGAAGAGGAAAGATTAGCAAAACAGGTGTTCTTTGCCAGATTATCAAGAAAATGACCCAACAGAAGACCAAGATGTAGATGGATTTTAAGGCAGAAATATAAGATCTGATAACACTGGAGTCTTGGCAAATAAAGCATTAATTTTGAAGAAAATTGTCAGTTTGAAGTTAGTGATGATGTAACTATTCATGTAGTACTATCATAACATCCCGTACATGTCAGGAATTTGATATTTGCATATTTAAGTCTATAAGTTCTGAAAGATGCTCAACTTTTATGTAAAATTTTTGCAAGTTTTTCTTTTCATTATAATATAATTATTTTTATTCTGCTTAAAACTAAGTAATGATCACTTCCTATTTCAAATTGCCTGTATACTTTAGTGCCTTGAACAGTGTGAGACTATTGCTTTTGATATTCTTATAAGAATGGCTGTTACACTTTGACAGCTGTCTTAAGTAGAAATGCTTGTGTTGCGAGTCTATACTATAAAAAGTTAATATGAATCAGCCCCATTCCTAAAGCTTTCTACATATTAGTATGTTGCTACCTTCAGTACATTACTGAAACAACAGCTTTTAGTATATTTTTCTCTCCATCATACATATCTGATTTATAAATGGAACTAGTGTTCTAAAATATATAAAACAGGGCTTAATAAGAAATTTTAAGAGAAACTACTTAAATTTATTTAAAATTTTAACCACACTGTATTGTGTTCTTGTTTACTACTGAAAACCTGCTTAATATCCTGTGTTAGAAAGTGCTCCAATGGGATAAAGAACTTGTGAAAATGTACAATTACAGTGACTAACAGATTTTGAATTAATATATTAGTACACTTTAACTCATTATGCACAATTCTAGCTTTCAGAATTTACTACTTTAGCATAATTTAATATGGCAAATACCTCCAGTGTCTAATCCTGCTTTTTCTAATTTTTCTTTAACTGCCTGTTCAAGCTTCTCCTTTTCATTCTGTCCTAATTCATGCAATCTTCTATCACGACTTCTCGATCCTTGACCCAACCTACGAATACGAACATGTACTTTGTTGTCATCCAAAAGAGAAATGGTTTTCTTGTCTTCCTGATTATGTCTCACAGTATCTTCTAAAAATAGTCCAAGAAATTATCTATTATTGCTACTTTTTTTTGTTTAAAGCAAACTCAAAAGTAGATAACAGTTATAGTATATAAATTTAAAAATATAACTTTTATATAAATATACAACTTTTTTTTTTTTTTTTAATTAAGAAATAAATAAATACAGAACTAGAGAAATGTACAGCTACTTCAATTACATGGCCTATGAGTGATGACAGAATTCCTATTTTTCGTTTAGAAAGTTTGGCATTTTACAAAAAAAAAATGCATAGAATTGTCTGAAATTACTTTTTCAACTATAAAATTTGATAACATTACTTGCAGTTTTCATCTTGTAGAGCTGCTTCATTTTTGTAATATATTTTACAAGGCAGTTATCCTGTAAAACAGCAACCTTTAAAAAAAAAGATTTGCTGTGAAGTATTTGGTTTGCAAAGACCAAGTCAGGTAACGGAGTGGTGCAGTGTCAACTCTTTGAGAGGTAAGCAGCAATGACCAGTTCAAAAACCTATCAGTGATGAAATTGAGCAGGTATCTTTTAGCATACTATTTTTTGTGAATCACAAGTTTATTTACATCATCTTCAACAAAAATTCAGTTGGTATATGTTAATTGAGATTACAACCAAAGCAACACCTGTTTTGCACAATAAAAAAAAGATTCTGGGAAGATAAACACATTGCCACTTTCATATGAGATTAACTTCTTCAGTTGAAAAGTCCTTATTATAGGTTCTCTGTAACCTAGATGGGATTTGAACTCTCATCTTCCTAACTAAAAGGCACCATCAATTCTGAATGAACTACAGATTGGCACAGAGATTTCATACTAAAGGTTAATCAATTTAACCATTTCCATCTGAAATGGTTAGGAAAGCTATAATGGTGATTTTCAGAGCATTTAAGTCATGAGGTCTTCAAGGCATTCTTGTACCAACTTTTGTAGCTGCATAACAAAACATAACTTTTAGATTACTCTGTGATTTACAAGATATCCTCTACAAAATTCAGTTGGCAGATCTGAATGATATGCAGCAAATGAAGCTAGGCAAGATATCAGTGTCACTGGTGGTTATCATAGCCCTTTTAATATACAAGATACAGTAGAATATAACAAAATTTTAATAAACTAACAAATCCCATTGAGCGTTTTCCAGTGTATTATCAACTATATCTTTAGAGGTTAAACAGCCTAACAGAACCATTACACAATATACAAAATGAATCGAGGCACACACACACACACACACACACAATGTGCTGAACACAGCTGGAGTATGCAAGGTTGTGTTCAGCACATTAAGAAAGTACATATAGCTATTAAAAAATGTTATTTGGAAGACAGTTTCCTATATTACATGAGATGGACATCAAATCACTTGTGTTTAGATTAGATTGAAATTTGGACAGAGAGTCTTCAAATACAAACTATCAACTATTCAAAATTAAGAGTTCTGATGAAGAAGGATTATTTGTTGTCATTTCTAGGTGTCAAATTTATTTTGTCTAGTTGTCTTTTATTATTTATTATTATTCATTTTTATTTATTAAAAAAGCATGGTCTCCATCCTCATATCCAGAAGAGAATATTTCTAAGGTTTCTATTCCTTAAGTCAAGGGTTTATCAGAAAAGTTATCTAGGCTTCTGCGATACTGTAAACCTGCATGTCTTCTTCGATCTGGTAAACCAGTTAGCAATTCAAATCTTGAGTTGTAACAATTAATGTGGAACAGGTTTTTGATGTTAAAGAGCTTCAGTGGAACAAAGTGTGTGTGCATGATGAAGTTTTGATAGTGCCAGGCTTTTTGAGATGGATGTTTATGATTAATAGCAACAATGTATCGTCCTGTGTGGATTCTATAGACAGAAAACTGCAAACTCTCACTTGGCTGTCTTAGGATACATCTGAGAGAGAGAGAGAGAGGCTGGAATGGGCTTTACTTCTAAAACAAAATTTCATTTTTAGTTAGATAATTCGGGGGGGGGGGGGGGAAAGAACACCTAAATCGGAACTGTAAGGTCTGGCAGGAAGTGAAGGTGTTCAAGAAATGTTCAGTGTAGTAGATAGGATAGCCGGGTGGTGGTAGTGGTGTGTGTGTGTGTGTGTGTTGGGGGGGGGGGGGGGTTGGAGAATCCATTCCTTCTGTTTATTTATAAATTGTTTTACGATATGAAAAATAACCAGCATTAATAATCAGATAATTTCATAATCCTTCTACAATGAAAGGAATACTAACAAAAAGAAAAACCATTTAATGATGTGTAAGGCCTGGCAGGAAGTATAGGTATTCAAGATATGCTGTTTAAAATGTTCAGTGTATCAGAAAAGTTATCTAGGCTTCTGCAATACTGTAAACCTGCATGTCTCCTTCCATTTGATAAACCAGTTAGCAATTCAATTCTTGAGTTGTAACAATTAACGTGGAACAAGTTTTTGATGTTAAAGAGCTTCAGTGGAACAAAGTGTGTGCATGATGAAGTTTTGAGAGTGCCAGACTTTTGAGATGGATGTCTATGATTAATAGCAACAATGTATTGTCCTGTGTAGATTCTTTCTATAGACAGAAAACTGCAAACTCTCAATTGGCTGTCTTATGATATATCTGAGAGAGAGAGAAAGAGAGAGACTAGAATGGGCTTTACTTCTAAAACAAAATTAATTTCATTTTTAGTTAGATAATTTGGGGGGGGGGGGGGTGAAGCACACCTAAATTGGAACTGTAAGGCCTGGCAAGAAGTGAAGGTGTTCATCAAGATATGCTGTTTAAAATGTTCAATGTAGTAGATAGGATAGCAGGATGGTGGTGGTGTATGTGTGTGTGTGGGGGGGGGGATTGGAGAATCCATTCCTTCTGTTTATAAATTGTTTTACGATATGAAAAATAACCAGCATTAACAATCAGATAATTTCATAATCCTTTTGCAATAATTTTAATGTATGAAAGGAATATTAACAAAAAGAAAACCCATTTAATCAACAGGGATGTTGTCTCATTTTTCACTGATATTTCTCTTACCAATATATTAAAATTATAGCAGAAGGCTTTTCCCTTCTAATATTGTGAAATTTCATTTTGCTATTTGACACCAGTTATCCAAAAAAAAAACAACAAGAGATCTCTCAGAACCTGGCTAATTATTACATGAAGCATTTTGAACATACCGTCTTGAATACCTTCTCTTTTCTCCTTGCCCCGCATCCATTTATATGGCTTGATTATGTGGATGACATTTTTACACTTTGGAACTCTTTCTTGCCAGATTTAGTTAATTCTTTTGAAGAAGAAAATATCACCCAGGAATTAAATTTACTCTAGAAATAGGAAGTAATAATATCTTCCTTTCTTAGGATTAACAACATCTAAAAAAGGAAGGTATAGTCAGTGAAATGAGGAACCTTTATTTGGTCTCATATGGAAGTAAGGGGTTTTTCACCATGAAACTTGGGGTTTTCGTCTCCCTATTCTGGGGGACAAACCTTTTTTTCTAGTGATGACCTTTAAAATAGCAAAGGAGGAAGAGACTTGATGGCATTCTTATATTAGATGACTAAGGTCAGGACAATGATATAACACTTCAATGACAAGTTTTATCTTCTTTTTTTAGGAATTTTTAGGAAAGCAATCTGGTTTGAGATTAAGGACAGTAAGACAAAATATACAGTTAGTTATTGCTATAGGCCAGGGAGTTCCACAGCTGATCTGGAAGACATGCATCGACAAATTAGTATACGAGTACAGGTCGAGTGATTATTATAGGAGACTTTAACTATGGAGATATAGACTAGAAGGAAGAAAGATCACATGGCAGGAAGGAAATAGAATTTATACACCTGCTAAGAGATAATTATTTAAGGCAGCATGTGATGGAAGGGGACTAGGGGTGGGAGAGTATTGGACCTGATCATAGGATCAGAAGAGCTATCCATAACCAAGGTGATAATGATAACATTGCCTCCAATTGGTGAAAGTGACCATGACCTTGACTTGGGAGATTATAATACATGAGGAATATTCTATCAAGAAGAGGTATTTGTGGAACTGCAAAGCAGGTGATTATGACATACTTAGGAAAAAGCTTAAATAAATCTATACCATGGCATAAAACACTGCAGGGTAAGGATGTTAGTAGTGTACAGGATATAGTTAAGGGTCATCTAGAGCAGCGTTTCTCAACCTTTCTAAGCTCAAGGACCAGTAAAATGCCTAAAAAAATTCTATGGACCAGAAGTTACAGAGGCGTAGCTGGGGGGGGGGGGGCAACACTTTTTTGGCGTTTAAGAAATTTGTTATACTGTCTATGGCAATAAAACTATATTGTTGTTCACTTCACCCCTCTTTCATTTGTCATTTTGCCGCTACAAATTTAGCGACAGAATGACGAATAATAAAAGGGGGTGAAGTGAACAATATAGTTTTATTGCTTCTGCCTTTGAACATTCTGACGCTATTTGTTGGTTTTTTTAAAGTCTCCATTTGATTTCAATAATTTTTACTTACTTATTCAATTTTAATTTGTTTTGTTTGGATAATTAAAAAATATATATTTATTTAATTAATTTAAGTTTGCCTGCGGACCACCTGTCCCATCATCGTGGACCACAGGTTGAGAAACACTGATCTAGAGGAAGCAGTATTACAAGTATTACACTTTATATCTAGGGTAAGGAGGGTTAATCAGGTAGGAGTTAGATGGATGAGTAATATAATTAAGTATGAGCTGCAGAAGAAGAAAATGTTGTGGAGGGTATGTATAAAGAGAAAGGTGACCAGCAAACTCATGAACAGTACAAGGCTCAGGCAAGAAAGGTGACCAACATAGAAAGGAATGCAAAATCAGATTATGAGAAGAATCTAGCTGAGCAGGCCAAAGGAAATCCCAAAGAGTTCTTTCATTATGTGGCAAATAAGAGGAAGAATGCCTATGGAAGATTAACCTTAATAAGTGATGATGGTCACGAGGAGACAGAAGTGGAAAAAAACAGTTGAGTTGCTGAATGACCACTTTGCAAGGGTTATACATCCTAGTGAGGTTACTGCTTTAACTTATGTGACACACTAATGTGGAAATAGAGGTGGATGAATTGGAGGTGCTTAGGATGTTGCAGAATCTCAATGTAAATACAGCTGTGGGATTAGATGGGATATCAGCTAGGGGGTTTTGCAAGAATGTGCAAGGGAACTGGCAATGCCTTTGACTAGGCTCTTTAAGTCTGTGCTGGTAGAGTTCCAAGGGAGTAGAAAAGAGGGAAAAATAATTGCCTTGCATAAGGGAGGTTCTAAAACTGCAGCAGCAAATTACAGACCAATCAGTATCAAGAGTGGTGGTAAAAGTATTGGAAAAAAATTGGTCAAAAAGAGAATTCAAGAATGGGTGGATAAAAATATGATACTGTATGAGGGCAACATGGTTTTTTGAAGGATTGTTCATACCTTAGAAATTTACTAACTTTTTATAATAAGAGTAACAGCTGAGTTTGATAAAGGAAATGACTACATGATGATTTTTCTGGATTTTGCAAAGGCATTTGGCAGAATACCACATGGAACTCTATTACGCAAATCAGAACAAATGGGGATGGATAAGGTGGTGGCTGCTGGACAGATATCAAAAAGTGGTATATGGAATTATTTCTAACTGAAATGCATTTTTAAAATATTCATCAGTTAATATAAATGATTATCTAAACAGGACCCAGTTGTCTTCCAATAAAAAAAAGGAATTATAACTGGGAGAGAATCTATGATCAAGCAATTTTGATTTTTTTTTTCTTTTCTTCCATGAAAACTAATCCTGGGTTCCAGTGCAGTAATTTTTATAATTACTGCACTGCAGCATATACATATCACAAAATAAACAGCATTTGCTCGATCTTATATTTATGGTTTACAATACAATTTAAAATTTTTCAGTTGAATTTTTTGATGCGTGATATTTCCACTGTTTTTATGAAAATTACACGTCTATGATAAATTCATGGTATTCAAAGCTGAATGGAGATATTTTGTTGATTTTTATTTTATTTATTATTATTTTTTTTAATGTGACTCCCACTCACAAAAGGTTGTAAGCCTATAGTACACTGGTGTCCAAAACCTAAGGACGAACACTATTTTTGACAACTACAACTGCAAATTCAGATAGTACATCAGCTTGTGGTTAGTCATCCCAATTGCAAACTTGGATGTCTTGTAATGTCTCAAAGACATCCTCTATTTGATTTCACACAGGGAAGAATTTTCCCTCCAGAAAACAAACATGGTCTTATTCTTGCTCTGAAGGAAGGGTGGGCCAGTTTGCCTGAAGGACTCTTAAATCCCTTGGTGCCAAGCATGTTACGACATTGTGAGAGCTGCATCACAGTTTTGGGTGAACATATTCCATACTGAAATGTCTCTCTCTCTCCACATAGTTTTCTGTAAGTACTGTACATTAATTCCTTAACTAGGTCCTTAAGAAATTTGTAACTTTTGCCAAAAATGTATGCAACTTAATTTGTACAAAATTTATAACACTTTTTTTTTTGTAATATAATTTATTAGTATGCTGGCAATAAGTTTATATCCACATTTGGCTGTAATCATGAAAATGTTTTCATATACAGGTAAAAATGTAGTTTGTCCTTAGCTTTTGGACACCAGTGTACATTAGAATACTATGGAGAGGTTAAGGTTTTTTTTTATTTTTATTTTATTTTTATTAATTTTTTTGATTTTTTACACAGTCCAGAAACCCTGCTCAGAGATCCAAAATGAAACTTTTTCAACTCACTTCATACCTCCAATAAGCAAGGAAATGGTTTCACATTGGGCAAAGTATTTTAATTCATTAATTATAAAAATCAAAATTCTCTTTCCATTGCTGACATGTGGTGAGCATTGTAAAAAAAATAACCTGTTCTGTTGTAAGTAATGGAATGCCCAACACATTACATAATCTGTTCCAAATATGCAAGGAAAGAGGGCAGCTGTAGAATGCATGTTCTACTGTTTCCAATCAGTAATAGATATCACAGATGTTAAAATACCTCTATTTAATGATAGTATTGACTGGAAGGCAGCAATATGCAATTCTTCAAGCAAGATCCCTCCTGTTAAGGTATCCTTGGAACTTCAATAAGTTATGAAACAAAGTTTAGTTGTCAGTACCCACAACTGTGGAAGTTTGCAGCAAGAGATTAAAGATTTCTTTATACCAAATTTTACCTCTTTTTTTTTTTTTTTTTTTTTTTTTTTTTTTTTTTTTTTTTTTTTAATGGAAAGAATGTCAATGCCAGAATGATGTAGCAATCTTAGAGTTAAACACAATCTCAGTCCCTGAATACTACAGGGGCTGAGATTATCCATGTAGTATTCAGGAACAATCTCAGCTTTTGGACTTTTATAATCATTTACTCCAAACAGGGGAAGATGAAAATCAAAGTAGCACTGGAGAAAGTCTGCACATGTGTGAGTGGTCTGCAACATTTATGGATTTTTGAAGCTGTATCTTAAATAGTAGAATTTTAAGACTGGAAGCCCAAATTCTCTATTTCTTCTTTGATAGTTGAAGAAATTCCTTCTTAACTTCTTGGTATCAGCTGGACCAAAAAAATTGCACAGGCTTATCATGTAATTGCTTTTCTTCAGCTTCTGTGATGTCTGTAATATTTATTATGTACAAATGAGCAGGGAAGATTATGGTTTTTAGAAGGAAAGTGGCCAAATTTTCCAGTCTTCTAAGATTTCAATATTCTGGTATATAAGTTCTTGAACTGGTATTAAGTGGAGACGGGAATTCCAAGTATAAGAACCCCTTATTAGGGTTAGTCCAAAAGGAATGCCTCCAAGATTCTACTTTCCAAAAATTTTTAATTTTGTCTTGTCTGCATTAGAAGTTAATCCACTGATCTTGTTGAAATTTTCCAAAATATCAAAAAAGATAATATGGAATCATTATCTTTCAGAGTGCCCACTACATCATCGGCATATGCTTATACCTTTTATTCCTTTATAGTTGAAGAAACTGTTATTCCTCACACAGCACATGTATTTTTGACTTCCTGTAAGAAAGGTTCGAGAACCAATGCAAAAAGCAATGGACTAAGAGGGCAACTTTGCTTGACCCGTGTCGAATTTTGACTGGGTTGGCAGTTAGTTGAATTGGCATAGGCTCCTTTGATAATGGATAGCAGCTTTTCACCCAGACCAATTTGCTGGAGGATGTGGAACAAAAAGGGATGCTGGACATCATCAAATGCTTGAGTAAGGTCTACTGATAGCACTACCATTGGCTGCTTTTTTGTATTAACTAAGTGGAGTAGATCACATAGCAGAAATAGATTAAATTCTACTGCTCAGCCTGGAACTCCATACACCTGTGTGCTTTTAATTACATATCTTATTCCTACTTTGAGTTTGTTATTGATAAAGCAGAAAAATATCTTGTATTCAGTATTAGATAGAGAAATAAGTCTCTAGCTACCTAATTAAGGTGTTATCTCTATTAGGTTTTTTGGAATGAGGACGGTACGGCTTGCTACAAATTCATTTGGTAAGTGTCCTGCTGAAAGAAAAAAATTAAACAGCATAACTAGAATGGAAAGAATAAAACCCCAGGCCTTGTGGTAAAGTTCTATCTCTTGACCATCAGGTCCTGGTGATTTTCTTGTTCTGGCATTCTTTATAGGCTGTGGTAACTTCAGATGGGGTGCTTAAGGGTCAAAGCTGTATAACTGAGAGGAGACCTCCACATAGCCTTTAAAGGAATACGGAGAACCGAACAGGGCTTCTGACCTAATGTCCAATCCTCACCTTCTCGTGGTGCACCCTGTTGGGTATCTACTTGGATACTGAACAAACGAGGATGGGCTGGCAATTTGGGATTTAGCCGACCAAATTGTATTCTTATTGGTTAAACCAAAATAAAAAATGATGGTACAACATGACAAAATTTCATGCTGGCTGGAGCATCGCCCGGTTAAACAAGGCCCCCCCGTTGTTTTTGCCAGGGAGCCAGGGTGAACAGCGAAAAGTCTGCTAGTGGAACAAATCTGAAAACAAACCCCAACTCAAAATCACCAGAGTTAAAGATCGGTACTATTAAAATAAGAAGCCTGAATGTCAAAGAAATGGAGCTAGCTGAGGAATTAGATAAGTACCAGATTGACAAACAAAAAAGAAAAACTGGTGAGATCTTTCTGAGCAATAAATACAAAATGTTATATTCAGGCAATGACAATCAAGAAAAAGAAGGGGTAGCCATGATATTCAACACTAAATACGAGGCTAATCTTCTTGAATGGCAGGCAGTCTCAAGTAGAGTGATGTGGGCAAATATCAAAATGGGGAACTGGACAATGAGACTTATTTGTGCCTATGGTCCCATGGAAGGTTCTACTAAGGTAGAAGTGGATGAATTTTTTGAGGCTTTAGAGAAAGCAACTGACACAATGAAAAAGGAAAAGTTGGCCCTCATTAGGGATCTAAATAGCAGAGTAGGAAATGATTGTCAGGCATATGAAAATATTTTAGGAAAATTTGGAGAAAACAGCAAAGCTAATAATAATGGCAAATACTTGTTGGATTTCCGCTAAGAACGCGAACTGGTTATTACTAACACCATGTTCCAACATAAAAATGTGCACAAATTCACAATGAGAGAAGAGGCAAGGAATAAGAAAAGTTTCATTGACTATGTTATTGTTAATAGTGATGTTTTCTCCCTAGTGCAGGACACCAGAGTGTACAGAGGATTTAAATTGGAAGCGATCAATATTTAGTCTTGAGCAGGATAAAATTGAATTTCATATTGAAAAGAATGACATGTAAGAAAGTTTTAAAGCGAATAAAAGTTGAGCAGCTCTCAGATGTGAACTGTAGACTAAAATACACAAAGATTATTGAAAAAAAATGAAACAGTTTGAGAACAAGAACCAAATCTTGGAGAGTCAGTGGCAAACCTTGAAGAAAACCTTGATTGATTCAGCCAGAGAAGCATGTGGTGAAGTTGTCTGCAAGGATAGAAAAATCAGAACTCCATGGTGGACACAGGAAATTAAAGAGGCGGTGAAGGAAAAGAAGAAAGCATATCAAAAGTTCCTGGCAAATAAGTCAGCTTGTGCTCTTAGAGAATACAAAGCCAAATGTAAGAAAGCTAAACACTGTAAAACTAGCTATTATATCTATGTTCTGTGTAAAACTAGCTATATATCTATGTTCTTGCCAAAGTCATGGGAGGACTTTGGCAAGAACATAGAAAATAAATATCAAGAAGGTGGCAAGATATTCTGGAGGTTGTTGAAGAAGCTTAGAAATGGAGGAAAGAGTGCTGTAAAAGGAGTTAGAGATGATAAAGGTGACATGAAAACTGGAGAAAAAGATATCCTTGAAGTATGGATTAATTACTTCGAAAATTTGCTTAATGAAACAAGCAGTGATGACAGCACAGTGATAAAAAACACTGACCAGGCATTCAGTCAGGAATACAGGAATACATATCCATACTTGAAGTAGAAAAAGCCATCAAAGGCTTGAAATGTGGAAAGGCAGCAGGAGTAGATGATGTTCGACCAGAAATACTGAAGTATGGTGGTATAAAAGTCTTACAGTGGCTGGACTGCATAGTTCAGAACGCCTGGACAGAGGGACAAATTCCCGATGATTGGAGTAGAGCTCTAATAGTACCCAGATATAAAAAGCGAAATAAAACTGAACGTGAGAATTACAGAGGCATTTCCCTACTGAGTGTTCCAGGCAAGATTTATGCCAGTATACTTGAGAAACGGTTTAGAAGAATTGTGGAAGAAAAGTTTGGTGAAGAACAAGCTGGATTCAGGCCAAATAGAGGCTGTCAGGATCAGATCTTCACTTTACGACAATTAGTTGAGAAAGCATGGGAATATAACAAAGATCTGTATTTAAGTTTTGTCGATCTGGAATAGGCATACGACAAGGTGCCATGAGAGAAGCTATTCAAAATGCTACAGTTATATGGTGTCAATGGGGCATTATATCAAGCAATACTCAGTCTTTATTTGAGTTGTAAGTTAGAATTGAAGTACAGGAAGGTGGTTTAATATTAAATCTGGTGTCAGACAAGGATGTACATTATCCCCTCTGTTATTATCTATATGGATCACATTATGAAAGAAAGTGGTATGAAACCTGATATCAAAATTGTAGGTGTTAATCTCAGCTCTTTGCTTTATGCAGATGATGTTATGCTTCTAAATAAATCTGCAAGATTCCCTGACTAAATTGAATAATTGTTGTAATAGATATGGTATGAAGATCAGCATTAAAAAGACAAAGACAATGAAAATAGGTAGAATCGTTGAAAATGTTAACTGTGTTTTGAATATGTTTTGAAATGTTTTACCTGTGGAACAAGTAAAATTTCAGCTACTTAGGCATGATTTTTAGTGAAGATGGTAAATTAAATATGGAAATAGACAACAGAATCAACAAAGCTGGTATGGTAGGAAGTCAATTGAATAAATTCATATGGAATAAGAGAGAAATTAGTCGGAATACTAAATTAGCTGTATACAAGACAGTGTTCAATCCAGTTTTAACTTATGGATCTGAGAATTTAACTTATGGGTCAGAAGTAAAACACTTGACCAAAGACTAGAGACCGCAGATATGAAAGTCCTGAGAAATATTAGAGGTGTAAACAGATGGCATCAATGGCAATATCATATTAAAAACGAGGATATTAGGAAAGAACTTGACATTGTCAGCATCCAATAATGCATTAGCAGAGCTAATCTCAGGTGGTATGGTCACTTAAACAGAATGGGTAAGGAAAGATTAGCAAAACAAGTGTTCTCTGCTAGGTTGGCAGGAAAACGACCCAGAGGAAGACCAAGATAAAGGTGGATTGATACGATACAAAGTACCTTAGACGATAGAAATATAAGATCTGATAATGTTGGAGTCTTGACAAGTAACAGACTGATTTGGAGGAAAATTGTAGCATCCTGTATATCCTGTACACCCCTTGAGGGTACATGTCAGGAATTTGATGATGATGGTAACTTCAGATGCTGTAATGGGTCTGTCAAGCCCATCTTGGATATGAACAGGAAAGACATTAATGTTCCAAGAGTTATAATTTCCTACAGTACTATTGTCTTCAAACAGAATTTTGTAGTAGTGTTTTTTAAAGGAGTCAAGGATGTCTTGAGTTGGGGGACATGTCTTCACCATCGATGCAGATTTGAGTGATAGTCCTTTCTTTGCAGAATTTGGTGAATTGTCTATTGAAGAATGCAGTTGAAGGGCTATGTGCTTAGTGCTGCTTATAGATAGATGTTGAAAGTTTTTTTTCACTTGGTTATAATATAAATTAAAGATGCCAAAAAATCATATTCTTGGTTTAATTCTTTATCCATCCATTCGTCTGTGCACTGGGCATCCACAGATGCCATATCATCACACTCCGATACTCGGTGATGTGCCACACCAGGCCTCGACATGTAGTTGTGTTGTATGCTTTTCTGGAGGCTTGAACTCTCTGAAGATCAGTCACTCTGCAAACACCATCCATCCATCCATCTCATTGACGGTCTACACCTTCCCTACACTTTCAAAGTTTGCGTGGGAAGTAACTTCATGACTGGGCTACTTGTATAAAGAGGCTAATGACTTCACATCGATTGCCTTAGTATCCCATAATGCCAAAGCACATACCCTTATGAACAACTATAATGTTATGTATTATGGGAAGGGCCACTACTCAGACCGGTTTCGACCTTTATTGAGGTCTCATCAGTGGGAGCCAGACTAAGAAGTGATACCAAGGTTGAAGTAATGCATAAATCATATTTCCATATACAAGCAGTCAAAAGGTGTCTGCTATTACAACTTATTACTAAAATACTCTGGATTAGAGATAGATGTTGAAAGTTTTTTCACTTGGTTATACTATAAATTAAAGACAGCAAGAAATCATATTCTTGATTTCATCCCAGTCGTGAAGTTACTTCACGTACAAACTTTGTTTGCTTATACTTGGATAAATGATGAAACCAAGAATATAATTTTTGAAACATAACAGATAATATACTATTCTTCCCCTTCCCCAAATCCACAAGAACAGAATTATCCCTGTCCCTTACATTCTGTGGCGCTTATAAAAGACAGATGAAATGCTGCATGATGCTCACCATTTTTAAACTACACAAACTCACACCATTATTTGTTTTCCCAGAGACAAATTCCATTTTTTTGTGTATTCATGTGCAATGTGCCTGAAAGTTGGCCTATTGTATTGTTCAAGGATTCCTAAAAGTTAATGAACAGTTTAAAACTCACTAAACTTAAAAATATCTTGTGGCAATTAATAAAATGGAATTATTTTCACTTTTACTGCTGACAAAATGTCTGAAAATTTCATGTAATGCGATTTCTTTTTTATGGTATGTGTGAGGCTAGAAGAATTACCTGCTGTTTCAGAAATTTCTTCTTCATCATCATCATCGACTTCATCATCCTCAGTATAACCATCTTTCTCCATTAAGATTTCAGATTCACTTGATTCGTGTAGTTCTGATTTAGATAAAATATTCTGCTTTTGCTGATCTTCAGCAGGAACTTTGTCTAAAAAATCAAATATAAAAGAAGAGAGATAAATATGCATCAAATTATAATATACTAATTACCACTATCAGCCAGAAAAGCATATTTACCAAGAGTTCAGCTTAACGTAGGGTCTGAAATGAAAATTAATGCAAATTATGCTCGATGTATATTAACAAGATTTTCTTATATAAAAGAGTTTGTAAGAAGTTGATGTTCACTTTTTCATTCTTCTTAACTGCTTAAACACTTATCCATTCATCAGCTGCTCCCTCCCACCAGCATATTAATTTTCGGTCTTTTCATTATCCTATTATCTTTCTTCTAATTTACTTGCAAAATAGCTAGTTTCAATTCACTATTAGTTTTTCTAAAAAAGATTTGACTGGTAATTAACTTAAGAAATTTACAATGCATAAAACGAATATTAATTAAAGGAAACTTTAATGAATACCTTCATTATTTCGGCAACACCACGTTGCCATCTTCAGGAATATACAAATATGGTATGTGCACGCAGGCACTAACAAAAGCAAATGAGGAAGAAAGCAAGAAACTAATATTGTTCCTAAAATCCTAATGGTGCCCCCCTAGTGGGCTAATTGGGTTGTCTTGGCCGTTGGGCTGGTTAGGGCATCGTCATCTGAGCAGATGATGATGCCCTAACCAGCGTCATCTGAGCAGATTAATTTTGCCCTGATATATAGTGTTTTAATAACCCCATATTGTTGTGTGGGGGGGGATTGCATGATCTGAATTGTATGAGCATGCAATGATTGCATGAGCTGAATGTATCTGCCTGTATGGGTGGGTTTTCTATAAATAGAGAAAACCAAAGATCCATCAGACTAGTGAGTGATTAGAGTGTCTAGTAAGGGGAGGGTGTTGTTTTCCAAGGTGAACTGGACCCTGGGGTGTTGGTTGTTTAAGTGTGTTAGGAAGGAGTGGAGTGTATCTGAGTCATTTGGCCAAATAGCAAACACATAATGTGCCATTACGTCCCACAGTGGATGGCATTGATTCCCCCACATATAAATTAGTCAAAGCGCTCACACACTATACTGGCAACACACCATCACACATAAAAAAACTCAGCCCACTTCAAAGCCAGTGCAGAAAACCTCTCACTCCAACACAATGACATAATGGTCAGTTTTGACATCTCCTCCCTATTCACAAATGTCCCACTGAAGGAAACCCTAGAGCTCATCCAAGCCACCGATATCTCAGCCCAATTTCAGTTCACAATGAACTAAGGCTATTTCGTTTGACAAGGAAAATTCTACAAACAGATAGAGGGGACATCCATGGGTTCACCACTTTCCCCACCCTTGGCCAACTTGTTTATGGAGACCTTTGAAGAGGAAGCCTTAAATTCTGCCCTACAAAAACCCACTATTTGGCTTCGGTATGTGGATGATGTGTTTGCTATTTGGCCACATGGCTCAAATACACTCCACTCCTTCATAACACACTTAAACAACCAACACCCCAGGGTCTAGTTCACCTTGGAAAAAGAGGAAAACAACACCCTCCCCTTCCTAGACACTTTAATCACTTGCCAGCCTGATGGATCTTTGGTTTTCTCTGTTTAGAGAAAACCCACCCATACAGGCAGATACATTCACCAGCAATCCCCACCCCCTCACAACAATATGGGGTTATTAAAACACTATATAACAGGGCAAAATTAATCTGCTCAGATGCCCTAACCACTGAACTAAACCACATCCTTAACACTTTCTTAGCCAATGGCTACAACCACCAAAAAATCCGAAAAATACTAAAACCAGTAAACCCCCCCCCTTCACAATAAAGATTACACTAAATCTATCACCATCCCCTACATCCGGGGCACCTCTGAGAAAATAACCAATATCCTTAAAAAATATGACCTAACTTCTTGTTATAGACCATATAAAAAGTTGGCATCCTTTATCTGCTCTATCAAAGACTAACCACTTCCCTTAGACCTACCTGGTGTATACCAGGTCCCTTGCAGCTGTAAATTGTCCTACTTTGGCCAAACAGGCAAGACAGCGAATATTAGGATTTCAGAACACAAAGACTACATCCGGTTTCACCAGTACAGCCACTCTGGGCTTGCAGACCATGCCATAGATACCCACCATAGAATTTGTTGGAAGAAAACTAAAATAATACACTGCAGCAAGTTCAAGTATGAAAGATTATTCATGGAATCATCAGCAGCTCTAAAAAAAAAATACCAAACCTCAACAAATTTGGGAGACTTGCATCATCAGAACTTGCCCAACGGCCAAGACAACCCATTTAGCCCGCTAGGGGACACCATTAGGACTTCAGGAACAATATTAGTTTCTTGCCTTCTTCCTCATTTGCTTTTGTTAGTGCCTGCATGCACATACCATATTTGTATGTTCCTGAAGATGGCAACGTGACGTTGCTGAAATATTGAAGGTAGTCATTAAAGTTTCCTTTAATTAATATCTGTTTTATGCGTTGTAAATTCCTTAAGTTAATTACCAGTTATGTATGACTAATGTATAAGCCTTGTTACAAGAATCAAAAAGGTTTATTCTTGAAAATCCTTATATTTTCCCTCTTGATCCATCAATTATTATCTGTTTTCAACATCCAGTTATCAAGTTTGTTTTATTTAGCATAACTGACTGCTTGATGGCCTTCTCCACTTCACTACTTTGAACAGACATTGTTTTATGAATTCTATTGTAATAGAATTACCGTATTTGCCGGCATATAAGATGCATTTTTTTTCTTTGAAAATAGGTCTGAAAAACAGGGTGCATCTTATACGCCGATACTCAGTTTTTTATTATTTTCATTTCTGGAAATTTTCTCTGTTCCGAGTTACGCGATTTCTTTATTGCTTCCTTGTGGTGTGTGAGAGCATTCCAGTTACGTAGAGCAGTGTTTCTCAAACTTCAGACATCTGCGTTCATATGATTGGTGCGGTATTAACAAAAGATCATGCTACTAAATGACAAAGACAAGCTGACAGTTGAGTTGAAATGATAATTCTCTTCAACCGAATTCCTTATATAATATCTGAAACACATTCACTATATCTTTCTTCGTTTTAACACATTCACTCAAACAAAACCATATGTTGCACCGGCAACATATAGTTTTGCTCGAGTCATACAGCATTTTCTGTGGGAGGGAGACAGTGCTGTTTTTATCCCAGTTGTCTCTAATTGCACTGTTTGTTGAGAAACATATTGCACAGCCTGCAGATGTCTCTGTACCTTATTCAGTGATACAATAGGAATGTTTTACGATCTCGAACTTCACGGATACATTGAATTTTATTATATGCGTTAATGATGCATAGCCGAAAATTGCCACAGGCCCCCTAAAAACCTTTTATGTACCCCCGGGGTACGTGTACCACACTTTGAGAAACACTGACGTAGAGTTCAGTGGATGCGCATGCACTGTCATTGACAATCACAGCTGTGTCCTGTTTGTTTAAACTTTCCAATTGTTGTCGCAGTTGTGAACAGTGATAAATTTCTGCAGTTAAATTTTCTCTAAATTTCTTGGCAAATTATGGCTGAAAAACGTCGGCATTGTTACAATATTGCATACAAGCTGCGTGTAATTGCGTATGCTAAAGAAAATGGAAACAGAGCTGCAGAGAGGCATTTTGGACCACCCCCAACTGAGAATATTATAAGAACTTGGCAGAATCAGGAAGAGGATTTAAAAAAAGCAACTCACAGTAAACATAACCTACGAAGTGGAACTGCAAAATGGCCAGAACTTGAGGCAGAACTGAATACTTGGATTTTAGACCACAGAAAAGCGGGACTTACAAAAATGACTATTCATCAAGCGAAAGCGATAGCCAACTTTACTGGATCAACATCATGGTGTTCAAGATTCATGAAGAGAAACCAGCTATGTATGTGGACTAAAACAAAAATATCACAAAAGATGCCACTGAATATGAAGAAAAAATGATTGAATTTCATCGATTCGTCATTAACGCAAGGAAACTAGAAAATTTTGAACTTGCGCAAATAGGAAACATGGACGAGGTTCCAATGACTTTTGATGTGCCCTCAAACAAAACTGTATATTCCAAGGGCACTAAAAGTGTTACTATTAAAATTTCGGGGCACGAAAAAACTCACTGCATGGTTGTTTTATCTTGCTGTGCTGATGGAACAAAATTGCCGCCACTATTGATTTTTAAAAGGAAGATGCTACCCAAAGAAAAACTGCTTAAAGGAGTGTTTGTACATGTTCACGCAAAAGGCTGGATGGATGGAGAAGGAATGAAGTTATGGATAGATAAAATTTGGTCTAGGTGCCCTGGTGGACTGTTGAAGCCTGCCATGCTAGTATGAGATCAGTTTCGTTCTCACAGAACAGACGATGTTACAAATAAACTCAAGGAATTGAAAACTCAGCTGTAATTCCAGGAGGTCTAACTAGTCAGCTTCAACCTTTAGATGTGTGTATTAATAAACCATTTAAGGGATTTATGAAGGAGAAGTGGAACAGCTGGATGCAGTCTTCAGATTTTGAGGTTATGCCATCAGGAAGAAGGAAGAGGCCTAGCATTTCGCAAGTTTGTGAGTGGGTCAAAGCTTCATGGAATGCTGTGAAAACTGAGACAGTGGTTAAATCATTTAAGAAGTGTGGAATTAATAATGCACCGGATGGTACAGAGGACAATTTGTTGCATGAGGACTCAGATTCTGATTTAGAAGAGGTTTCAAGTGTCTCTTCATTTAGCTCTGAGATGAATTTCTGGGTTTTGACGATTAAAAGGTGGGTACTCTTTCCTAGTTAGATTAGGTATTTGTTGAAAGTAGATCTACTTATTACTTTATATTTGAAATACTGTAAATTCATTATAATATTCAGTGATAAAGTTTTTTTCCTAAAAAATGTGTACAAAAAAGGGGGTGCGTCCTATACGCCGGCAAATACGGTAATTCTATTAATAGCAAACAAGTAAATGCATCCATCCCTTCCTAACCATATATGGCATTATAAAGACTATGGAAAAGGTGATGAGTGCAACTGTGAAAACTGCAGAGGAATAAGTCTCCTAAATACTGGTTATAAGGTATATGCATGAATATTAACTTCAAAACTTATATGCAGAAGTTACTTTGCAAAAAACAAAATGGCTTCTAAAAAGGACGATTGTGCATTGACTCAACTTTTACATTAAAAATCTTAATGGAAAAATATTATGAATTCAACATAAATACACACAGCATTTGTAGATTACCAGAGAGAGCCTTTGACAGAATCTTAAGGAACAAACTGTGAACCATACTCGAGAATTCTAAACATTCCAAACCAGCTGCTTGCTGCAATAACTAACATGTATCAAAACAACCAAACAGCTGTAAGAATCAGCCTTTTGTTTGCAGATGATCAGATAATCACAGAAACAAATACTACTTAAACATTATTGCTAAAAAATTTTGAATGCAAATATCAACAGACAAAACAAAGATCATGGCTTTTAAAGAACATCTCTAGTCAGAATTAAAATCATGCTTGAAAATAAAATTTTAGAACAAATTAACTGCTTCAAATATCTTGGATATGATGTATCATATACAAAAGCTGACATTGATATCAAAATTTCAAACTTTCTAAATATAACAGGAATGATCAATAATATTTTCAAAGCTAACCAATTTCAAAAGCACACAAGAATAAGAATTTATAAAGTTTTGGTAAGACCTTTTCTACCTTTTCATACTGAAGTGAATTATGGACCATAAAAACTGCAGAAGAAAAAAAGAATAGAAACTGGAGAAATGAAATTCCTGTGAAAGACAGCAGGTTGTATTCTTTGTGTGTGTGTGGGGGGACTTTGCTTAAGAAGCCAAAATGATGAGTAAGAAAGTAAAGATTGTGAGTCTGCTGCCTCAGTATGATAGGAGAGAACTGAGAAGAGCCATGATTGCCAATGAGAGGATTGTGAGGAGGAATGGTGCACAGTTTATTGATGTATGGGAGTGAGTTTGATGGATGAAAGGATTTATATATACCCAACGGACTACATTTTAATGGTTTTAGAATTAGATATTTGGAGAAAGTGTTGTTCAGTGAGAGTGTGGTAGTGCAAAACCAGGGAAGCTAGATATATTAGGGAGGAAGAAATCAAGCATGTGTCTGTCTTCTCCTGTGATAAATGAGCATGTGTGCAGTAATGATTATACAATACTGAATCGGATTTCACAGGTTTCCAATTTGAATGGGTGGGTAATGACATTACAGAAGGGGACTATGGGTACAAAGGGATGTTGAAATGCATGTACAAGAATGCAAGAAGTATCAGGAATAAGGGCGAGGAGTTTTTGGCATTGGTCAGTTCAATTTGGCCAAAAAGTATAAGCATCAATGAGACCTGGTTGACCAAAAATGATTCAGTTACAGGGATAGAATGTAATATTGTATTTTTAAGGAGGATAAAGGGAAGAGAATAGGATGTGGAGTATTGCTGATGATAGCTGAAGAATTATAACCAACAAAAGTAGACGTTAAAGAGGATTTTAGGTCTGAGTGAGATGATTCATTTGAGACTGTCTGGTGTGAGACAGAGGCAAATAGGACAAAATATGTTGCTGGGTGCCGTAATAGAACAGGGAGGCCACAAGAAAATATAGATGCCATGTATTGGTAGATTAGCATGAGTGTAGGCCAAACAATTATGGGAGAACTTTGGACATTGACTGGAGGAGGAAAGGGGCATGGCAAGATGAAAGTGGGATTTATACAGTTGCTAAGGGATAATTACATGAAACATGTTATAGAGGGGACAAGGAGCTTGAGAGTGTTGGATCTGATAATAGCATCACACGATATATCCATAACCAAGGTAGCCTGTCTCCAATTGGGGAGAGTGACCATGTAGTCTTGTTCTGGGAAGTTTCCAAACATGTAGAATTCTCTATCAAGAAGAGGTGTATGTTCAACTATAAGGCTGGTGATTGTGAGAGACTCAGGAGTTATCTTGGAATAGTGCTGGTAGTGTATGGCAAGTGGTCAGAGACTGCTTGAGAGTAGAAGTATCTGACTGCATATCCAAGGTCAGGAGAATAAACCAAGCTGGAATTAAGTGGATATGAGTAGAGATATAAAGCAAGCGCTTCAAAAAAAGAAAACATTATGAAGGGAATATAAAGAAAAAAGTGATCAGCATACTCATGAGCAGTACGAAGTGCAAGGAAGAAGGGCAACTAGTATGGTAAGGAAGGCCAAATCAGACTATGAGAGAGAATTAGCTAAACAGGCCAAAGTAAGCCCAAAAGAGTTTTTTTCATTATATAGCAAGTAAGAGAAAAAATGACTATGGTAAGAAGGTGACTGAGCCAAAAGAAATAGTTGAGTTGCTGAGTGATCATTTGGCAAAGGTATTTCATCCAGGTAGAGAGAACTTAAATTTGCTGATGTTACAGAAACATCAGAACTGAGGTAGATGAATAGGCATTCAAGCATATTAAAAATATGAATGTGAATACAGCAGTGCATATTCACTGCTGTATTCACATACACTGGATGTATGTGACTGGATGGCATATTGGCCCATGTGCTATGTAAACATGCAAGAGAATTGGCAATGCCTTTGACAAAGTTGTTCAATCTAAGTTTTAGCTCTGGCATGGTTCCAAGGGAGTAGAAAGAAGTAAGATAGTACCATTGCATAAAGATTGCTCCAAGACAGGTGGCAAACTACAGACCAATTAATATATCAGGACTGGTTTTAAAGTATTGGAAAAGTTGGTGAAAGGTAAAATACAACAGTGGGTGGATAGGGATGCAATACTCTATCTATAGTGGGCAGCATGGCTTTGTAAAGGGTAGGTCCCGTCTTAGTAACTTATTCACATTTTATAATAAATGTTACATCAGAATTTGATAAAGGTAATGGCTACACCATGATACTATTCAACTTTGCCAAGGCATTTGACAGAATATCACATGATAACTATTACAAAAGCTGGAGCAAATGGGAATGGATATAAGGCTAGTAGCTTGGATTGGGGGGAAGCTGATAGACAGACACCAGAGAGTAGTATATGGTGGAGTATCTAGGGGAATGATGGTGACTAGTGGAGTACCCCAGGGTTTGGTACTAAGGCTACTACTCTAATTTGTATATCAATGACATAGGGAAAGATTTAAGAGGGGATATTCAGTTGTTCACTGCTGATGCATAACTGAGGGAGAGCAATAGTTGATAAAGGTGATGTAGATATCCTACAGGGTGATTTAAATAAACAAACTTCACCCTCTAGCATACCTTGGAGTGTATGAAGTTCTTTGTGACTGTGACTTAGCCTATTATGAGCAGACAGGAAGATATCTGCCTGGAAGAACATAAAAAATACATTCCTACCATTATTATGGCAAGTCAGGACTGGCAGACCATGCTTTGGACACTCCTTCACACAGGATTAGATGGAAGAAAACTAATGTGCTATTTAGAAGTCATTATAGATCTGAAAGATTATTTTTTGAGTCACCCATGGCTATGAAGAATTCTCCTAACCTGAACAAATATGGTTGCATTAATTTGCCAAAAATTTGGGAGACCGTTATCTTAAGAGCAACTCCCACAGAGCTGTAATATATATATTTTTTTTTACAACATTAGAGGGCACCAAATTACTCCATCACAACTTGTATTGTTTCACTTACTCACTGTTGCATATACACTCATGAGCAGTTGAATTAGAGATACCTGCCTAGTAGCGGGTAGCATCCCCCCCCCTTTTGCTTGATGACAGCAGCGATGTGGCGTGACACAGACTCCATAAGGCAAAGGAAGTGTTGGGGAGCCAAACTGATCCATAACCGCTGCACAGCCTCCCACAATGCACGGAGATTGGTCAGAGCAGGGTCCAGGGCACGTACATCTCTCTCTTGACAGCATCACAGATATGTTCAATAGGATTGAGGTCAGGGGACCTTGGGGGACAGCTGAGCCTCCTCATGTCCGTTGAGTGTTCATCCACCCACTTGGCCACAATTCGGGAGTGGTGGGCTGGTGCATTGTCTTGCTGTAGGGTGCTGTAGGCAAAGAAATGGGTGCACATGAGCTGACAGCAGGTCTCTGTATCATTTGCCAGTGATGGACGATGGTAGATGTACCAGGGGACCCATTTCATCCCATGTAAATAGTCCCCATACGAGAATACCACTGGCCTGAACTGTACCCTGCTGACACGAGGGATCCATCGCTTCATGTGCTTGGCGACGCACTCGTACCCTGCCATCGATGTGTACCAATGCATACCTCGACTCATCAGTCCAGCCAACCTTTTTCCATGCGTCGAGGGTCCAATGGCGGTGTTTCTGTGCCCATGCTAATCGTTGTGCCTTGTGACGTGCGGTGGTTTCTGTACCCCATAGCGAGGAGATGGTTCTGGATGGTGTGGCTGTTCACACATTGTTGTTGTCCAGCATTGAATTGGCGAGTGATCTGCGGCACTGTGGCCTGTCTATCCGCTGTTACCATCCCGTCATCGACATGTCGACACTACAGCAGTTTTCCTTGGCAACTGCGGTTTTACCCGATTCCATGCATTCACGGTACACTCTTGACATAGTGCCTGCATGACTTTGGAGGTGGAGTGCCCCATATGTCGGACACCGACTATCTGGCTGCGATCGAGTTTGCTGAGATCTCGAGTCTTCCCCATTCTGTGCTCGACTATTACTCAGACGGTCAGCACAAGGTCTGATGACATCCCTGTCACACGCCACTATTCCATTCACCCGGGGCGACCACAGCACCATTTTGCCAGCACGGCAGGCATCTCTAATTCAACTGCTCACGAGCATACATGATGTTGTGCTCTGAAGATGCTAATTTGAAATTCAGCAAAGTATAAGCAACTTAATTAACATATTTTTTATAAAAGTTTGTTTGATGCTGTTAATACTGTTAAAAATAAGTTATGAATAACCTTCAATACCTAAGCTGATCTGTTAGCCTTTGTACACTCTAAGAATAATGTTTCCATATAGGCCAATCAGCATTTAGGAGAGGTAGTTAAGGTATTGGAGAAGTCGGTAAAAGACAGAATTCAGGACTGGGTGGATAGGAATGGTTGTGAAGGATAGATCTTGTTTTAGTAATTTGCTTACTTTTATTTATAATAAAGTGATAGTGGAGTTAGATAAGGAAAATAGCTACTAAGTGATACTACTGGCCTTTGCAAAGGATTTGAGAGTATTTCACATAGAACTCTGTTGCATAAATTGCAGCAAATGGGAATATATATGAATCTGGTGATTTTGATTAGAGAGTGGCTGAAACAGATAAAAGAGTGGTTTATGGAGAAGTTGAGTCCAAGAGAAGGTAGATGACTAATGGCGTACCACAGGGTTCATCAGTACAGTCCTCTGTTCTTTAATTTTTACATTAATGATAAATGATTTGACAGGAAATATTCAGTTGTTTGCTGATGATACAAAAGTAAATGAAGATCCTGTAGGATGACTTAAATAGGCTAGAAGTATGGGCAGAGGTAAATGGCTGCCATTTTAATGTAGTCAAGCATAAGATACTTTGGCATTAAGAGATCACAAGCTGTTTAAAATACTGATGAAGCCAGGGGAGGGGGATGTTGAGAGGGCATATTGCAGAGGTGGCCAAATCAGCACAGATTATGTGGTTGTTAAAGAAAACACTAACAAGTAGGGATATAGAAGTTATTGTTCTCCTTTATAAGGCCATATCTGGACGACTACATGCAGACCTGGATTCTCAGATTCTGTGAGTATGAAGAAGTGGCAGAGAGGATCCAGAGGAAAGTGACAAAGATTTTGGTAGGTCTATGGACTTCAAAAACTTGCTGAAGTAGGCAAAAAAAAGAGCAGACATAATAGAAGCATAAGTTCTTAAAGTGGTTTTAAAAGATTGACAATGAAGACTTCTTTTCCAGCACATAACAGGGAAAGGATAGAACAAGGGATTACCCATGGTTAGCAAGAGGTGTTAGGATTAGATTTTTTGCTTGAGGGTTGGCAAACAGGTGGTTGTGAGTGCTTCATCAGTGAATGAGTTTAAGGAGAGATATGATAGGTATAGTGTGAATTATGGCTAGTATGCATGGATCACCTGTGACGAGTCTCTTCTGACTCCATGGAGATACCTATATAATAATAATATTTTAGGGTAACATAGTAAAAAACATTTTATCCCCTATGAATATGAAAGTTTGACAGCCCATTGCTTACTACCCTTTTCCATTGTCTTGCACTAATGTTCTGTTTTTATGCATTTTCTATAAGCACTTTCTAGTCAATATGAAACCGATCTGGGATTAATAATTCTTACATCATGAAAATTATGGAAACAACTGCTGCATTAGAGTAAAACTTTAGTTTAATATAAACCAAAATAATTAAACTAAAGTTTTACTCTAATGCGGTAGTTTGTTTCTGTAATTTTCATGATGTATTTTGATCACTTTGTAAGCATGAAGGAAAGGATTAATAATTCTTGCTTTATCTTCTTTGTGCCTTGAGATCGATTTCTTCCAGATACCTTTGTCTTGGGCCACTAGTTTGGCTTCTCACCAGTTCTTCCAGCCAATCAAGTCTGTCTTCTTTGCTTTTCTGTCATTCTCTGCCAAGTTAATTTAGGCCTTCCCCTTTTCCATTTTCCTTCTGGGATCTATGTCAAAGCCACTTTAGGAATCTCTGCTGTCCATTCTCAGTATGTATCCAATCTCTGTTTTCTGTTTTTCATTTCATTATTTCATTGGTGATGCTTTTTTGCATAGTCAGGTTATTTATATAAATAATTTGTTATATGTTGGGGCCAAAATATTTTAAATATTTTATGCAGACATTTGATTTGAAAACTATTCAATTTAGCTTCCTGTTTTTTTGGGCAACTTCCATGTCTCTGATCCATAAAATAATAAGGCCTTAACATTGCTATTGAAGATCTCCATATATTATTTAATTTTCTGAAAGTAGTATTAGCTTTTGTCAGTCTCTGCATTATATCCCTGTCAGTTCCACCTCATTATCTATATTTGCTCCCAAGTATGTATCTTCTATAGCATGCTGATTGATTTTTTTTTCATCTCTTTGTGGCACTTTTGTTTTAGTCATATTTATTTTATAATAAATTATATAATTTTATAATAATTCCTCTAAATCTACATGCAATGCCAACTGAGGAACCTATTAAATAAGGTCCTGCTGTTTATCAGTGAACCAGATTGAAGAGTGAAATGTCAGCTACTGGAACAAACGTAATGGATTTAAAATAAGTTATTTCCATTTCAACAATAATCACTAATGAAAACATTGGAGCATTACTTAACAGGTGATGTCTCAGATGACATGGCATTTCATTATATCATTTTATTTTAAGGCAATACAGAATACAGTTTCATCTTTTACCTTAAACAAACAAGAAACAAGTATCCAAACTTGGAAATCCAATTTCCAAATGACATGGTCTTCATATAATTATCAGAAAATTTTCTCTTTGGCTTCTGTAGTTTGAATTCATGTTAAATGGTATGCCATAATCAACCACATAAGAAACACTACTGTTTCACATGAAAAAAAGATTCTAAAATCATAGTCAAGCACAACATTCAAATAGTGATAATAGAAAAAAAAAAAAAAAAAAGGTTAAATTATGTTGCTACATGCACATGATTAACGTATTGTTGAGATAAAAAGCATATGTGTCCATCATATCTAAAACCCATCCGCTTCAGGTATTTGATAAAAGGATCAAAAACCTGGTTTGAACATGGATTATAGCACTGGGTTGGGAATTCATATTTCAGAATTTCTGATTTAGCTACTGTAGGTAATATAGGCCATCTCAGTCTGCTAAGAGATTACTTGTACACACCCCTACCCAATGCAATAAAAATAAAAGCCACATTAAACAGGTGTGATCCTCTTATCAAACATCTGAACTACACAAATTTAGACACGATGGACACTCTGCTTTTCATCTCAACAATACACTGCTATATGAATATAACTGGTTAATTAATAAACCACTTTATTCCACTGCCAATGGCATATAGAGTTGTTTAATTATTGAACCATTTTATTCTATTACCAATGTTTGAATGTTGCGGCTGGCTCTAATTTCAACGTCTCCTAAATATGAAATCTGGGAGAATTAAAAAGCAGGTTTTTATCTTGTTTCTATGTGGCTAATTCTGGCACACCCATTAAACATCAGAAAGGTTTGTTCACTTCCATCTCCAACCTGCCAAATGCATTTTTCTTAACAGTAACTCAACTTTCAGCTTCTTTAGTCATGTTCATCTCACTTTTCCCAGTATACATTCTGTTTCAAAGGTGATATTTGTGCATATGTTGATTCTGATATCCCATACTGGAGTGTTCAACTTAGAATCTCCTCTTTAAAACTTACTTTGGCTGAAAATCTCTACCTCATACTATTAAATTCATTTGTTATCTGCACCACTTGTTTAATGCCACAGATCTTTCGAACTTTTTGATTTGTTCTTCAATGTTTTCTCTCCAGTCTATCATCAATAATGTCACCATTCCTATGAAGTTCACAATTCCAAATAGCTTTCTTTCACTAATCAAGCAGGTAGTGATGTTAGAGCATTTCCTACCACTGATGAATTCACATGATTATTTATATACATACATACCAAAATCTTAGCCCTTCTCCAAACATGCATCTCTTCCGTAACAATGATCTTTATATTGAGGATGCTGTCTTCTATGGCATTCAGAAGTTTTGATTTCTTTTCCATGGTCATACCATTTCTTATCTGGCGTTATAAGTATGCAAAGTCAGAGCTTTTTTCTCCATTGTTATGCCTCATTGATTAACTGTTTTTAGTCTTCTGATTCATTTTGCCTGGAACAAATCACTGGAGAAAAAAATGCTTATTGGTGTAGAAACATTCATTCTCTATTCCACTTAAGCTATGATTTTTTAAGTAGAAAGCCAAACTAGACAAAAATGAAGCATATGGCAATTGACTTTCATTGAATTCTCCAACTTCCTTTTTTTTAAATACTAGTTTATACTAAAACATCAAATAGTTATGATCATATTTACCAAACATTCAAATCTGATCTTGAATTAACCAAAAAAAGCAAGACATTTAAATCACATCCGATAGTAGTCATACTTTTTGGTTCCTGAACAAAGCTCAGATATAACTTTTATCCTAGTTTGATTCTACCTCCTTTTCCTTTGGATGGTTCTATATCTTTAGTCACAAAATTCTTGCTTGGGCAATCTCAGTCTTGACAACTCCAAATTTAAAAAATTCAGTGCCTTTTGATACATTATAAGAAAAATTGTCCATGCTAGGATACCAAAAGACACAGTCTTCTCATTCTTTTCTTTCATTCTGAGGAATGAAAGAAGGTCCTGATGGTCCTTATGCCTTCCCCTCAAGGGGGGGGGGGGAAGGGCGTAAGGACTAAAAGACTTGTTAGTGTTTAAGCTGCTCAGGTAGCATATGGTAAGCAGTTCTTGATAAAGTGCAGGGAACACTTTACCTTGATAATGTGTGAACTGAAGGAGAATGCCAGGTCATCCTTGTCTTTGAGTGATGTTACAATAGTGACATCTAGATGTGAGAGATAGAGAGGTGGAAACATAGTAATTGCATCCACTAACCCTGGCAAGGGATAAGGCTTCAATTGCTGAGGCAAGTTTTCTACACTTGGCTCTTTTGAAGTCTGATTTGGATTTGTTGATAATCTTTTTGCAGCTGTTGCATGCTGCACTGCATGCTGAGCAGGATGCCAGAGTTTGTTTTGAGAGCAACTTGTGATATTCTGAATTTTTTTTCTTGGATTGGGCATATATTTTAAAATTAAATGTTTGGATAATAGTATGTGGGATTTTGGGTGGAATGGGAAATGAAGGACTTCATTACAGAAAGAATTATTTCAGTTTTTCATTTGGAACAGAAGAGCAAAAACAATACATGAGACAAGATGGCATCAGATATTCTGGTGCCAACTAGATGACAGTTTGTGACAGACTGTTGCTAATAGCAAATATCCCTGCATCTTGATCACTGGAATTGGAGAAAGGGAAAGCAGTCAAGGTTTTGATCAGTGAAGTACCCAAGAAAGATGACCTCACCATTTGGAGTGTGGATAATCCAAGTTTCACAGACAATAAAAAAAAAGGTCAGAGTGATTACTAGAATACATAAAACTACACATCCCCTCCATCTCTATTCCTGTCAGAATGTCATCCTCATACAATATCTCACTTATTATTATTGTTGTTAAGAGAGTCCTCCAGAGAGTCAGGAACTCTCTCAAGGGAGGCTACATACTACACACACACACCGGCTATCATACTTGTTCAATTCATTCACACTACTTGCACACACAACATCCAATGGCAATCCATTCCAATCACACACCATTCAGAGAAAAATCTAGATCTCATTCCCTTCTTGACAGTATTCATTCTCAGCTTCCAAGGATGCCCTCTTTTCCTTTAATTTACTTTTACTTACCTGATTCCATCCTTTGTTGTTTCATATTTTGAGGCTTAATTTTCTTATCTTCCTACGTTCTATTATATGCTGCTCAACTTTCTGTAATTCCCACGTTGTTTCTCTAATAATCTGCTTTAACTTCACTATTTTGGAGGTTAATTCATTTTCAATAACCTCCTCAATATCTTCAACATCCTCCTTAGTGGGGCAAGACTTCTCATTCTCAACTTCACTACTCTTCTTAGCATTAAGTTTCTTGTGAATTTTTGGCACCATTTTAAACTATATTCAGTATTGCAATATCTTAACAAAAAATACACTAAAATACTATAAAATTCTAATTTTCTAAGGGAAAAAACACAATACAACATAAAATCACCAATTTTACAAGGGTGCTAAATTCACCAATCACAATAAAGCCTTAAACCTAGAATCAGACCTTTTTTTTTTTTTTTTTTTGCTGAATGAACTCGCTACAATACATGCTAATATCAATGCTACAATTCAATTTCCCTTATTTTGAATATATCTGTTTGTAAACATACATGCTAGCTCATTTCTGTTTCTATAACAAGTCCCACTGACCCTCACTTCTTGGATATGACACCCCCTCCCATTCCTCTCTATCACTGATATTACACCTCTCCTCAGACTATTCTTGACTATCTTATTCCTTTCTTGCACACTCAAACAACTCCTGAAACTAACTACATTTCTCATGCAGCATCTCCCTGTTCACCCTGATCTTCTCATAGGAGCGTCTCCCATTTCCCAATCCACCTTATGTTCCCTCTCTCTCATTTTCTTTACTCATATCACTTATCTCTCCATTAGCAAATTCTCCTGCTCTTCCATTCACTTCAGTTATTACTTTCTCTTGCAGCAACAGTTTCTCCAGTTGACTCACACAAAATCCATTTGAATGGATTTGGCATGATTCAAATGTAGTCCATCTCATTTATATAGCTCTATTCTTCCCTCAAATTCATTCCACACATTCACAAAATGAACTCCTTTCTCCTCACACAGCCAAACTGTTTCCCCTCAAACATCCAGAGATATTCTGAATGTTTAAATCAGTTTGAAAATAACTCATGTTGCTTGTCTAAGAGGTGTAAGTATGGTCCTAAGAGAGTCTGTCAGGAACAAGATCACTGTTGTCTGAGAAGGCTTGTATGGACAAACAGCACTTCCTGTGTGTAGCAACTGACCAATGAAGATTGTTGTCAACCCATATCTCACTATGTGCAGGAAATTAGAGGATTGGTGTTGGCAGTTGAATGCCTATATGGAAGCCACTGATTTCTGCAAAGTTTCTAGTTCAGTGGCCAGTATGTGTAGGTTGTTCCACCCTTAACCCTTGGTCTGAGTGAAGAATGTGTGCTTTTGGCAGAAAACTATGAGCCCATGAAGAGATGTGACCAACTGCTTGTTGGTCATTGAAACACAACTGAAGTTGTGTTTCAATGGCTCATGTTACAAGAACAACTGTGGAGTTATCAACATACAGATCATTGCATACTGCTATTCAGTAATAGGCTTTGCTTTAACAGCAAAGAGTGGCACATTTAAGTCAGAGCCTTGGGGAACACCTTGGTGACTTGGATAATATGCTTCTCACAGAAATGTGAAAAAATTAGCTAGAAAGAACATTTAATCAAAATAAGAATATATGGATACAGAAGTATCAATTTTTTTTCTGTGGAAGTGTTTGGTGGTTTTTCTTTCAGTAATGCTCTTGTCATAATTTTCTTGACAAGTGGGTTCTCATTTGGTAGGATCGTTTTGGGAGTTGTTTCAGGATTAAAACTGTAATAGTTTTAATCCTGATCATAAAGTTCAGGTATGCTGAAATTAATGGATGATGGAAGACACACAGGTATTTGTGTTGCTTTTGATATTTTCTAACTTCTATCTTTCTCATCATAAGAGCATTTCAGAACAGATGTTGCAGTGGCTGACTTACTCTTTGCATCCTGATATGAGATATTTTATTCAGTTTTTATCTTTTGTATCTCTTTCTCATCCTTCCACCTCTGGAGTGTGTGAATAGGCCAGATGGTTTCCTTCACAGTTGACAAATTTAGGTTTATTTGCACAGCAAGGATTATTACCATGCTCTTTACTACTGCATCAGAGACAGATGGTAGAGCCATGATAGGCAGTTTGGATATGTCTGTATTTTTAACATTTAAAGCAGCTTAGTGGAATAGCAATATAGAGCCTAAGAGGACAACTGAGATATCCTATTTTTACAGATGTCTGAGGTTAGGTGTGTATGTCAAAAGTGAGTATGGTATTTCTGGTTAGAACCAGGTGACTATCCCTATCTGGATGTACCTCACTCCTTGATCTGCAAGTTCTGAACATATCACCCATCTAGAAAATCAAGGAGATCCTATTCTTATATACACCACAAAATAGTCAAGCATTTTGAGGTGTTACTGTAATTGGTATTCTTCCCACTGATGTTATTCACAGTAGTTTTTCTAAGTGTTGCTGGATGTTACAACAAGAATATCTACAGAATGTAATTTTTTTAAAATATGTTTTGGGAAATCCTGCAAACATAGAGAAGGGTGACGTTTCTCTATTGGCCTTTCACTGGTTGCATGGATGATGAAAAACAATGGTATATTTATTGTGCACATGTCAGATGTATTTTGTTTCTTATTTGCTATAAAATTATAAAATGATGTATCTACAGTGTCTAGTTGGCTGGAGCCTTGAGGTTGATAGAAAATTTGAGGATGAAAGATTGATGCTCAGAGAGAATTTTTGGGTCAACCAGAAATTCCCATCCAATTCACCATGGATGCCAACTATCCAGCAAGCAATAAATGCACTTGTAAGTGGAAAGCTAGAATTATCCAGGCAGGTGTAGCCCAGATGCTATACCTGCTGCAAGAGTTGAGCTCAGTCTCAGACAGAGGAAGGTCAGGGGAAAGAGCCTTACTACAATACTTTGACCCTTGCAGGCAAGCCTGATCCTCACTGGGCCTTCCAAGATTGCCTGTCATGACAAAGCAAAAGCCAGAGATACAAAACTACTAGGATTCACTTTTTAGATATCCAAGGGGCTTGCAGTATGGCAAACACATGGTAGGGGCATTGGATCACAGTGATGGTGATCTGATGGATAGAACAGAAGAGTAAAAAAAAAAAAAAAAAAGGCAAAGAGAAGTAGAGCAAAGAATACAAGAAAAAAAGTAAAGAAATAAAAGGAGTTTGTAGTCAGTGAGAGGTTCTTCTTCAGCACAAACAGAAGTCCCATGTGGAGGATCCAATCTAAGTGGAGTGATACAGTTACGAGACCAAAATGTTTGACATTGGAGACTTGACAAATAATAGATTAATGTGAAGAAACTACTGGAAGCAAGCTGCTTAATTACATAGTATTGTTGATTTACACTGAGCTTTGATTAGGGGAACCCCCCCCCCCATTTATATATTCAGTGTGATAACAAAGTACTATATGATATCAATGTCACATGTGGCTACTGTAAATGAGTACACCAATCCTCTGTATGTAAGCAGTTAAGTTTGCCGGTAATGGGGAAATGTGGTGACATGCCAATTTCATTGCAGGCAGATAGTTGGGGCCTGGAGGGCAGGTGCCAGTATTTCGAAAACAGTATTTTGCATCTTGTCACTGGGCTTATATAACTACTGAGTGGTTGGAGGAACACAACCAATTCACCACATTGCTTTGGCCTGCAAACTCCTCTTGACTGTATCCCAATTCAACATGTGTGGGATATGCTATAAGAGTGTGGGAACTGCTGATCCTCCACCTCAGAATGAGCATGAACTGATGGAGTTGTTGCAGTGGACATGGCTCGAGCCACACATGGAGGATGTTACCTTGTAGAATCTGTTCCTAGGTGTCTGTGAGCCGTAAATGCACAGAGAGATGGACCAATGCATTATTAGGTGGGTGTTTCTAATGCAAAGCTAACTCAGTGTAGTATCTTGTACATTTCCTCAAGATTATATATTAAGATAAAAGTGGCATACAAGGGTTTTGAGACTGTCATTTGACTCATATGGTATGTTTACAACATGAATATAGTTCATGACGGCATTTATAATGAAACAGATCTTGTTATAATTCCTGTTCTGTGATAAACTGGATTGGATATAAATTCATTCTAATTTTTTTTCAAGATGCAGTAAATTTCCAATATGCTACTGTAAGTTTTACTTAGGCCATTAACAACCTTTTACGAGTGAAGAGCCATTTTGGCGAAAATGGAATTCAATCTAATATTTCAAGAGAAGTACCTGAAAAAAAAAAAAAAAAAAAAAAAAGGTCATAATAGAAATAAACCAGTACGATATTTCTGATTTAAATTGATTATAAGGCATGTTTACTTTAAAATAAGTATTTTTTTTAATCAAAAAACAGAAATACTGTTCTCAAATTGATTTCATAAAAAAAAAAAATAATAATTTATGAAGAGCCAAAAAAAGCTGCATGCTGCTCATAAATCACAGGTTGCCAAACCCTTGACATATATAAAAGCTGAAAAGTATACTAAGTCTTAATAGCCCAAAAAAATGTTCCCTTTGTTATCAAACACCCACAGGTAGACTGCGATCTCAGAAAAGCTTACCATTTCCTTTTTTATTAACAATAATATTTTTAGCTTTTTCTAGTTCTTTGGTAGCCATAGCAACATCTTTTTCAGCTTTGTCTAGTTTCTCCAGAAGCATATTTAAAGTAGAAGCAAGTTTAGAAAATGCAGCATCCTTATTCTCATCATTTAGTTCTTCTTGTAGTTCTTCCTCAGCCTTAAGAAAATGAAAAAAAAATGCAAAACTATGTAACAGAACAGACAGCAAGAAAATAAAGATTTTTAACCATAGCATAATGACATAAAAGCATGTCTGTGTTGTATACTCATTTGATAGTATAATCAGGTTTTTCCTAAGTTTCTCCATAGTCAATGCACACTTTCCAATAATTATACATATGTTCTATTGGTTATGTTTTCTCATTCACTTCCTTGCCAACACACACAAATGTAAGTTCTTAGTAATTATAACAGTTAAACCTGATGATTTTTTTTTAAAATCACTATTTCAAATTACCCATAAAAGTGTGTAAATCTATATCAATTTAGCGACTAATGATTGGACTATTAATCATTTAATTGGTATATATATTGGTATTTCCAGGTTATCTAACATTAGCCCACTCATGGTTATACCATGAGTGGACTAATGGGTTAAATAATATGGGAATTCTGCTCTAGAGACCAAGCATGGTATACTTCAAGTCAACTCAGGCAGATGGAAAGCAGTTTCACATTCACATATATCCATGTCACAGGGATTCAGACTCAACCTGTTATCCACTGCACTAAAAAAAAAAGTGTGTGGTTTTACTCATTTTAGCTAAACTAACATGCTGCAACTGTTTCAACACTGTATGGTTTTCTGTTTATTATCCAAATATGTAATCCATCTAAACAGTTATGTTTTATTAATAAAAGTGAAAAGTAAAATTTTAAATGCATCATCACAATTAGAATTTGCTGATCACTAAATTTTCAGTTAGGTTCTTCAATAGGATAAACAGATTTAAACAGTGTAATAATAATGGTAGACGTAGATCAGAACTAAAACACCTTATTTTGAGACTTTTTTTTTCTTTTTAGTTTATATAAGAGCTATATAGCTTAAGAAATTTAAGCAGTCATTCAGATTTAGACTTGTTTCTTGTTGAATTATGCAATGAAATCTCAAGGATAAAGAGCAGTGTAACTAACATAACTGATGTTACATTATAGAAATTTTATTTACTCTTTTCTTAATATTCTGGTCTGATTAATACTGAAAATCTCAACCTTAATGATACTCAATTCTAAAACTCTGGGAAATTATTATTAAGAACCATACTGTTTAATTATATAAGTTTTTAGTTTTCATCACATGTACACATATGCTTTTTTTTTTTAAAATCACACACATGTACATTTCAACTGACCTCATAGTATTGGTTTTTAACTGGCTGTCTAGCAACTGCATATAATAAGGAGAGATTCCATTCTCCAAATACCTTCACTGTTTAATTTTTTAATTTCTAACTGTATTACACTAATGATCTTAATAAAATAATTTTTCAACTGTCTGTGTGTAACTTATACAGAATGATAAATAATGCACAGTAATTCATCTATCAGTAAACTTCTACAGCTTCTTTACTCAAAAATTGCTCAAGATGCTGCTGCTTTTCACTTACATTTTTCTTTATCATATCATATCATATCATATAGAGAAGGTACAATTAAAAGCAATCTTAAGGAGCAAAATATATAAAATATAGGAATAAATTATTACATATAGTGAGTCATCATTTGAATAATAGATTTATGTCCAAATTCAACAGCAGCCTGTCTCATTCAATATGCTCTGTAGGTCTAATGGACTACCAGGGAAGGCTCATAAACTACATTCATATATGATAAAGTCACTGTCTGAACTGATGCTCCAAGAGTACAAGCATGCAATGCTCCTACCTTGTCTACTTCAAAGAAAACTGAGTTTGACTAGTTGGTTCTTTTGCAACTTCTTTGTTGAGTGTACCATTCTGTTCTTTTTTCTAAGCATCAGAAATATTAAATCACTTGTTGATCAGCTGTTCTGCAGTTTTTAAATGGGGGGGGGGTTGACAAGCTCAGAGTCTGCTACTTCCAGATCAGTGTGGATCAAGAGTTGCGAATTGCTCAAAACTGGGACCCAGTGTAGTGGTGTCAGTTTGATTATTCCCATCATGATTATCATGCTGGTTGAGTTGGTATTAACCTCAGAAGTGTGTGCTATTCAGCCACATGAATGCACAATATCATTCAGAAGCCAACAAGCTTCTAAATGATGTTATGGGATGCCAGTTTGGCAGCAAGTGTTATAAGATGTTGACAGAATGTTGAGGGGGTGGTACACTGGATGTAAGGTCCTGTCCTTTGTGACACCTAGGTATTTGGGATTTGGGTTGTATTTTAATGTTTGACCATCATCTCAATTTTGAGTTTCTCATGAGCCTTTATATGACAGGGGTGAAAACAAGAAAACCCATTTTACTAAGATTTAGCTGCAGGTTCTAGTTCCTAAATATGTACTTAGCATAGTTAGATCTCTTGTTAATATATCTTCTGTTGCTATAAAAATCAAGTGGATATTAGATCCAGCATTATATCAAAGCCAAATGTAGAAACTATGAAAGTTTTGTAAAAATAAGTTGACCAGAAAGCTTACGGAAATACGTACGCTCACTATCATTTACGAGTCACCCTAGCGCGGACCACTTTAGAAAACATGCACGCTGCCCAGGTGTGTCCATATATTCGCTTTCTAAAGTGGCCGGGCTAGGGTGACTCGTAAATGCCGGTGGGCGTATTCCCGTAAGCACTCTGATCAACTTATTTTTTTTATGAAACTTTCAGAGTTTCTACAGTCAGCTTTGAAATAAAGCTGGATCTAATATCCACTTGATTTTTATAATTTTTGCATCGCCAAACTGAAGCCTTTTGGCTCTTTATTTTAGTAAATATCTTCCGTTGCTTTTAGTTATTGATCTTCCGAGTTGCTATTACCAGGTCATCGGCATAGCAAACTTCCTGGAGATGGTAGAAAGCAGATCACTAACATAACACTGAAGAGTGGGATCAGAACAGAGCCCACTTTTCACTAATTATGTACAAATCCTACTTCTTCCCAACTTCAGTATACTGCTCACATTTGGGTACATCAAAAACTCCCTAAAAATTCTTTATGGTGTTCAAGAAGAAGTCAGTTTGGATAATCAACCTTTCCCAGACTCTCTTCAGTAATCTTATAGATGGCATGCCACTGTTTTTGTGCCTTTTCTCTATGTTCAGAGTATTAGCAACCATCATCATCCACACCTACCACATTTCTGCTATATCTGCAATACGAATAGCTGTTAACATCTCTTTACAGATCAACTGCTAATGTACCAAACCTGCCTCTCCTCCTCCTGTTTTTTCATTCCATCTACCTCTGTTTTCTGTAACAGCCTTGTCCATGAATAATTCCCAAGAACTACAAATCTTTAGCTGTTCAGAAAGAACATTAAAGATTTCTTCTCTCTTAATCTCTGCCCACAGAGAAGCTTTTATGGTTCAGTAACAATATCCTTTCACTGAAAAGACCTAGAGGTTTGAATCTCTAGGATACATGAATCTCCCTAAGGGTTTTTCAACAGAAGTTAGCCAGTCTCACACAAAGATGGTCGGGTTTTTCTTCCTGACAAATAAACTGGTCAAAAGACCGCACACACACACCCACACAAAATTAACTGAATGACATACTAGCCTCATAGCTTTAACTGCTCTGGCAACAATTCTGAACAATCCAATCCATGCATGGAACCAGTTTGCCATGAATTCAAAACTGTGTGTGTGTGTGTGTGTGTGGAGGGGGGGGGGGGGAATGAAATGCTGACAAAGAGTTTGGATAATGGTCTTGTTTGTTAACCATATATAGAAATATACCAGTCATCATTCAGGATTAACCTAATGTTTCCTTGTTTTTTTATTAAATATCAGAGAAGCAAAAATTACTACAAGATTTTATTTTATGTATCAAATTGTAAATATGAGATTAAATTCATACCAGACAACCTGCTTATACATAGTACTGTATAGTAAGTGTGTATTTAGGCTTAGGTGGGAATTAAAGCTCCTCAGGTTTAATAGGTCTAGTATTTCATACAGAGACACCATCTTGAATATAATATAAAAATTGTAATAGGACACAACACAAACAATAAGGGGAAAATGTTAGATTAGAAGCCTAAGGTCCTAAGAGAGAGAGAGAGGGGGGGGGCATCCTTTATGAGTGTGGTAGCAGCCTTGGCTGCTGGGTAGGGGGAATCTAAGAATTCTTGTTTCCAAATATTAGGAAGTTTCACACAGCAGTGTTCAGATTTACATGTTTTTTCCAATCTGCTAGAGATTCAAAAGTCTTTAGTTTGTATTTGCTGTGGTAAAGAATGTTTATTTTTTATTATTATAAATTTAGTTTAATCCTTTATCCAAGTGTAAGCAAACAAATTTTGCACCTGAAAATATCTTCAGGACTGGGGTAAGGTAGTGCAACACCGGACAACTCTTAGCTTGGTCCACCTTTGCTACGAGTTGCCCGGTGTTGTACTACCTTACCCCAGTCCTGTAGATATTTTCAGGTGCAAACTTTGTTTGCTCACACTTGGATAAAGGATTAAACTAAATTTATTATAGTCTAACCAAGTGAAAAATAAACTTCCAACATTTTTTATTATTATTCCATGCAAGGTGTCTGAGACAAGGTCAGCTAGACCAGACTGACCATAGTTATGGTGGTGGATATTGGTAGATTGTCCACTTTGTCATAATACAAATGACAAGAACAAGGAGCCTTGTACACACCTGGAATGCAGAGGTGTGTACAAGGATAGATACTTAAGGAGAATGAATAAAGGTAGCAAGCTTTATTTAAGGTTTGAAAGCAGTGCAGAAATTGTATTTCTTTATGGCTATTTTTTCTGAGGGCCACAGATAGAGAGAACATTAAAAACATTACTGTAATTAGTACAATGAGAGGGATATGAGATGGTGAGGACAATTATTTCTGTTATTTTATTTGGTACCATTAGATAAGATGGTATGATGAATCAAGGAGTTCAGCAGACAGGGGGAGCCTGGTTGGAAATGAAGTTGTGGCCATGTTAACAGGGATTTTATGATACTTTATTTTTCTGGATATAAGATGTTCCCCCTACTTTTTTGAATCCAAAATTAAGAAATCAATATTTTAAACACAAAACAGAACGCATTTAATATTTTTTTAAATATTCAAAATGAGCATAGGAAGCAGTTTGGTACCATCCGCACAGCATGAAAGGATAGCAGTATAGTGTGTCTTTTCATGACCACTTGTTTTGATTGCCACTGTTTTGAAGAATATGACAATCGTTTTTTATTTTTGGACATTTTTATAGGCTAGTGCTCAAAATATTGTCAATGCATTAACTTACCCAGCCAACGAGTTGCAGATGTATGAATGCTTTCGGAGTTCCGATTTGTTTATTCAGAATCAGCCATCAATGACATCAATCGACAGAGTTAATAAAGGCTAGGGATTGGCGGAAGCTTGTTTGTGGAGACTACGTACCAGCAGTTTCGCCACAGCAACTGCGGGTCTCTCTCAACAGGTTACCCCCATTATAAGACGACCCCCAATTTTTAGTCTAAAAATTTTAGAAAAAAGTATCGTCTTATACACGGAAAAATACGATACTCCTGTTATTTTATTTGGCACCATTAGATAAGATGGTATGATGAATCAAGGAGTTCAGCAGACAGGGGAGCCTGGTTGGAAGTGAAGTTGGTGGCCATGTTAACAAGAATTTTATGATACTATATTATTGGGGGGGGGGGACATATGGGAAAATTTGTGAAAGTACCTTGTGTGGACACATTTTCTCTTAACTGAGAAAGGAAGCAATTTGGAAGACGTGCGAATTAGAAAATGGAGAACATCATCAACATAACTTAGACAGATAGAATGATTGAGGAGTGCAGTATCAGGAGCATATGTTTCAAAATGCTCCATACAGAAACTGTCTAGGGTAAGGAGAGTCCATAGTTGTACAATTTTATTCCAAATTAATCTGTAATCTATCAAGAATCCAATGTTATCAGATCTTATATTTCTCTCTTCTAAGGCACATCATACTGTAACCTACCTATACCTTGATCTTCCACCGCATCTTTTTCATGCCACTGTCGCAAAATTGTTTTGCTTACTTTTCCTCTCCTATTCTGTTTAAGTAACCATGCCACCTGAGATAAGCTCTGCTGACACGTTCTTGAATGCTCAAAAAGTCGTGTTCTTTCCTAATATACTCATTTTTAATATGATATTGCTATCGATGTCATCTGTTCACTCCCCTCATCTTTCTCAGAACTCCCATGTCTGTGATCTTCAGTCTTTAAGGATTTTATTTCTAATCCAGCTCTCAGATACATACATTAAAATTGGTTCGAACACTGTCTTGTATACAGCTACTTTAGTGTTTTGACTAATTTCTCTCTTATTCCATATACATTTATTTAGTTGAAATCCTACTGTACCAGGTTTTGCTAATTCTGTTGTCTATTTCCATATTTTATTTGCTATCTTCACTAAAAATTGTGCCAAAATAGCTGAAAAGTTGTAATTGTTCTATAGATTCTCTATTTAGGATGAATTTGATATTTTTAATGTTTCTGACTATTTTCACTGTCTTCTTTGCATTTTTATTGCTAATTTTCATACCAAATTATTGCAACAATTTTTCATTTCAGTCAGGGAATCTTTTTGAGATTAACATCTTAAATTTTAATATCAGGTTTAAATACTATTTTTCTTAATAATGTGATCCATATATATGATGAATAACAGAGGGGATAATGTATATCTTTTTCTCAGACCTGATTTAGCATCAACCATCTTTCTGTACCTCCTTCAATTCCAACCGCTAACTTACAACTCAAAGACTAAGTATTGCTTGATATAATGTCCTATTTACACCATATTACGGTAGTGTGTTAAATAGCCTTCCTCTTGGCACCTAATCATGTGTCTTTTCCAGATCTATAAACTTAAATACAGATCTTAGTGATATTTACATGATTTCTCAGTTATTTGTCTTAGAGTGAAAAGTTGATCCTGAACAACCTCTATTTGCTGGTTCTTCACCAAGCTTCCCTTCCACAATCCTTCTTAGCCATTTTTCAAGTGTACTTGCTTATAAATTTTACCAACATTCATTACAGAAATTCCTCTGTAATTCTAACATTCAGTTTTGTCTCTTTTTACAGGTGAGTATGAGAGACTGTCTTCCAATTATATGGAATTTGTTCATTTGACCAGGCCTTTGAATTATGCAATGTAACCCCTATAAAACTTTTCTATCTCCGTATTTGAAAATTTCTGGTCAAATATCATCCAGCTGCCTTTCCATATTTCAGGTTTTTAATGGCTTTTTTCTACCTCAAGCATTGATATGTACTCATTGCATTCCTAACGAGTGTTTTCTACCACCATGCTTTCACTGCTTCTTTCATTCAGCAATCTTTCAAAATAACCTCTCCAGTCATTAGAATATCTAAGTTTTCATGCCACCTTTATTATCTTATCTTTATTTATAGATTGTAGGCTATTAAAAAAGCCTAGTGTCAGAAAGGGGGAATACTGGTGAATAAAAAAGTGATGTTGAAACTAACCATGATATCAGTACTCCTTAAAACTAAATTTTGAATTTAAGATTTGAATGGATAGAATTTTATTTACACAAGATGAAGTATGACCAGTAAAGGGAAGGAGTTAAAGATTTAGTTAATGTCTACAGCTAGTTTAAAGGAGTGGTGGTAGTCAGTAGCATCTACTATAGAATGGAGAGAGTTATTTGTTAAGATATCATCAAATTCCCAATACGTCTCCTCAGGAATGCACTTGATATGATGGTATTACATGAAAGTGTACTTCATTACTAACCTCCTACTGTTGTATCGATTTTTCTCTACATTACATATTTTATAGTCCAACTCATCAATACAAGTAAGAACCCTTTTCAGACATCATGTGGTACCGCTGGATAACAAAGGAATTGTCTCAGGATCGAGCCAATACCAGTGCATTAGAGTTTCCGAGGTCAACCTCTTGTAAAGCTCTAAGAAATTTATATTAATATTGCTGCACCACTTAGGGCCCTTAGATTAAACAAACTATGTTAATACTTGAGTACATTCCCTAGAATGTACTCAAGTGATACCTTATCTTTGCAGACATGGCCAAAATTCTTACTCCCTAATTTCCTGCTGAGGTTCGTGTTAAATTTTTGCAAAAACAGAATTTTTGGAATCTGATGCAGAGGTGCATCGGATTCCAAATTACATACAATCTTGTTTGGATTCAAAAGCAAAGGTTTATTGAACACTATATAAATATACAGAATATGATATTACAATTCTCACTCTAAGAAGGTTAATGACAATTAGGTTATACATAAAATACACTAACTGGACACAATTAATCAAATTGATTTATTCTATGTTATCACTATCAATTTAATCAGTTAATAAGTACTCTAGCTAGGTATGATACTTATAGCAATAATTACTCTAAATTAGTCACAAGCAGACCATTCTAGGTATCAATAATGTCAATTATAATTCGTTACTAACATCAATCTTCACTCTGAATTACCTTAACATTCTTTAAGCACATACAATAACTCAGTACCGCAAAGCTATAATGTTATGATATACAACTTTAGATCACTTCAGTTCAGTTCATGATACTACTCTAGTTCTTTCTTCTGAATCACTACACAACACAAATTCCTTTCAACCATAGCTAGCAAAAATAGTAAATTCTACTTATCTATACTTGAAGTTCATCAAACTTGCTGATTCGTTGGAAATGTCCTCTCATCACTCGAATGTTCCTTTGATTCCCTCAACAGGCTTTAAGGCACATGGCTCTCTGAGCTATCGAGGAGTCTTCATGATCTCCGCATGGCGAGCACGTAACCCTTCCTTCTAGGGACGGCTAGGCCTATTCTAGCTCCTCGGGACTACGGATCTAGAATTTCCGTCAATGCATTGTCCAAGCACTCTGGAGTGGAGGCGATGTCACCACTGTCCAGCTCACAACCGAGGAGATCCAGAAACGAAAAAGCCTTGTTGGGGGGGGTCTTGACTCTTTTATTTCACCTTTCATCGTGGCGATTCCCGCACTCTACAATGTCCACCTAGCGCTTGGAACATTTTGTCACTTGGGTCAACGTCACAGCGACCATTCTCCATTACTCCTCTTGCGCGTCGAAGGTATGTGATTGCCCGAGGCAAACTGCTCTGTGAACTTTGGACTTACAATCCACTCAGAATTTTATGCAAGTCATGTAACAACTCTAAATATTTATAGATCTAACAAGTATTGAATACTTACACATTGCACTGTTAATTACACAAACAAGTGAGTGATCTTTACTTGAATTATTTGATAAACTACTCCTTTCTTTAAGTTTTGGAACTTGATATATTTACAGGTTGTATTATAACACACTTAGAGACAAACATACAAAACTTAAATACTTCTACAAAACTTAAATACAGATCTTATTTAAGTTAAGGAATATTACATCCCATATTGTTTCATAGCCGAATATAGTAAATATATAAACTTCGGCGAGTCCAAGCATAAGCAAATACCTGGATAGTGTTACAACTGACCCTTTAGGGAGTGCAACACTGAGGCAACTCATGGTAAGGGTGGAGCAAGCTCCAATCACTATTCTTGATATTTCCCCATAATGTGAAACCCAGCTCCTAGGAGCTGGATTACTATTCTACATTATGAGTGAGAGAAGGTCACTACCCAGACTGGTTTCAGCCTTTATTGAGGTCTCACCAGTGAGTAGGTAGACCTAGAAATATCAAGTTTGTAGCAAACAGAACTTACATATACCCTACTATGAGAATAGCCAAGAAGGTGTCCTAATATATTAATTATACGAAGAGCCAAAGGCTTCAATTCGGCAACATATAAACTTATTTAAGTTAAGGGATATTACATCCCATATTGTTTTATAGCCGAATAAGAAACTTAAAGAGTTTCATGCCGAATATAGTAAATATATAAAGATCGGCGAGTCAAAGTGTAAGCAAATACCTGGATAGTGTTACAACTGACCCTTTAGGGAGTGCAACACTGAGGCAACTCATGGTAAGGGTGGAGCAAGCTCCGATCACTATTCTTGATATTTCCCCATAATGTGAAACCCAGCTCCTAGGTCTACCTACTCACTGATGAGATCTCAATAAAGGTTGAAACAGGTCTGGGTACTGACCTTCTCTCACTCATAATGTAGAACAGTAATACGGCTCCTAGGAGCTGGGTTTCACATTATGGAAAAATACCAAGAATAGTGATCGGAGCTTGCTCCACCCTTACCATGAGTTGTCTCAGTGTTGCACTCCCTAAAGGGTCAGTTGTAACACTATCCAGGTATCTGCTTACGCTTGGACTCGCCGAACTTTATATATTTACTATATTCGGCATGAAACTCTGAGTTTCTTATTCGGCTATGAAACAATATGGGATGTAATATTCCTTAACTTAAATAAGTTTATATGTCGCCGAATTGAAGCCTTGGCTCTTCATATAATTAATAAATACAGATCTTTGTTATATTCCTATGAATTCTCAACAACTTGTCGTAAAGTGAAGATCTGATCCTGGCAGCCTTTATTTGGCCTGAATCCAGCTTGCTCTTCACCAAGCTTTTTCTCCACAATTCTCAACCATTTCTCAAGTATACTTGCATAAATCTTACCAGGAACACTCAGTAGGGAAATACATCTGTAATTCTCACATTCAGTTTTATTTCTCTTTATATATATGGGTACTATGAGAGCTCTACTCCAATCATCGGGAATTCGTCCCTCTGTCCAGACCTTCTGAACTATGCAGTGCAACCACTGTAAGACTTTTATACCTCCATACGTCAGCATTTCTGGTCGAATGTCATCTGCTCCAGCTGCCTTTCCACATTTCAAGCCTTCGATGGCTTTTTCTACTTCAAGTATGGATATGTATTCCTGACTGTATGCCTATAATAAATTTAGTTTAATCCTTTATCCAAGTGTAAGCAAACAAAGTTTGCACCTGAAGTATCTTCAGGATTGAGGCAACTCGTGGTAAAGGTGGACCAAGCTCTCATCACTCCTTGTCCCAGTATCTCCCACAATGCAAAGCACATCTCCTTGCGGACACGTATAATGCTATGCATTAAGGGAAGGGCCACTACTCAGACTGGTTTCAACCTTTATTGTGGTCTCATCAGTGGGCGCCAGACCCAGAGGTGGTGATACTAATGTGGAAGTAATGGAGAAGTCACATTTACCTATACGAGTTGCCAAAAGGTGTCTCACCTTATTATTAAATTACTCTGGATTTAGAGAAAGATGTTGGAAGTTTTTTCCCACTTGGTTAGACTATAATAAATTTAGTTTAATCCTTTATCCAAGTGTAAGCAAGAAAATTTGCACCTGAAGTATCTTCAGGACTGAGGCAACTCGTGGTAAAGGTGGACCAAGCTGTCATCACTCCTTGTCCCAGTATCCCATAATGCAAAGCACATCTCCTTGTGGACATGTATAATGCTATGAATTAAGGAAAAGACCACTACCCAGACCGGTTTCGACCTTTATTGAGGTCTCATCAGTGGGAGCCAGACCCAGAAGTGGTGATACTAAGGCAGAACTGGGAGATACTGAGACAAGGAGTGATGAGAGCTTTTGGATTTCTGGCCACTACCCAGAAATTCAAAATGTATTTGCCATTATTATTAGCTTTGCTCTTTTCTCCCAATTTTCCCAATATATTTTTGTATGCCTGGCAATTTTTGAGGCTTTAGAGAAAGCAACTGACACAATGAAAAATGAAAAGTTGATCGTTGTTGGAGATCTAAATAGCAGAGTAAGAAATGATTGGCAGGCATACAAAAATATATTGGGAAAATTTGGAGAAAAGAGCAAAGCTAATAATAATGGCGATTACCTTTTGGATTTCTGCTCAGGACATGGACTGGTTATTACTAACACCATGTTCCAACATAAAAATGTGCACCAATTCACATGGAGAGAAGAGGCAAGAAATAAGAAAAGTCTCATACTATGTTATTGTCGATAGTGATGTTTCCTCTCCCTGGTGCAGGACACCAGAGTGTACAGAGGATTTGAAATTGGAAGTGATTACTATTTAGTCATGAGCAGGATAAAATTAAATTTCATTTTGAAAAGAAGAACATGTAAGAAAGTTTTAAAGCGAATAAAAGTTGCGCAGCTGTCAGATCTGAACTGTATACTAAAATACACAAAGATTATTGAAAAAAAATTAAAGAATTTGAGAACAGGAACCAAACCTTGAAGATTCAGTAGCAAGCCTTGAAGAAAACCTTGATTGATTCAGTCAGAGAGGCATGTGGTGAGGGTGTCTGCAAGAATGGAAAAATCAGAACTCTATGGTGGACACAGGAAGTTAAAGAGGCAGTGAAGGAAAAAAAAAAAGCACATCAAAAGTTCCTGGCAAATTAGTCAGCTTGTGCTCTTAGAGAATAGAGACAAATGTAAGAAAGCCAAACACTGTGTAAAACTAGCTAAACAAAAGTCATGGAAAGACTTTGCTTAGAACATAGATATTTATTTTCTATGTTCTTTGCTAAGAACATAGAAAATAAATATCGAGAAGGTGGCAAGATATTCTGGAGGTTGTTGAAGAAGTTCAGAAATGGAGGAAAGAGTTGTAAATGGAATTAGAGATGATAAAGGTGACATGAAAACTGAGAAAAAGATATCCTTGAAGTATGGAGTAATTACTCGAAAAACTGCTAAATGAAACAAGCAGTGATAGCACAGTGGTAAAAAACACTCAACAGGCATAGAGTCAGAAGTTTTTTCCCACTTGGTTAGACTATAATAAATTTAGTTTAATCCATTATCCAAATCTAAGCAAGAAGAACCTTCTGTGGGACCATAGGCACAAATAAGTCTCACTGTCCAGTTCCCCATTCTGATATTTGCCCACATCACTCTACTTGAGACTGCCTACCATTCAAGAATATTAGCCTCATATTTAGTGTTGAATACTATGGCTACTCCTTTTCCTTGATTGGAAATTTTTGTCTTTTTGAAATTATAATATACCTAGTGTTTAATTTAAATGCCATTCATGAAGAAATGTTAGGAATTATTTTTTTTTTTTTTTTTGGAATTAGTTGTTTTTGGAATTATTGCTTAAAAATTAGGCTATGCCTGGTAATGTGTGTATTCTGGCTGGTTTGCTAGTTTTGTAGAATGAAAGGACACTATCTCTGTATGAAAGTGGCTAATTCATGTTTATTTGATAAGCCCATACTGTATAAAGGTTCTCAGTGCCTAGATGGGATTTGAATCAAGGTCTTTTCAACCAAAAGGTCAGTACCACCAAACCTCCTTGATACAGAATAAGCTATGGAGGGTCAAACGTCCAAGTAACTTGCATGGAACTGTGGTAAACAAAACCATGAAACAGTAACAAATGTTATTGTCAGTCTAAATGACTGACGTTATTTAGACATTACTAGTGTTCTACTTGCTTACATCCTATTGACAATTTTCTTCCAAATTAATTTGAGTTATTATATGTCTTCATCTTGGGCTTTTTCCTGCAACTAGGCCATCAAACATTCGTTTTTACTAACCTTTCCTCCCCATTCTGTTTAAGTGCATACACCATTTTAGATTAGCTCTGCTTACAGATTCCTTAATGGTAACAATGCCAAGATGTTTTCTTAACATATCTTCATTTTTAATGATTCTGTTATCAATGAAATCTACTCACTATAATTTTTCTTAGAACATGCATATCTGCAGCCTCCAGTCTTTGATAAGATGCTTTGTTTCAAACCTAACTTTCAGATCCACAAGTTAAAAACTGGTTTGAACACTGTCTTGTATACTGCTAGTTTTTTTTTTTTGGCTAATTTTTTGTTTATTCAACTGGCTGCCAACTAATGTTCTGATTTGATATCTTCACTAAAAATTGCACCTAAATAGCTGAAATATTTTACTTATTCTATAGGTTCTCACTGGAGAATGCTGCTGGTATTTTTCCATTCTTTAAGATTACTTAAAGTACTGGAGACTTGTACTAGATTTTAGGAGTATAACAGATGGTAGTGGGAAGATAGAAATACAATCTTTATATTAATCAGAAATTCGTGATGTAATTTATCATTGTGCTTAGCTATTTTCATAATCTCATCTTTTTGAATGTTTCAAAGTTCAAATTACAAAAAAAAGCTAGAATTTTGACTGCATTAGAGGTTAGACTATGAATTTTCATCTGTAGACCAGAATTTCATTGGGGAAAGGGGGGGGTTCATCTCCTTCCTCACCTAAAGCTTTGCTAGTATCCACAATAAGATTCAAACCCCATGTTGCCAGTTATCACATCCAGTCTGCCATATAAATAATAATCTGGCATCTGAATTTAAGTAATTTTTAAAATAATTAAAAATTACTTAAATAATGACCACGCAGATAATGACCCCCCCCCCCCCCCAATGAAATTTGGTCTCCAGGTCAAAATTCCAGCTTTTTCTGAGTCTTTTAATTCATAACTGAAATTGCTTTTCCGATATGAGTTAAAAATTTGCAATTTATAAAAATATACATCCATCAATCCTAAAAACTCAATCTAATTACTACTTGAAAATAATAATTTGAGTAATTAGTCACAACTTAGAATTACTAATTACATAAAAGCAGATTTTATAAAGTTCTTAGAACATGTATCCAAAAAATGATCAAAACATCTTACCCAAGCAATCCAGTGAAGAAACGAACTATATGAAAATTGGTAGTTTTATTAATTTACAAAATTTCCTCTTCTATACTATTTTTGCATAAAAGGAAAACAATTTACGATTAATTCTGAACAGCATACACTAACATTTGTAGAAATGTTAATATACGATTAATGTAACTTTTAGTAACTTACTTCATTTAAAATTGCATTAAACTGTTCTGAAATCTGGTGATGCAACTTATCTTTGTATGTAGCTAGTTTCACATTCTGATCTTTAAGAATATTTCCAGGTTCTAAATTTAAAAAAAAAAAAAAAAAAAAAAAAAAAGTGAATTTACAAGTAAAATAAATATTTTTTTTGGTTAAAACAAAATCATTGAAATTATATATGTTATTTAAAAAAGAATAACACAAGAACATAATTGCCATTGGTACAAAGCAAACAGAATGAATGTTGGCAACAGAGTGAAAACTTTTTATTTATTAAATATTATGTGTGATACTGGTTAAAAACAAAACTGTATAAACAAGGAAACTGAAGTATTCTAAACAATGTAAGTACATGTTGGGATTATCAACACATGCCTTAACAACAGACTGAATATAATGTGGAATGGATTCTGGGTATTCTAAAAGGTATGTGGTAATGTGAAGCAACTTCTATAGCAATAATGTCTGTCTCCTTCAAGGATGAGGGCAGTAAATGGCATGTGCTCTAATGCATAACATTCTCATATGAGTTAAAATGCAAACTGAGTAGCAAGGAAACAACTGATTTCACCACTCTATTCTTGTAACCAGTGGCATAAAATATGGTGCAAAAGTGAAGAGAGAGAGAGAGAAAAAAAAAAAAAAAAAAAACACGCTTTCAGGTTGAAATATAACATTATATATGTGATTTTGTCATTCCTTTAGGTTCAGTAGATCTAATTTATGCCAGAAGAAAGTTATACACAGTAGTGTTTCACTTCTGGCAACTTGTACAGTGTAGGTGAGATAAGGTTATTGCTTCATTACTCTCCATATTCAAAGTCTGTGCTAAAGATTGCAATTCTGGAACTCAAGTTCTTTTTAAAACTCTGTGGTCCTTCTTATGCTAAAATTACTTGGAAAAATATTCTTGAAAGTCATTATTATCAAATTCCCTCAAACTTGTACCCTCAAAGGATGTACAGGTTATGATAGTACATGAAAAACTTATATCATTACTAACTTACTATCTGCAATTTTCCTCCAAATTAATCTGTTACCTGTCAAGACTCCAACATTATCAGATCTTATATTTCTGTCATCTAAGGCACTTTGTACCATATCAATCCACCTATATCTTCATCTTCCTCTGGGTCGTTTACCTGCCAACCTGGCAGAGAACACTTGTTTTGCTAATCTTTCCTCTCCCATTCTGTTTAAGTGACCATACCACTTGAGATTAGCTCTGCTAACACATTACTGGATGCTGACAATGTCAAGTTGTTTCCTAATATCCTTGTTTTTAACATGATATTGCCACTGATGCCATCGGTTCATTCCCCTGATCTTTCTCAGGACTCTCATATCTGTGGTCTCTAGTCTTTTATCAAATGTTTTATTTCTAACCCAGCTCTTGAGTATTTCGACTAATTTCTCTCTTATTCCATATCAATTTATTCAATTGACTTCCTATCATATCGGCTTTGTTGATTCTGCTGTCTATTTCCATATTTAATTTACTATCTTCACTAAAAATTGTGCCTAGGTAACTGAAATATTTTACTTGTTCCATAGGTTCTCCATTCACAATATAGTTGATATTTTCAATGCTTTTGCCTATTTTCGTTGCTGATGTTTGCACCCAATCTATTACAACAGTTATTCACTTTAGTCAGGGAATCTTGTAGATTTGTACTGGATTTATTTAAAAATAACATCATCCACATAAGGTAATGAGCTGAGATTAACATCTTCAATTTTGATATCAGGTTTAATACTACTTTCCTTTATACTGTAATTCATTTAGATGATAAATAACAAAGGGGATAATGCACATCCTTGTATGACACTAGATTTAACATAAAAAAATCTTCCTGTATTTCCTTCAATTCTAATTGCTGACTTATAACTCAAAGATTAAGTATTGCTTGATATATGCCCCATTGAAACCATATAACTGTAGCATTTCTATTGGCATCTTGTCATATGCCTTTTCCAGATCTTTGTTATATTCCTATGATTTCTCAACAACTTGTCGTAAAGTGAAGATCTGATCCTGGCAGCCTCTATTTGGCCTGAATCCAGCTTGCTCTTCGCCAAGTTTTTTTTCCACAATTCTCAACCATTTCTCAAGTATACTTGCATAAATCTTACCAGGAACACTCAGTATGGAAATACCTCTGTAATTCTCACATTCAGTTTTATTTCTCTTTTTATATATGGGTACTATGAGAGCTCCACTCCAATCATCGGGAATTCATTCCTCTGTCCAGACCTTCTGAACTATGCAGTGCAACCACTGTAAGACTTTTATACCTCTATACTTCAGCATTTCTGGTCGAATATCATCTACTCCAGCTGCCTTTCCACGTTTCAAGCCTTCGATGGCTTTTTCTACTTCAAGTATGGATATGTATTCCTGACTGTATGTCTGTTGAGTGTTTTTTTTACCACTGTGCTATCACTGCTTGTTTCAGTTAGCAATTTTTCGAAGTAATTACTCCATACTTAAAGGATATCTTTTTCTCCCATTTTCATGTCACATTTATCATTTCTAACTCCTTTTACAGCACTCTTTCCTCCATTTCTAAGCTTCATCAACAACCTTCCCATGAATTTTGTTTAGCTAGTTTTACACAGTGTTTAGCTTTCTTACATTTGTCGTTGTATTCTCTAAGAGCACAAGCCGATTTATTTGTCAGGAACTTTTGATATGCTTTTTTCTTTTCCTTCACTGCCTCTTTAACTTCCTATTGTTATAATGGCTCTCATTGTAGTAATATTTACTTAATATGGTTTAACTCCTTTACTTAACTATCTCTTGAATAATTTGTCCTATCTCAGCAGAGTCTATAATGTGTCTGTCTTTGTCTTACTATTATATACTTCAGCCCCTTAGATTATCATGTGTGCGAGTCTGATCTATAAAGGGAGTGTATCAAGGTTAAGTCAACCCCTTGGTAACAAAGCTTCTGAAGTTAACTTCTCTTAAGGTTCTAAGAAAATTTATTTGTTCTGCTGCGCCATCAGAACCCTTAGATTGGAAAAACGTCTCAGTCAAGAAGTGAACCTTCAGATATGCACGTGGTTAATCTAATCTATTTCTATACTAAATTATCAATACCTTCTATAATTAACCATGTTTGCAGTGGTGGTCTTAATTAACAATTATCTCCCGCTTAGATCCGAATAATTTATGAGTGGTGCATCGGATTCTTAGACACAGGCATCCAAATTAATAAGAGCAAAAGGTTTATTTAACATAATATTCATCATACAGAATAAAGAACTTTCAATTATCACTGTACTACTAGATTACAAAGTAAAATTAATCAATATACATCATACAGTAATTAATACTACAAAAACATTATGTTCAAAGATTCAAAGCTCGCATGCTTAGATTATAAAAATAATAAGACTTATAAACTGACCATAGATTTTTAATTTGTACGTATGTTTGTACAATATTGTACAAACACGTTCACATGACATGTCACGTGAACGTGTTACCTTAGCTACCTAGCAAGCACTAACGTTTTTTGTATTCTTTAACCTTTTTTGCATTTATCAATTTTTTGTACTGTGCAAGCCTTGAAAAAGCTAGTCAGTTATTAGCAAAACCGGTAGGCAATATTGTATGAACACATGTACGAATTAAAAATCTATGGTCAGTTTTCTATAAGTCTTATTATTTTTTAACATTTACGACCAAAAACGTATAATTTAACCAATAATGACTTTTAGGTGTTAATCAAGCTGTCTGGATTAGACATCTCTATAATTCTTAAACATAGTTAGCAATCAACACAAGTACAATTATAATACATAGCACATATTGCTCATCGACTACGATTAAAATATCACAGTTCTGTCTTAATTTTAGATAGTCAAAACTTTATGAAGGTCTATGATTCTTAAGTTACAATTACCTTCCTCTCACACATTACTTGATTAAAGGTTTCCTATACCGAACTAGAGGATTCCTCATGCTTGTCCTTTTGATTCTTGGATTCCTTTTCTTCCAAACATTTTCTTCCCTCTATGTTAAGGCTAAAATACCTGTCAGCTTAGGTTGGTCCTCATGGAGTCTGCATACCGATCATTCTATGCCTAGAACATTCTTAGCGCGAGGCGATTCTGCATCCATAAGGCATACTACCTGGCCACTTTCTTTTCCGGGAGTTGCCCGTTGCTTCAAGAATCCTCTATCCGTTCATCGTAGGGCTTGTAATCCGCGATCCCTCTATTCACGACCCGACACCTCCGACCTGCCACCGAGAGAGAGAGAGAACAGACTCCAGAAAAAAGCTCTGGGGGGGGGGGGGGGGTCAAGCCCTTTTATATCAACCCCTACTGGGACTCCTTGTAACCCTAAATTTTCACCCGACACATTATTCCTTTGCAATTGTGGGTATTGCCTTTTTGTAGCATCTTCTCCAAAAACTTACTAATCTGGTGTCTTGCCCGCGTGCTTTGACTTTATAATCTCAGTTGGTTATATGCAATTTACATAGTAATTCTTTTATATCAATTCTAACAGAAAATATGTATATAACAAATTCATTGTCTAACATACAATTTAGTAGGTATTTTACATGGGAATATTCACAAGTTTTACACTAATTATGGTATCCAATATTTGTCAGGCTATATACAACTTATATTAAAATACAAGCATATCCTTTTCAAGGATTTTAACTTGACAAATTATGAATGAAACATTCCTTAGTGAATTGTATTCATTCACAATTTAACACTATGTCCACCATGGAGTTCTAATTTTTCTATCATTGCAGACAACCTCACTACATGCCTGTCTGGCTGAATCAATGTTTTCTTCAGGGCTTGTCACTGAATCTCCAAGCTTTGGTTCCTGTTCTCACTTTTATTTTTTCTTGAATAATGTTTGTGTATTTTAGTCTACAGTTCACATCTGAGAGCTGCTCAACTTTTATTTGCTTTTCAAGGTGATCACTTCCAATCCTCTGTACACTGTAGTGTCCTGCACCAGTGAGAAAACATCACTATCAACAATACCATAGTCAATGAGACTTTTCGTATTTCTTACATCTTCTCTCCATGTTAATTTGTGCACATTTTTATGTTTGGAACATTGTGTTAGTAATAACCGGTCCATGTTCTGAGCAGAAATCCAACAGATATTTGCCATTATTATTAGTTTTGCTCTTTTCTCCAAATTTTCCCAAAATATTTTTGCATGGCAATTATTTTCTACTCTACTATTTAATCTCAAACAAGGACCAACTTTTCCTTTTTCATTGCGTCATTTGCTTTTTCTAGAGCATCAAAAAATTCCTCCACTTCTACCTTGGTAGAACCATAGACAATGAAACAATGGGACTTATTTTTCCATAGGTACAAATAAGTCTCATTGTCCAGTTCCCCATTCTGATATTTGCCCATATTACTCTACTTGATATTGCCTGCCATTCAAGAAGATTAGCCTCTTGTTCACTTTTTTGTTTATGCATACTAATGTAATGAAGTGTGACCATATCACCAATAGCTTAATTACTTAAATTTTCAATGATATACTTTGCCTCAAGGTAGGCAGTTTTAATTTACTTGATTTACAGTGAATGCACACTGCAGTTGTGATAAAACTTTTCATTTTGACTTCTATCTTTATCTTGGCTTCACTAAGACAGTATGAGAACTTCAACAACTGCATACTTTTTTATTTTTATTTTTGGTGAACACTGCAAGTGGGAATTTTTCAAATAAAGCATAAAATACACTCATGAGCTAAAACATTATATGCCTACCTGCCTAGTAGCATTTTGAGCCTTTGAGGCTGAGACGTCTGCTTGCTTGCACCCATCCTAACATTAACTCTACCAGAATAATGCCAAAGAGGTCAGCAACCAAGTGAGGAAGTCACATCATCATCAATTGGTGGATGCTTACATGTGATCCCACAAATGTTCAATAGAATTCAAATCAAGTGGTTAGGACAGAATGCTTAGATATAGTCTTCCATTTATACTTGCACAATATGAGCCTTGTGACATGGGACACTGTCTTGCTGGAAAAGTCTACATCCACTGGGCCATTTGTTGCCACACAGGGCTATACCCGATCCAAAACAACCCCCAAGTAAGAATTAGTGCTCAAGGTATGTTGAATGGGGATGATACGAACCAGTGATGTCCATAAGAATAATCCCCATACATGGATACTGCTATTAGTATCCATGTATGTTTGGATTATACCAGGATAATCCAAGCATATTTTATCCTCCTTTTGAAATGTTGTATATTAGTACATTTTTATTCTTAATAAAATATAAAAACAATTAGAAAAAAAAAAAAACATTAGTTCACAGTACTAATGTACTAGCAGTTTACAACCTTTCAAAGGTGGGATAAAAAAAAGCCATAAGGCATCTCAGATAACATTATGCTTCAGATTTTTCCTGATCTGCCTATTTATCCTATATAACAAATGCAATAACACAAAATTTTATGTATAAAGCAATGATTTCGCATGTTGGTGAACAATTCATACATTGCCTTATTTCTTTCTCCCCTTCAAAGCATTTTGGTTCTTCAGAATATGCAGCGATTTCAGGAATCTAAGAAAAAAAAATTAAAGGCAGGAAGGCCACAGTATCCATTACTGTCCGACCACAGATACAAGAACCTCAGTTGGCTCAGTGCCAAGAGTCAATTCATGTTGAAGGGGAGAAAGAAATAAGGTAATGTACGAATTGGTCACTAACACATGAAATCATTGCTTCATACGTAAAATTTTCCAACTGTTATACAAGAATTATAGTTACCACTTTATAAACTACAATATTCATAAAAGAGAAGTTAATTTTCCGACCTGTAATAACAAACAACTCATCCCACAATATGGATTGATTACCCTATTATCAGAATGGATTCTCCTTCTTCTGGCATGCGCAGAAGTGTCGAAGGGTCTTGCCTCTGTGGGTGTACACAGTATTCTTTAAAATGTGCCCAGATGCTTTATGAAGGAGAGAAACAAAGCACTTTTTAGTTGTGAGCTTTATGTTCACTGTTTCTTAGTGTATGGTAAAAATTCCACAAGGGTTATTTTTAAAAGTTCTGTATACTATGCATGCATGGCAATGGAATGATGTGAAAGTATCCACCTTCACTGGCACTTCAAAGCATCTTGGTTCTTCAGTATATGTAGGATTTCGGAATCTAAGAATGCAAAACAGTTAAAGGCAGGAAGGTTGCTTTAATTTCATTATTCTTTAAAATGCACTAGCATATTTACTCAAATATGACTCGCCCTCGCACCCCCGATTTTACTTTAGGAAAAAAAAAAAGAAATTAAAGTTTTGCATATACCTCACACACACGAAAACAGTTTAAACACATTCACATTAGGGTGATAACTTGTTCTCCCACAGTAAACAACATGCTTTCCCCAACAGCCACTATACTGCACACACAAAATAAGCAAATACAGTCAATTCTCCTACAACGCGGTACTCTTATAACACGTTTCATTATAACGTGGAGCCAAAATTGCGGCAGCCCTCCTATAACGCGGTACTCTTACAACGTGGTTTCCGTTCAACAACATTCCATCAACTTAATTAGTTTCAGAAGATTCTCTATAGCATGAATTTATCTATGTGTTAAATTTTTACAGTTGAAATTAATGGGGAATTCCCTTCTTTTTGGTGAAGGTACATCACCATTTTCCAATTTCAGTTATCAGGGAATTCCCCTATAAGCGAAGAAACGATGCGAGATTGTTCACAGTGCTCTGTTTTAATGCTTAAAATAGACTGTATGATTGGCTGTTGCGTATTTGCGTGAATTTTTTTATCCAATAGCGCTGCCGAACTTTCGCTGTAGCAAACACCCACTTTTCATCAATTTTAAGTGCAACTTAATAGGAAACTGTCTGTAAATCCGTGCAGACGTACATATCACGATTAGTGTTCAATAAAGTGCCTTTTGCTCGCTTAATTTGTGTTATCATAATTGGACAACATTACACAATACTGTAGGTAATATTTTTTATTTGTTGTAATATAATAATAATAAAATAATTGTTAACCCCAGGTTTGCATAATGTCGCAGCGCAAAGTTTAAAAGAGAGTTAAGAAACTGCTTAGCTCCGTATAGAGAGGTTTTAGTACAGTTAGAAAAAAAAGCTACGATTTAAAATCAACATGAAGATTTGTCAAGTGAGGAAGACATTTGGCCCATTAAAAGACGAAGAGTTAGGCCACTCATATTTGAAAGCGAGGATGAGTGTTAAAAGCGTTCAATACACATGAAATTATGTTACACAATTTTACATAATTTAGTTTGATTTTTTCCTTGTATGAACTCTTCAATTCAATAAAGATAATTTTATTGTACTTAACATATTATCTTGCCTTTTGTGTTTGTAAAATTTTTTCTACAACCGTATGCACCGTAACTTGACGCTCTGAGAATGCAATTTTCATACAACGCAGAACGAATCAAACTGATTAACAAGTGATTTTGCTTACTTCCGAGTTTCACTCAACGCGGTACGAATCAATCTGATTCATACTAATTCTGAGTTTCTTATAGCGCGGTTTCCATATAACGCAGTATACAGTTTCCATATAACGCGGCACGAATTAACCTGGTTTGCACGTTAAATCTGAGTTTCTTATAACACGGTTTCCATATAACGCGGTACGAATTAATCGCATTATAGGAGGGTTGACTGTAGTTATATCACTGAATAAGGTATAGAAACATTTGTACTCTGTGTAATATATTTCTTGACAAACAGTGCAATTAGAGACAACTTTGATAAAAATGGCACTAACTAATGAATCACATGTCCCCCTCCCACAGAAACTATGCTGTATAGACTCAAATAAAATCACATGTTGCACTGGCAAACACAGTATCTAACTAAGAACTAGTGTCCAATTTTTGGAAATTTTCTACGTCATTAAGACATCACAAAAAGTGGAAGCGGAAACAACTAGCAATAAAATTCAACTGGGGATTGAAACTTTGTGTGAGTTAGCCCCATAATGAGAAGTTCTGTTGGAACAATAAATGGGCAAAACACCACCCCGTCGTGAACATGTTAAAACTAAGAAATATATAGTGTATGGTGTTATGGGAGTTTCAGATATTGTTATTATTACATGACACCTCCAGGGAGTCCAAAGACTCATCAAGGGAGGACACCTACTTCACATCTCTGTTTTTCCACCACTCAATCCACCAACTACAACTACACCAATGCCATCTACCACCACTAGTATTTCCACAGACAATCCCAAATATCCATGCCCATGGCAAGATTCGAACCCGCAACCTTTTAGCTGGAGAGCGGATACGCTAACTGCTCGACCAACCAGGCCGGCACATTATGGAATTTGTTTGATGAGAATTAGCATTTCAACTCAACTGCTGGCTTGCCTTTGTCGTTTGGTAGAGCGATCTTTTGTTAATATCACACCAATCATATGCACATCTTCATAGCTGCTCTATCTCTACTGGCCTACCATTTCTGTCTGTTTCGTGCTCTGCTTTCGGTTCTCATTAGTCATTTGTGAAGGATTGTTCATTACGTATCTCAAGTCTTGTAAATTACTGGTAATTTTTGCTTGAAATAATGGGAAAGAAGATGATGCTATTTGGATAGATGACTTTGACGATGCACACAAGGAAACTGTTCTCGAGTCCGGAAGTAGCGATAGCGAATAGGAGATTCTTGGTAAGTCATACCCATTTTCAGTTTTTTCCTGAAAATCCCAACATATATATCGCACCTAAATTTTTTAGTTTTAATTTTGGGAAAAAAAGTGCAAGTTATATTCGAGTACATATGGTAACTTGTAAGCCAGATGCTTTATGAAGGGCAGAACCAAAGCACCTTCTAGTTGTGAGTTTCATGTTCACTGTTTCCTGGTGTATGGTAAAAATTAGACAAGGGTTACTTCCATATACTATGCATGCATGGCTAGTGGAATGATGTGAAAGTATCCTTCAACTGCTGTAAGCCAGATTGAGTAAAAACATTGATTACTTGCTTCTGCTCTACACAATGGAGGAAGAATCAGGTGATGAGGACATATGTTTCACATGAAGTATTTAACTTTTTGGCAAAGTATGGATGAGAAGTTTCTCCCCCCAAACTTACTACAGTCTTAACATCAGTTCTCCAAACTTCAACCTGTTCCCTAAGTTGAATCACTTCATGAGAAATGTTTCACTACCACTATTGAGGTTGCTGGTGAAACAACTTAACTTCACTCTCATCTACAAAAAAAAGTTTTTTGTAGTCCAAATGTTGGACAACAGTGAGAAGGCAGAATGGAGTTTATCAAAGACTGTAAATATATGTTGTTAATTATTTGATTTAGAAACAGGAATATAGTGTGCAGAACTTTTGAAATAACTTTCCTGTGAATTAGCATCACAACGATCAAGATGTTCTTGATATAAAACAGTTCTCTTTTTTTTCTTAAAAAGAGAACTGTTTTTCCCCTGTGCAGAATGATTGGCTCTGCATATAGATATCATTCTGTATCTTTTTTTCTGCAAACAGCAAAACTTGCTTTGTTAATAGACCATCGAAAGAAAGAGTAGCTCTCTATTAGTGTCACCTGGAGCTGGTTTTTGAAGCACTTTTTAATGTTTACACTTAGAAAAAAATCATTCAGTGGCTTCCATGAAAATGTCAAGATTGATCTGAAGTTCCACAGGTGACTGTTTTGGATCAAAGTCTCTAAGGTTAACAGTTTCTACTTTTCAACCTACAGCTTACTGCAACTCCTTAGGGGAAGTTTTCATTGATGAGAGGATTTGTTCCAACAATGACAGTAAAGTGCATGTTGCAGTATTCCTAGATCATTTTCAGTAATACCCATTGTAATATTTCCTTATTTTGTCTTTTTTAATTACAAGTTTTTCTATTTTTAAATCATTAACTTTATCTTTGCAGTTTTGTGTTTGCTCATCAATCTTAGCTGTGTTGATTGATTTACCCAATCTACTACTATGCAGTCGCACTATCAATTCAAGGCCGTTAGTTAATCTAATGATAAGTGTACAAAGTTTGAAAGACAAAGGGATTGCCTTTGGGTAGCGCCAATTCCTTTGCTTCGACTCTGGTGCTAATCTCTTTCAGTTTAGGAAAAATTTATATTTTTGTGCTGCACCATCCTAAATTCTAGACAAGAATTTAGGATGGTGTCAGAGAATTAGCATCCAGAAATGTGCACTATTAATTAATTCCTTGATTAGTTCACTGAGTACTTAAATCATACAAGACTTATATTTCATTTGCAGTCGTAGTTACCCTTATGTCTTAACCTCTGCACTGGTTCTGGCTTTTATGAGCGGTGCAATAGGATTAAAATCAGGCAAATTGTTAGATTGACAAAAGAGGACATTTATTTATCAAATCACCTGTACCAAGAATTTATCAATTCTTGATACAGGTATCATTGATTTCTAGTTAAAAATCAAAACTATCCTTCAGATTGAAATCAATTAATTAAGTAGTACAAATTCACCCTTAACATTACATGCTTCAAAATCTCAATTGAAACTAAATAAGAGTTCCAACTTGTAGCTTAACATTCTAGTTGGAATCAACACTTCCTGAGGCTTAATGAATTATCAGACTAAGTACACCACAAAGCATAAACAAATTCCTACACAACCTTCCTTTCTAGAACATATAGTTCCCCCTTTTTCTCCTTGCTTTAGCCCTAAAGTCCTTTCCTTTAATGTAACTTGATTAACTAGAAAGTTCCTTGCACGAACACGAATAATCCCTCTTAGAACTTAAGCTTAATAGAACAAAATTTTAACATTACCAGGTACTCCTGAAATACTTCATTTTCTTGTTATTCGTCTATGGAGTGCTTTCGTCTCGGTGATCATGCGTCTGCTTGATTTTATCTGAAGGAATCAACTGGTGGGATTGGACACGGTTTGCCTCCTTCGATGTAAGTCATTCTGACCCGCCACTATCGGATCAAGTGGTTTGGCATAACTTGTCGGTCTGTGCTGTGTCTTCCGCAAGGCTGAAGTCTGTACTTGCTGAACTGCCGCTCCTGCAACCCTCCTTGGGAATCCTGGAACTCGAATCCATAGAACGAAGAAAAAGGAAAAAAGTCCTGAGTTGGTGCTGCCAAGCTCTATATATCCGAGGTGCGAGTCTCTCTTCCTATGTCACGTTCTCCTCTTTTTTGCTCTCGTCACCTAACTTCTCCAGCACCCAATGCTGCCACTTCACCCAGCGTGCTTCACCAGAAACTTCCGTGCGCAATTCAACTCTGGCGCATGTGTTCGCCTCAGGTCTTCAATGCTTAATCCGATTACCTAGCTTGCATTATGACTCAGATAGTTACACATTAACACAAGGTTCACATATTTTTAACTTCTGCTAAATTTAATAATGACCAACATTAAAATGGATAGAGAAAAATACTTGAATTATAAACGGTGTTGGTAATTTACATTCAGCTTTCTGCTCTGATGCACAATTATTAGCTCCGGGAATGTTGTTACTTGTTAAATCTGAATGAAATAATTATGAAATAAATTCTCTTTCATTCAGAATTTAACACCATGATACCTATTCTGAGTATAAGTTTAAAAGGAAGCAACTGCTGGATATTACAAAATTAGAGGTAGCATTCTCCTGTAGTAAACACAAGAGATTATCTTGAGTTTACTGGTACAAAAAGGAAGTGTTGTTGTTGAGATTTCCATATTTTTGGCAATGAAGCAGATGACAGAGGGCTATATTTTGAGAAGGTGTCTGCAATGAAAATTCTTTGTGGTAGTTATAATGCTATTAGACAAACACTTAATTTGAGTTAATACGAGTCTGAATGTGTGTTGTACAAGAATTAACTTGTGGTGAATGATAAAACATTACTTAAATAGAGGAAGAAAAATAGTTATTTTCTTCAGAACTTTGATATCAGAACTATTTGTTTATTTATTATTATTATTATTTTTTTGTGTGGATGATTTAATAAGTATGTTGTTAATAAGGAGGCTGGTCATTTCTTGTTAGTATCAATACCTAAATGATCTTATTTCATGAAAGCTGTAGCCCTGGGTATCACAACAATATATAAAAATATTTTTATAAGGAGCTTGTACATTTTACAAATATGGGTTGGGCTGCATGAAGTATCACTATTGAAAATTCAAAGCTCTAGAGGTACATCTTTATGTATGAACAGAGGGACTCTTAAAAGCACTAGGGAAACAATTATCTTTGTGAGCCAGCCACAATGAAAAGTTATAGCAGCTGGTTCAAATTATGGTTAAAGCTAAGGAAATGGACTAGCTCAGAATTGTAGGCATGGTTATATGAAAGCCAAAATTTGTCAAAGGAATGATAATGGAAAATAGAGATGCCCATGCTAAAAGTAATATACATGTACTATAATAATGTACTAAAATGGACTGTTCTGATGTCAATTGTATCATGAAACGTTTCAATCACATCACGGGCAAGCATCTTCAAACACATTGCTTCATACTGAAACCACTATCATAAGCCATCATATCATTATAGTATCAGTTTTCAAAATAACCAAGAGAAACTGAGAAAGGATTCAGATCAATTATTTTTGTTAATGTAAAAACAGTTCAAACAGATGACTTAACCAACTTGTTCTAAGCTCATTATAAATGCAATGTGATGCACAGAATTTGAAATAAAAAGAAGTCCGTGTTTATTTAAGATACTATTCATGTCTTACAATTATTTTTTTCCTTTATACTTTCCAATCATCTCATAGAAATGCAATAACATTTAATAAATTGGACTGGCAGTGCCCACATTATCATCAGCCAACATGCACACAATTTTTTTCTTCTTTTGAATGATAGAACTATATTGAAACACAGATCCTCTGAAAAATACTTTTATATAAAAGTGAAGCTTTTAAGTAGTGCTCTCTGGACGATCCTTGTGAAGAAGTGACTATTTTAAATGTACTCATCCTGTAATAAATCTGTGGACAGCCCTGTCACTATTCAGATAATTTTAAATTATTACTTGTAAATGTTTTTAATGATATTACATTAACATAATATCATTACATTATGTAATGATATTACAATACTAACTACTATGAAGCTACAGATTAAACAGACTAAAAAAAAAGTTCCAAGGTACTTAAAGCCATAATCTAATACCATATATTTCTACATGTTAATAATACTAATTATAACATTTACCTGTTTCAGGTACTGTATCTGAATTTGCATCCAGGTTTTTGGATGTATGTGATATACTTGAATCATCAGATTCACTCTGTAGCTCCTCAATTCCTTAAGAGAATAAAAAATAAAATGCTTTAGCAAAATAGCAGCATAAATCTTGAGAAATAATTTCAATTAATTTCCCTTAACATAGTAAGTGGACACACATCTTTTATAACACTGCAGGACACAATAAGGTAATCTTTTGTGCACAAACTAATCTAGATGGAGGAAGGGGGGGGGGTTAAAGCAACATGCTGAAAACTAAGAAACGTAGAAACCTTGTGGAAACTGTTTGCAAATAATTTAGAAGGAAAACAAAGATTTGATAGGTTACTCAAAAACAGCAGCAAAACTTTTCAGCTAGTTGTAAAGTACAGATAAGTTAATAATGATATATTATTCAGTCTAATAAATTAATCAGAACCAGAACTGATTCTTGAATGGACTATCATATCATTAACTCCTGGAACAGAGACAATCAGTTAATTACTCTAAAGCCAGCACATTAATAGAGAACTAAAATATCGTATTTAAAAGAAGATATTGGGTATTGCAGTTATTATGTGATGTTTTCTGCATATGTAGCAATCAAAGGTAGTCATTTATAAGGCTTTTTAATGGTATTAAATTTATTAAGCTGTTGATATTTCAATGAATTTCAATCTGGTATCCTTGGAGTATAAAAAAAATTTTCACAAGAACATGGCACTACCCATCAAATAATGAGACCAATTCAAAATTGTAATGAACAAAACAATTGTCCTATCATTTTTTTAAGGGATTTAAAATGGTCTTTACTTTAAACATCATTATCCACAGATGTTGAGCTAAAGGTGGCTTTAATGGATGCAGGGAAAGTAATTCAAAATAATGCTTCACATCTGAAGCTGACTCCAGAAATGATATAGTCTCAGATTTGTAATAACATTTTGTGCTGTACTGAAAATGCAGTAAAGTCAAATGCATAGTCTGCCAGTCCTAACTTCATAAGGAAAATAACATATGTATGTATTTCTATGTTCAAGATGGAAAAACAGTTCTTCCATGGCAGGAGAAGCTGAGGCACAAGGCACTTGCCATTTCTGCAAATGTCCAAATATGTAGCTTGTACCTGGATGAATCTATTAGTCCCATTCCCACTCTTGACACAAAAGATTACTGCAAAACTACTCCCATCTTCTCTATTCAGAATATATCTGAAAAGATAAGCAAAAAGCACTATTTAAATATGATCTTAAATTGCAAAAAATACACATCCAAAGTGTGTGTGTACATACACACGAAGGTGATCTGAAAAGTTCTTATCGTAACAATGAAAAAAACAAATTTATAATTTCAAAATTATTTTTATTTTTCAACATAATCTCCCTTAAGACTAATACATTTATTCCAGCAATGCTTCAGCACCATTATCCTGTCTCTGTAGTGGTTTTCAGTAAGATCTGCAAAATACCCCTCTACAGCTGCAATCAACTCTTCATTCGAAAAAAAAAAAAAAAAAAAAAAAAAACACTGACCAGAGAGGAACAGTTTAAGTTTTGGGAAGAGATAGAAGTCAGAGAGCCAAATCTGGGGAATAGGGTGGATGTTCCTACAATTCGTAGTGTAGATCCCTTAATTTTCCCATTGCCAAAACACCTTTGTGGGCAGGTGCATTGTCCTGATGAAAGATGATTTTTTCCTTCTGCAAACCAGGTCTTTTCTCACAGATTTTTTCGTCTAGTCTGGTTAAAAGATATCGGAATAATATTTTCCGGTTATTGTTTTACCCTTTTCAAGATAATTAATAAACAAAATGCCTCTAGCATTCCAAAACACCAATGCCATGACCTTTCCTACTGATGGAAATGACTTTGTCTTTTTTGGCAACCGGCTTCTGTCCACTGTTTTGACTGCTGTGTGGATTCTAGTGTGCAATGCTGAATCCACGTCTCATCCATGGTAATAAATCGACACACAAAATCAGTTTTATTCTTGTTAAAACACTCCAAGCACTGTTCAGAGATTTTCATGTAAGTGCATTTTTGATCTGCTGTAAGCAAATGCAGCACCCGTCTTGTGCAAAGCCTTTTCATTTGCAATTCTTCATGCAAAATATATCCTACACGTTCTTTTGAAATGCTTATAGTCTCAGCAATTTCATGCACTTTGACTCACCAGTCATCCAATACCATATCGTGCACTTGATCAGTGATTTCTGGTGTTGTTAAACTTTTTGGAGGTCCTTCATGTGGATCATCTTCAAAGCTGTTATGACCATGTTTAAACTCGGCGGCCCATTTCTTAATTGTCCAAAACGAAGGAGAAGAGTGCCCATAAACTTTTATGAACTTTGAATGAATTTCTTTTGGCATTAAACCTTCTTTTACAAAGAATTTTATAACCGCATGATACTCAATTTTATCCATTTCAAGGGATACAGAAAACACTTTTGCTTCAGACAGCTGTATAAAACAAACTACTTGATAGAATGACTTGCAATTTCACATGGATGCTTATGACAGATGTACCAACTTAGAAAAAAAAATCTTGCTGATAGTGTTGCCATCTATTGTCGAGGCCGAGAACTTTTCAGACCACCCTTGTATAGTGCCTTGTGCCTTTCACTATTGGAGGATCACTTCTTGAAACTATAATCAGAAATGTTAGCGTGTTAAGAAATGGTGTTTTTTGCTTCTTGCTCTGTTGTCATTTGTTGTTTCAGTGGTTTCATTATATGTGGGATCACAATAAGAATTCATTGTCTTCCCCAAGGATGATAATGAATTCATAAAGAGGAAATAAAATTCCATGCTGGGGCTCTCTATCCACCACGGAGCTACTATTTGACAAGCAATAAATGCACAAAGAAGTAGGATAATAAGCCTATCCTTGGTACTATACTAGCAGTATAGAAAACTTTCAGCTACCATACACAAGAGGTCTCAACACCTAGAATGTGACAGTGGCATGTATGATCAAGTGATTACAGAGGGAAAAAAAAAAGGTGTCAGTTAATTGTATTTCTTTAAGAGTTGGAGGGTGCATGCACTGGGGACAGCAGCATGAAGAGGACTGTTCAAAATGAAGGAAGTAGATGAAAAGTTGGTTCAGTGAATCTTCAGCTGAATGGTATATGGATGATGACCAGCAACCCTCTGAGTTAATACATGATTAGAGGGAAACACACGAAGGGTGGCAGCTGTGAAGCAGCATCCATGGGAAAGCAAACGGAGAGAGTCAGTGAGAGAAGAATCCTCTATTAATCCAGCATTCCAGGTATTCTAAGGTTGAGAAGAAAAAATAAATATTTAGAACAAAAAAAAGAAAAAAGAATGCCAACTTATTAGAAGCTGAAGAGAATATGGACATGGACATATTACCAGGACATGGTAGATATGAAAGTCAGCCTAAGAAGATGAAATGGATCTTGATTGATGAGTATAGTTATCAAAGTGAAAGTGAGGCATGGTCTTTCTTTTCAAGGAAATAAAGCAGGTTTTGAATAATTACCTTCACCTCATTTGAGAATGACTAGAAAATCAGTGTTAAGGAATTGGTCATAGATCTTGAAGCTTGAGTCATCTGAGCACCACAAGGGTTGCAAATGAACAAGTATGGAGTGTACTGTCATTAGCAAAAGCTGTGAATAGGTTTAGAGAGTAGTTGGGGAAGATCATTTATGCATAAGAAAAAGTGTGTAGGTGAAAGCATAGAGCCTTGTGGTACTCTGGTATTAATGAGAAAATCAGATGTAAGAGAATCACCCACAACATGCAATGGATGACTGGAGATGATGCTGGCAAGCTACACAGCAAAGGGGTAGGAGAGAAATCATCAGCTTCGTAAGAAGGCCATGACTCTAGACTCGATCAAATGCCTTAGAAATCTAAGAGCTACCGTACGAGATTCTCTAAATCTTTCCATATCTGAGTCCAAAAGTGGGTAAAGTTAGTGAGGTCTGCTTCAAATGAGAATGGCTGAATCCATGCTAGCAGTCACTAACTGCATTTATAAGTAGAGGATTTTTTAAAATATTAATTTTACAATTTTTTTCTGTATTTTTATTGATTTTTATATAGCCTGGAAACCCTGCTCTAGAGACTAAAAATGAACTTTTTTTTCCCCAAGCCACTTCAGCCCTCTAATAAGCAGGCCAGTGGTCTCGGATCAGGCAATGAAATTCATTTCCCACCTAAAGGCAATTAGAAACACCCATGTTTGAATCCCACATCACATGATTCAAACCTGCAGCCTGCTGGTTGGAGAGCAGATAGACTAACCACTAGGATAACCAGGCTGGCTGGTTGTTGATGACCTCTATCATTGTTTTCAAGAATATTGAGGCAAGGACAATGGGATGATAGTTTGGCAGCTGACTTATCTCCTTTTTATTGCAGAACTAGCTGGATAAAACTTGCTTCCATGCTGTTGGATGGATGCCAGATGAGTGTGACAACTTGTACAGGCTTACAGAGGTGGTATTAGTTCTGAAGCACAAGCTTGTAGTACAAATGGAGGGATACCATCTCGGTAAGAGGACTTATTAGTATCATAGCTGCTGAGTATTTTTCTGATGTATTTTGATAAAAGATCAAAGGAGGCATGTTGCAGGTGGTTTGTGGAATAACAGGAGAAAATTTACTTTAGAGTCATGTAAACAAGAGCTGTAGAAGACTGATGCCTCATCTTTAGGAAGTGTTACCATCATTCCATCAGGATGAGAGGTGGAAATATAGGATAGAAGCTTAGCCTTCACAACAGACAGGACACGTGACCAAAAGGTCAACTACTGCCACGTGAGCAGGAGGCAAGTTTTTAGCACACTTGACCCCTTACTAAGTCTGCCTTTGCTTTATTAATGTCTTTTTTTTTTTTTTTTTTTTTCCCCCAGTTGTTACAAGCTACAATGCTAAGCCTAGCAGAAGCTGGAGTTTTTAACTTTACCTTTCTGAGTCTACATTTTTGGCTTAGACTACTTTGATAAGAGTCAGGGATTTTGAGTGGAGTGGAAATAAAGGCACTCATCTCAGCAAGGAAAATTTCAGTTATTACATTGGAGCAAGTGCTTGGATCAGGAGAGCAGAAGCAATAATCAGACCATGGAAATCTTGAGAGTCATCTCAACTAGCAATATTATAGTACTGTAGGGTACAAGGCTGAATCAACTGGGAGAAGTATGATCAGTACAAAAAAGAAACATGGACAAGTCTACAATGTTAACTCTCCTGCCAACAGTAGAGCTAACATTGTAGACTTGTCCATGTTTCTTTTTTGTACTGATCATACTTCTCCCAGTTGTTTCAGCCTTGTACCCTACAGTACTATAATACTATTATATAATACAGTACTATAATATTGTCTTGAAGAAAAGTTCCAGGGTGTTGGGAAAATGAGAAGGATTATCGAGTAAGTAGGTGAATAATTTGCATTTGCATTAAATCATTACCGACAGAAAATAATTCATCTTCTCTTCCGGCTTGGCTGTGAAGTTAGAAAAGGGAAGCCAGTGTGAATTACAGATGTTGAAATCAGGAAGATTATTTCACTGTTTGGGTAATTAGACTGTAAGTGATCATCTATCAGAGACAAAAATGAGGCAAGGAAATCATTAAGCTAAAGAAGATCATATTAAGGAGATTCCAAGTCCGAAAACCTCTAACATGGGATATCAGGCCTGACTCAAGCTCAGTTCCATCCTTCTTACAGAAGGCATCATGTATGATGCAAATTTCAGATGAACTGTAGTAAGAGGATGGCAGCTGAAGTTCAGTGATGAATCAATGATCATCAATGATGTTGGAATTAAGCTTGCATATATTGGTCAAGTTTATGTGAAACTTTTTTTTTAATACTGAATTTTGTTAGAAAAATATTTGTTTTTTTTTGTAATTTTTGCTGTATTTTTGGTATGTTTTGAAATTTTCCAATGAAAGGGCTACTATTTGATACAAGTGCATTTTCAGTCAGTGTGTTCAAGGAGATATAATAGGTATGTAGGCAATAAGTGACAGAAAAGAACAAGTCGACTCCCTAGTGGAGTCCACATAATGTGTGTGTGAGGTTTATATATTTTGTTTTAGCACAATTAAATAACCACTTTCCTTCTTTTATCCTAAGTTTTTGGTTTTATTTCAGTCCAACACTTGTTGCTTAACAATTAGTTTTATTCCAATAAGCAAATTTAGGATATCTGCTCTGGACAGAATCTGAGTAAACATTACAAGAAACTCCATTATTAGATAAAATTCTACACATCCGTTAACAAGACCTGCCTATCAAATATCTGGTAGGCCGGCCAGTGGATATAGTTTTTTTTTTAAATAAAAAATATATATATTTCATAAAATGATCATTTGTACATTTTAGAAATTTACCTTCTGGAACTGGATACTGATCAATACCTGCATCTTTTTCTAAATATTCCAATGTTTTCTTAACTTTTTCTTCATCTGTTTCATCCTCCAGCTTCTGCCATTGTTCTTGGGCCCATCCTTTCAACTTTTTCAGTCGATCTTGTTGTTCTGACAACCACTTTTTCCTCTTTTCCTCTGCAACTGCTTTCTCTTCTTAAAAATTATATTATAAGCTATCATTAATAAAGAAATGCAAAGACAATATATATATTTTATAATTCTATAGAACCCAACTACTAAAATACAATGTTTAGGAGATTGTGAAATGAATATTAAGCCATTTATAAGATTATGAAAAATCTTATAAATTATTTCATATTGAAAAGAAGAACATGTAAGAAAGTTTTAAAGCAAATAAAAGTTGAGCAGCTCTCAGATGTGAACTGTAGACTAAAATACACAAACATGGTTGGAAAAAAAAAATGAAAGAATTTTAGAACAGGAACCAAACCTTGGAGATTCAGTGGCAAGGATTAAGAAAAACGTTGATTGATTCAGTCAGAAAGGCATGTGGTGAGGTCTGTAAGGACAGAAAAATCAGAGCTCCACGATGAACACAGGAAGTTGAAGAGGCAGTGAAGGAAAAGAAGAAAGCATGTCAAAAATTCCTAGCAAATAAGTCAGCTTGTTCTCTTAGAGAATAGAGACAAATGTAAGAAAGCTAGACAGTGTGGAAAACTAGCTAAACAAAAGTCATGGAAAGACTGGTAAAAACATAGAAAATGTGAGAATTACAGAGGTATTTCTCTACTGAGTGTTCCTGGTAAGATATATGCAAGTATACTTGAGAAATGGTTAACAAGGATTGTGGAAGAAAAGCTTGATAAAGAACAAGCTGGATTCAGGCCAAATAGAGGCTGTCAGGATCATATTTTCACTTTATGACAAATAGTTGAGAAATCATGGGAATATAACAAAGATCTGTATTTAAGTTTTGTAGATCTCGAAAAGGCATATGACAAGATGCCAAGAGAGAAACTATTCAAAATGCTACAGTTATATGGTGTCAATGGGGTATTATATCAAGCAATACTTAGTCTTTATTTGAGTTGTAAGTTAGCAGTTAGAATTGAAGGAAGTAGAGGAAGATGGTTCAATCTTAAATCTGGTGTCAGACAAGGATATACGTTATCTCCTCTGTTATTCATTATCTATATGGATCACATTATGAAAGAAAGTGGTATTAAACCTGATATCAGAATCGGAGATGTTAATCTCAGCTCTATGCTTTATGCAGATGATGTTATACTTTTAAATAAATCTGGTATACAAGTCTGCAAGATTTCCTGATTTAATTGAATAACTGTTGTAATAGATTTGGTATGAAGGTCAGCATTAACAAGACAAAAACAATGAAAATAGGTAGAAGCAGAAAATATCAACTGCACTGTGAATGGAGAATCTATAGAACAAGTCAAGCATTTCAGCTACTTAGGCATGATTTTTAGTGAAGATGGTAAATTAAATATGGAAATAGACAGCAGAATCAATAACACTGATATGGTAGTAAGTCAACTGAATAAATTTACATGGAATAAGATAGAAATAAGCAATCAAAGCACTAAATTAGCTGTATACAAGACAGTGTTCAAACCAATTTTAACTTACGGATCTGAGAGCTGGGTTAGAAGAAAAAACTTGACCAAAGATTAGACACTGCAGATATGAGAGTCCTGAGAAAAATTAGGAGTGTGAACAGATGGCATCAACGGAAATATCAGATTAAAAACGAGGATATTAGGAAACAACTTAATATTGTCAGCATCCAGGAATGCATCAGCAGAGCTAATCTCAGCTGGTATGGTCCACTTAAACAGAATGGGAGAGGAAAGATTAGCCAAACAAGTGTTCTCTGTCAGGTTGGCAGGAAAAAGACCCAGAGGAAGACCAAAATGTAGGTGGATTGATACAGAAAAAGTGCCTTAGAAGACACAGAAAAATAAGATCTGATAATGATGAAGTCTTGACAGGTAACAGATTAATTTGGAGGAAAATTGTAGACAGTAAGTTAGTAATGATGGTATGATGTAAGTTTTTCATGTAGTACTATTATATCCTGTACACCCCTGAAAGTATATATCAGGAAATTGATGATGAAAAATCTTATAAATGGCTTGATATTTCAAATGACAAAAAAGATATATATAAAATAAAATTCTTAATTAAAAAAGTTACTATCAAAGAAGAAAGAGGTAATCTTAATATTAAAATACTATTAGTAATTTATTACTTATCACTACATTCCTATTTCTATAAGACATTTCTATATAGTTTACATGCCAATATATACTTATCCCTAATCATATATATCTACACCTACAGAATATTTATGCATTAAACATTCATCACATTCTCAGTAAAGAGACCTCAGTTCAAATTCTGTTCTGCAATTGAACTTAGATTCCCCACTTGAGTAGGTCATCCTAGAGATAACAAAGTTCCTCTACCTAAAAAAAATAAAATAAAAATATCAGTTTTTTCCCTCCTGCTAAAGGTAACCTGGCACATAGACACATCTTAAAAAAATGCAGCAGGGGTTTCGCCAGAAGGCAGTTCACAGAGTAGTCACTGTATTCTAGCATACCAAAAATTGAAATTAAAGTACAGAAGACAAGATATACACATGAAATGTAAGTAGCAAAGCAAAAAAACAATATACATCTCTCTGTTCTCAATTAGGTTGGTCTTAGGTTACAATTTTAGGTTTTTTCTCTTGGACTGTTGTCCAACACATTTCTAAGAATGGCAAACTTGACAGACTGGGATTAACATTGAGGAAGTCATTGAAATGGGCAAGTGGAAGGAAAAGGAAAGACCAAAGAATATTCTTCTTCTTATTGTGCTATCTTCTATCGAAGGTCAGCAACCATCTTGGCGAACAAACTGCGCTCTTGTGCTAATCTGAGCAGCTGTGCACTGCTCAGATTAGCACAAGAGCGCATTAGCACAATTAGCACTCTTTGCCAATGGATTTTAAAACATCTTCATTGGTAATTTTTTCTGTCCATGATATCTTTAGCATTCTTCTGTATAGCCACATCTCAAAGGCTTCGATTTTCTTGATGGTTGTCGCCTTCAATGTCCATGTTTCAACTCCATAGAGCAGAATAGACCACACGTAGCATTTCAGCATTCGGCATCTGACTTCCATGTTTAGGTCTTTATTGCAGAATAGTGTTCTCATTTTCATGAAGGACTGCCGTGCAACTTCAATCCTTGTCTTTATATCTATTTCTGGATTCCACCGTTCATTAAGCCAGCAACCAAGATATTTATATCTTGACACTTGATCAATATTTTTCCCATTGAGTGTCAGTTTCATTGATGAGGCTGGATGTTTGCTGATGATCATGTATTTTGTCTTGTTGATGTTTATAACAAAGAATATAACTTTATTAAATCAATAACATCTTTTGAAGCACTGTTTAAAAAAAATTAATGTGATTCTCACTCACGAAAGATTGTAAGCCTATAGTACATTAGTACTATGAGCTGGTTAAGGTTTTTTCCCTCCCTATTTTTTTAAATTATACAAGGGTGATCTGAAAAGTTCTTGGCCTCGACCATAGATGGCAACACTATCAACAAGATTTTTTTTCCTAAGTTGGTACATCTGTCATAAGCATCCATGTGAAATTGCAAGTCATTCTATCAAGTAGTTTGTTTTATATAGCTTAGTCTGAAGCAAAAGTGTTGTCTGTATCCCTTGAAATGGATAAAATTGAGTATCATGCGGTTATAAAATTCTTTGTAAAAGAAGGTTTAATGCCAAAAGAAATTCATTCAAAGAAGTTCATAAAAGTTTATGGGCACTCTTCTCCTTCATTTTCGACAATTAAGAAATGGGTTGCCAAGTTTAAATGTGGCGGTACCAGCCTTTAAGATGATCCATGTGAAGGATGTCCAAAAAAGTGTTACAACACCAGAAATCATTGATCAAGTGCAGGATATGGTATTAGATGACTGGCGAGACAAAGTGCATGAAATTGCTGAGACTATAGGCATTTCAAAAGAACGTGTATAATATATTTTGCATGAAGAATTGCATATGAAAAAGCTTTGCACAAGATTGATGCTGATTCTCGTAGACAGGCTTATACGTTGGTTATGCATTTCTAAATCACTTCGGGAATTGAACAACGTAGATCCGAATATAAATTAAATTATACTTTAATAAATATTTCCGATATTTCGGCAACGTCACGTTGCCATTTTCAAAAGGAACTTACAAAAAGGCACGTGCACGCAGGCACTATAACACAGTAACTGAGAATGACGGTATGAAGCTATCATTCTCCTAGAAGTCCTGATGGTGCCCTCTAGCGGGCTAAGTAGGTGTTCTTAGCCGTTGGGCTGAAAGTCTGCTGATGCCTCCCAAATTTGGGGCAGTCGTATACAACCAAATTTGTTGAGGATTGTGGAGTTTCTTATGGCTGAGGCTGATTCCATAAATAGTCTTTCGAATTTGTATTTGCTACGGTGTATTACTGTAGCTTTCTTACACTGTATTCTGTGGCGTGTATCCAGAGCATGGTCTGCAAGACCAGAATGGCTGTACTTGTGAAACCGGATGTAGTCCTTGCGTTCAGAAATTCTGATACAGGAGGTGAGGTCATGTTTTTTTAAAATTTTTGGTAATTTTTTCCGAGGTGCCTCGGATGTAGGGAATGGTGATGGATTTAGAGTAATCTTTGTTGTGGAGGGGGGGAGGGCTGTGGTTTGTAGGTTTTAATATTTTTTGGATTTTTTTTTTTTTTTGGGGGGGTTAGCCATTGGCTGAGAAAGTGTTGAGGATGTGATTTAGTTCAGTGTTTAGGGCCATGTCGTTAGAACAGATTAGTTTAGCCCTATTGTATAGTGTTTTCACCACTCCATATTGTTGTGAGGGGGGGGGGGGTTGTTGGTGAATGTATCTGCCTGTATGGGTGGGTTTTCTATAAACTGAGAAAACCAAGGTTCCATCAGGCTGGCGGGTGACTAGTGTCTAGGAAAGGGAGGCTGTCGTTTTCCTCTTTTTCCAGGGTGAACTTGATTCTGGAGTGTTGGTTGCTTAAGTGTGTAAGGAAGGAGAGGAGTGTTTCAGAGCCATGTGGCCAACTAGCGAACACATCATCAACGTAGCGGAGCCATATGGTTGGTTTTTGTGGGGCAGAGGCTAAGGCTTTTTCTTCAAAGGTCTCCATAAAGAAATTGGCCAAGGGTGGGGAGAGTGGTGAACCCATGGCTGTCCCCTCTATTTGTTTGTAGAATTTTCCCTGCCAAACGAAATAGCCTGAGTTCATTGTGAACTGAAATAGGGCTGAGATATCAGGAGAAAATATAGCTTGGATTAGCTCTAAAGTTTCCTTGAGTGGGACATTTGTGAATAAGGAGGAGACGTCAAAGCTGACCATTATGTCAGTATGTTGGAGTGTAAGGTTTTCTATGCTGGCTTTGAAGTGGGCTGAGTTTTTTTATGTGTGATGGTGTGTTGCCAGTATAGTGTGTGTCTTTGGCCAAATGTTTAGCTAATTTGTATGTGGGGGGAATCAATGCCATCCACTATGGGACGTAATGGCACATTTTTTTTATGTATTTTTGGGAGTCTGTAAATATGGGGGGATATAGAGTTTCCTCAAGGGCTCACTTTAGTGAGTACGGGCATGGCAAACCCGAGGTACCTGATGCTGGACCATGCCTTACTTCATGTAATATACATCTGTTATATTATCTGTAGACTGGTCCCTCCCCTTTTCTTTCTTTCCTTCTTTTTTTCTTCTTGCTACCTTCCCCTCAATGCTATTAGAGTAATCGAGGGCTAGGGGTGAATCTTTCCTATTTTGCTATTTCATCTTATGTGGAAAGGGCCTCTGCAACCCTACCACTTTCTTCTTGCAGTGACTTCACTCCAAAATGTTACTATGATTGTGCCTAATAACGCATCTCATGCTGCATTGGCTGTCGCGTAGAATTATCAGAGCCGCGTTCAGGGCTTAGGCAGAGGGTCCTGTTCGAGAAGTATATTACAGTCTCCATCAAAAGTCAGTGATACCATGAATGAGCAACACAGAATGTATAAGATTAATCTTAGAAAGGAATTTTACATAGGTACATGGAATGTCTGGGGTTTACAGATGGGTACTCTTGAGATTGTCTGTAAAGAGATGGATAGGTATAAAATTTACATCTTGGGAATTACAGAGACCAGATGGAATGGAGAAGGTCACTTCAAAAGACAGGATGGTAAGCTAGTTATTTACTCAGGTGGTGACTCAAAACATCATGGGGTAGCTGTGATACTGAAGACAACTCAGGCAAGAAGCCTTCTTGGTTATAACCCCATTAATGATAGGATACTCTCCATTAGACTTAAGGCTCAGCCTACCAATGTATCAATTGTGGTAGTTTATGCACCCCACACGGATAGGCCTGAAGAAGAGAGTGAAGAATTCTATGAAAACTTGCAAACTGTTTTGGACTGCCTACCAAGGAGAGACATACTGTACATCTTAGGAGACTTAAATGCAAAAGTGGAAAAGAGTATGAGAGTCAGGTCAGAGTGTGGCATGTTTGGTCTGGGTAAACGTAACACCCATGGTGAAAGACTGTTGGAATTTGCCCGTGCTAACAGATTAGTTATTACCAATACCTGCTTCCAGAAACATCCACGATGGACCTATACTTGGACATCCAACATTGATAGGTCAAGGCACCAGATTGATTAAATCCTGGCTCTCCAGCGGTGGAAGACAAATCTCTGATGTGCATACTTGTTCTGGAGCAGATTGTGGTACAGACCATCAGCTGGTAAGAGCCAAAGTAAGACTAAGACTCCGAAGACTTCCAGGTCAGGCACATTCCACTAGATTGGATGTTAGAGTAATTCCTAGTGGATTCACAGAAGAAACATCAACTCGGCTGGATGATTTTTTGGAGACCAATGAGGAAATCTCACCAGAAATGATTTGGGAAGAAGTCAAGATGATAATACAGGATACAGCGAAGACGTATCTCGGCCCAATAAGAAAACCAAGAGACCCATGGATATCAGATTCAACATGGGAACTAATCAAAAGAAGGCGGTTGGAAAAACAAAGAGACACAGGGACCGAAGAATACAAGAGATTACATAGAGAAATCAGAAGAGCCATCAAGCAGGATAAGGAAAAGTTCTATACTAATAAATGTGAAGAAATAAAGTTCCAGATGAGAAGGCATAATTATAAAAGGATGTTTTATTTAGTTCATGATTTAAAGCACAAGTTCAAGCCTAAATGTCATCAAAGACAGGAATGGATCATTACTAACAGAAGAGTTGGAAATCAAAAACAGATGGAAAGAATACTGTGAGGAACTGTACAGCAGAGTGGATAAAGAAAATGTGGAGTCCTCTCACCAAGAAAATTTTGATTTGGAACCTTCTCCACTTAGGCATGAAGTTGAAAGAGCAGTTAAGCAGCTCAACAGCAATAAGGCCCCAGGTGCAGATGAAATCCCAGCAGAGTTAATTAAGGCCACAGGAGATGAAGGGATAAGAGTGTTTCATAGATTGATTACAAGGATATGGGAGACAGGATCATGGCCTAGAGACTGGAAGAAGTCAGTTTTCATACCACTACACAAGAAAGGTGATATGAAGGCATGCAAGAATTATAGAACTATTAGTTTGATATCTCATGCAAGCAAAATTTTATTAAAGATCATGTTAAATAGGATTGAGGCCAAAGTTGAGGCAGAGATGCCCGAGGAACAAGCAGGTTTTTATGAAAGGTAGGGGCACCAGAGATCAGATTCTTTGCCTTAGACAGATCATAGAAAAATATAAAGAATTCAGACGCCCTCTGGTAATGTGTTTCTTAGAATACTCTAAAGCATTTGACTGTGTTGAGCATGTGAAACTGTGGGAAGTAATGAAAAGAATGGGTTTTCCTCAACACACTATCAGGTTGATAGCCAACTTGTATAAGGAGCAAGAAGCCACAGTAAGAACAGATGTTGGATTGACTGACTGGCTTCAAGTTGGAAAAGGAGTTAGGCAAGGATGTTTACTTTCTCCTCACTTGTTTAGTATATATGCAGAAGACATCATGCGTGAAGCATTGGATGAGCTCAAGACAGGAATTACGATAGGAGGTAGATTGATCAGTAATCTGAGGTACGCTGATGATACAGTACTCCTTTGTAATGACATGGAAGAACTAGGATTAATTCTTGACAAAGTTAACAAGATCAGTAATAACAGAGGACTTCAACTCAATTGTAGCAAGACAAAGATCATGGTTCTCAAAGGAAAAACAAACAGAGACGCTCTTGAGAAACAAATATATCTTAATGGAGAAAGAATTGAGGAAGTCAGCAAGTTTGAGTACCTGGGATTCATTATTAATGTGAAGAATTGCTGTTCAGAAGATGTCAGAAAAAGGTTAGGAATGGCTAAAACAACAGTCAGAGACCTGTCTAAAATCTGGAAGGATGGATCTATCTCCATAGGAACAACGTTGAGGATTTTGGATGCAGTTGTTTTTCCAACAGCGACTTATGGATGCGAGACTTGGAACCTAAAGAAGTCAGATAAGAAACGGATATCTGCTTTTGAGATGTGGTGTTACAGAAGGCTGTTGAGGATATCATACACCGAAAGGCGTGCAAATGAATGGGGTGTTAGAAAAGATTAGTAGAACTTTAAGGCTCCTTAAGGATATTGACAGAAGAAAATTAAAATATTTTGGACACATAGAAAGGATGGACGGAGGACTTCTCAGAACAGTAATAGAAGGTAAAGTTCCTGGAAAAAGAGGCAGGGGTAGACCATCAATGAGATGGATGGATGGATGGCATGTGTGTGGAGTGACTGATCTTCAGAGAGTTGAGGCTGCCAGAAGGGCAAACAACAGGACTACATGGTGAGGCCTAGTGTGGAACATCATCGAGCATCGGAGTGACCATACGGCATCTGTAGATGCCCAGTGAATACAGACAGACATAGAGTTAAACGGCTTTAATCTGTTGGTAACTTCTACAGGCCAAGAGGTAACTTTCTTAAGGAGCCTGTGAAGTTTTCTGATTTGTGAGTTGGTGGGATTATATTCGATAGGGAGGTAAGTAGCCCGATCTAATAGAAGAGCATTAAGCTTACCGTTGTAGTCCTTTTGGTTAAGTACTACAGTTGCATTTCCCTTATCCGCTTTGGTGATAACTAATTCTTTATTATTCCTCATTTCCTGTAGAGCTTTAAATTCCTTGTTGGATATGTTGGTTTTTGGTGGTCTTGCTTTGGAAAGGACACAAGCTACATCCAGTCTTACACTGTTGGCGATTTGATGTGGAAGGTGGCAGATTCCCCTTTCGATCTGGATCATAATATCCTCACTGGGTATTTTTCTGGGAGCAATGGCGAAGTTGTGGCCACGTGCATGCGCGTTGAGTGCTTCAGGGTGACCCAAGAAAGGTTGATTACGGTGTTGGTAGCAAGTTTTGGATTGACGGTGGAATTCTTTAATTTTTCGAATTTTTTCATCTTTCGGCCTCGTATTTTTTCAAATTCTTTGTCTGCAGCGGTACACGAGATGTCATGTAAAATAAACCACAGTTCGTGATTCAAAGTGCATGAAAGTTCATCTTCAAAAGCACGGATAGCTTCATTAATTTCCACTAAGAGAAACCGTGTGGCGGTGATTTGTCCGCTTTGGTGATAACTAATTCTTTATTATTCCTCATTTCCTGTAGAGCTTTAAATTCCTTGTTGGATATGTTGGTTTTTGGTGGTCTTGCTTTGGAAAGGACACAAGCTACATCCAGTCTTACACTGTTGGCGATTTGATGTGGAAGGTGGCAGATTCCCCTTTCGATCTGGATCATAATATCCTCACTGGGTATTTTTCTGGGAGCAATGGCGAAGTTGTGGCCACGTGCACGCGCATTGAGTGCTTCAGGGTGACCCAAGAAAGGTTGATTACGGTGTTGGTAGCAAGTTTTGGATTGACGGTGGAATTCTTTTTTAATTTTTCGAATTTTTTCATCTGTCGGCCTCGTATTTTTTCAAATTCTTTGTCTGCAGCGGTACACGAGATGTCATGTAAAATAAACCACAGTTCGTGATTCAAAGTGCACGAAAGTTCATCTTCAAAAGCACGGATAGCTTCATTAATTTCCACTAAGAGAAACCGTGTGGCGGTGATTTGTTCGCAAAGCAACGCGTAGCTAGCGCGGTTATATATACGGAGAGCTTTTTGCGAAACAAAACGGTGCTTGAATTTTACACAGTTCGGGATTACTTTAGTATCCTGGCAGCGTTTCAGGAAAGTTAGACGATTTAATTGTCTAGACAGCTTCAACTTCATTTTACCATATTGGCGAGCCTTCCGTGCGATAGTATCTCCGTGGATGATGTTGATTCTCGTAGACAGGCTTTTGTAAGTTCCTTTTGAAAATGGCAACGTGACGTTGCCAAAATATCCAAAATATTTATTAAAGTATAATTTAATTTATACTCGGATCTACGTTGTTCAATTCCCTAAGTGATTTAGAAAAGATTGATGCTGCGCTTGCTCACAGCAGATCAAAAACACACTTACATGAAAATCTCTGAACAGTGCTTGAAGTGTTTTAACAAGAATAAAACTGATTTTGTGAGTCGATTTATTACTACTGATGAGACTTGGATTCACCATTACACACCACAATCCAAACAGCAGTCAAAACAGTGGACAGAAGCCGGTTGTTCAGCACCAAAGAAGACAAAGTCGGTTCCAACAGCAGGAAAGGTCATGGCATCGATGTTTTGGGATGCTAAAGACATTTTGTTTATTAATTATCAAGATAATTAATAAACAAATATTACTGTTTTAAATCTGGTACTAATTCACCATGGAGAAGTTAATGGAACAATTTTAAAATGTCGACTAATTTCATGTATCTTTACAGTATACTTTATCAGGAGCAAAAATAAGAATGAATTATATATGACCAAGTTCAGAGACAAGCAAATAACAGCAACATTAGTCTTTTTCAAATATGTTCTAATAATGGAAGGTACATGAATTTTTTTGTATCCTGATATATCCAGTCAATAATGTTTACAAGTGATTAGTGTCCAAAGTATGCTTGCACCAGGATTTTAATGAACTGTGACTCAATCTCATGTATCATTCCTTGCTTCTTGTTGAGTTGTTAGTTTTTTAATTTTAGATGACGCTTTGAATACTCTGATGTAGAAATTATAGTGTATGTATACCATTTCAGTACACTGCCATAGTATTTGGCACTCAGTTTCTGTTATATATATGCTGGTACTCTACTCCTGATTTATGTTTTTTTCTCCATGTCCTTGATGTATTTTAACATGCATATCTTTCCTGACCAGCCTGTCTGTCCTACACATGTGCAAGTAATCTTGTACATTCAGTTTCATGAGTGGTGAGTGGAATGGTTTTGGAAGTCTAAGGAGATCTGAAATTTTGTTTAGAAGACAGCAAGCAACCAGTATCCCTTGTCGATGCAATATCTTTTATAACTTATCCTTGATGGAACAAATGCATGATAAAATTATAAAGTAACAAAATGACATTTATGTACGAAAAATTATTTAATATTTGTAGAATTTTCAGCTACATTATATTTTACTTCAAAAGTATTATAAGTTCGGTTTGTCTTGGCATGCCTTGTCTACTAGGCATAGCATTCACTGGAATAAATCTAGTCACACAAAAGTTACTTTCTTCTTAGAAGATTATATACACAATTCACAAATTAAACAAACATAAGCGATACAATGAAGATTCAACAATGAGAAAGTGAGAGCTAATATGTGAATAACAGCTAGGCACAGTCTGAAATACTTATAGTACACATATTTCTTAAACAAGTCATAAAAACTCTCAACTATGGCAGGATATGAAGAACAACAAATTCCCCATAAGGGAAATTTAGTCCTTATGAGAAAACTACTTTTGTGTTCTTCTAAAGGATGCAATATTTGATGGAGATTATTCTGCACAATTCAGATTATTCAAGGTTCATGGAATCTAATGTAGCTAAGGACTGAAATAAGATAAAGCACAATTGGGTAGACTACAGGTAGAAGTTTATTCTTAGCAGAGTTAAGGATAAATTTTAGGCTCCTTCATTTGTGAGAACAAATTTTATCAGCAAATAGAATGTACTGCCAAAGGTAGTTCTCTTTCTCCTACCCTCACCAACTATGGAACGATCTTATCTACAACTGCTTGATAAATATATCCTAGGCTTTCCTAATGGTATACAGATTATGTGGATATTTTTTCAGAACAACAGGGTTCTCTTTCTGAACTATGCAATTTTATTGCAAAGATGCTGTTCATCCTCACATACAATTTACTCCTGAAGTAGAAAAACCAGTCATATTTCCTTTTTAAGAACTCCTTATTCTCTGTTAGCCATATTGTAGCCTACAATTGTTTTTCAAAAGAAAACTGACACTAGACTTTATATACATGGTCTGTTACATCACTATTTATCAAAAATATGGCACTGCTCAGACTCTCATTCACTGGGCTTACTTGTGCTCTATTGAGGCACTATTGCCACAAGAAATAAATTGTATTAAGACCACTTTCATATCTAACAGATTCAAGTTCTATACTAATGGTTACAGAGTTGTCAACTTCTTGTCATACTGCACCAGGACGCAGGTTTACAGTGGGTACATATGGTAAACTGTTTGTATGATAATCACAAACATCCATGCCCTTGGCAAGATTCGAACCAGCTGTCTCTTGGCTGGACAGCGGATACACTCACCACTCAGCCAGCCAAAACTGGCAGTTCTCTGGCTGTTCATCACAATGAACATCTTAATTATATTAGATTCCATAAGCCTGAACAATCTGGACTTGTGGAATATGACATCGCCACCAAAAAACACTGAATACTCTGGAAAAAAAGTCTTTGTATAAAGAAAACTGAGAGACCTTACTTAATTGCCCCAATTTTAACAGAAACAGAGTGAAGTTATCCTGTTATGGGAAATTGTTCTTCTTCATATATCCTGCCATAGTATTTTTTTTTAAATAACTTTTTAAAAAAATTGTAATTAGGACATTCAAGTACTTCAGACTGTGCCTCTGTCATTTATGTGCGATGCTCAAATGTTCTCATTGTCATCTTTATCACTTGTGCTTGTTTAATTTGAAATTCGTACTGAAGATATCCTTGATATTTGGGTGAAAATTTTATGAAAAACCAATTTCATGTAAGTTTCTCCACTGGCAATTACTGTATTTAATTCATGCCTGCTCAGATTCCTATTTTATGCAATAAGACTATGAATTACTGTAATAATACCCATGTAAGAAAAATTGAATACAGCAATTTTTCTTATTGAAACAAATGAACAAGTGGATGATAATGTTTGTATAAATGATAAAAAAATTTTCATGAAGAAAACCAACTTAAGGTGATGGGCTTTTCATTATGTTCTACTGACATAAGTTACTTGCATCTAATGATGAAAACATATGTGTAGGTTAAAAAAATAAAACAGCATCAAATGGTATCACATTAATTCTTGAGATAAGAATTCAGAATCTTATGCCAGATATAGATGCACCTAATGATTTTCCTTTGACTTTAGCCCATGTAATAGATATTAGACAATACTTGACTGATTACTAACTTCTGACCTGGTCAACACACTGAATATTTTATACAGACATCTGAATGAAAAAGTATTCTGCTTTCCTTTAAGGGTATCATTTATTTAAAAGAGGTCCAGTCCAGAAAAAAAAACTCACTTATCTTCAAAGAAAAGAAACAATTAATGATGAATAGGTTTATAATCTGCCTCTAAATGTACTAAGTAATAAAGCACAATAAATAATAAATAAATAATAAATGGCTGTGTTAATTATGTGTGTCAAATATAAGTTAAATATATTTGACACATATATAACACACTGAGTCAAACATATGTCAATAAATATGAAATGTTATTCATAATTATTCATCTGATTTTTGTTAAGAATGAAAATTTCAACATAAAGTAGGAAAATATGCATCATTAACAAAAATTAAAAATGAACCATTGCATTTAGTTGATTAACAAGGTTGCTGACAGATAGGACATGTATACATATAAAATTATTAATGAAATCAATTATTTTAATATGTAATTACTTTCAATCTTTGAAATGTACTGTTCATATTGTTTTTCACTTAGAAGAGGACTACATGAGATTGTATGCGGCTTGTCAGATGGAAGTGGTTTCAGGTAAGGATGGCTGCAAACTCTAGTTGTGTAGACAGAAAGAATATAGTTGCAAGTACCTGGCTCATCTACACGATAAATATAATCTCCTGCATCTTCCTCACAAAAAAACTGGAAAATGAAGAATATGCTTAATCAGCATTCGAAAGTCAGAAATTAAAATATATATGTTTTTTTTTTTTTTTTACCGATTTAATTACCAAAAGTACAAGAAATTCTTGTGTTTATCTATCTTTAAATATTGTTTCTAATATTATTAATATACCATTACAAGTAATGACAACATATAACCTTTAGCACTATTAATCAAAATTTCTTAGATATTAGGAGTAACAGGTGCCTATGTAACCCTGTGCTTCCAATGACACAGAAAAAATATTAGATTCTAGTCTTCAGCTATAAGAGTTGGTTAATCTCTGGTGTATCAGGGTGGGGGGAAGAATGTCTGGAAAGTTCTGATAAACATCTAGAACAAAAATTATATTAAAGCAACTGATATATATAACCACAAGAAAGAACAAACAAGTGGCAGAGTTATGAAGTGTTAAGTTAAGAAGTAACTTATGCTCTTATATCCTCATATGTTCTTTTTCTTGTGGTTATATCAGTTGCTTTAATATCATTTTTGCTCTGGGTGTTTCAGAACTTTCCAGACCCCTCCTCATAGATAAGTTTACCCCATGAGAAAAACCTTTAAGCTTTCAATCTGACAACTCTGGAAATTTAAATTATGAAACACACAATATAAACATAATACTAGTTAGGATTAGGAACATGGCAGAAGTAGTATTCTTACTACTTGTTTTGGTAATGTTCTCAGTACCCTTTGGTAACATGCTAGCAGGTACTGGAAGATTTATTCATTAAGATTTATGAAGAGTAAAATGGTACAATCTAAGTACAAATTCCAGTTTGGCCCTGATCTGAATTTTTGAGCTTGAAGTTAATAATGATGTTAAATTTTTAGGAGTTAAACAAGTTTAAACAAGAGGATTTTATGATGGCATGTTAACTTGATCAAGCTAGGTTCATCATCCTATTTTCTGGAGTTAAAAAGATAACTTGTAAATTTTTCTGTTTTACCAAAATAAATGAATATCTATCCACTAATATCAAGATTACATTTATATACCAAAATCTCTGGTCTAGCTCAGTGCAACCTCTACAATTCACTAATTTTGATGGAATGGAAGCCAACATCCCCCAGAAGGCCAATTCTTGATTGGAAGGACAACACAAAGATAACTGTGAGGCTCTTCTCTACAAACTAATTTACACAGAAATGACTACCATATTTCCTGATTTTGTGAAGTGACTTAAATACTAATATTACTGCTGTTGTGTGTGTGTACACATCCACACATTTTTAATTATGTTTAATTTCTATTCATTTTTAATAGCATGATAAGCTGACTCGCTATATTTAATGTCATACGAACGAAACCAATTTTTATTATAATAATTTAAACCTGAAGTGTCCTATGTGATTTTCCTTGTTTTGACATCTTTTGCAAAACCAAAATATTTACACTACTCAAAAATTCTGCACATGATCATATCTATTAAATAATTTTGTTAGCATTTGCCTATTTCACACTAAATTCAATGTTACTTGTAAATCTGTCAGTGGCTCAAACTGTCAGCCACTTCTGGACAGCAAGTTCTGTGAATATCAATATTTTAAGGTGGTGGATGAATTTTGAACAGCATTAGTAAACAAGTATTTAGGCTTAGATGCTGGTTTACATTCATGTTACACTTTAATCGAATAATTAACAGTACAAAGAGAAATATTAAACAACTGGTTTAATTGTTTAATATTTAGTCTCCATCATGGAGACATTTTCGGGAATGCAATGTTAAAATTGTAATATCATCATAATGCTAATAATGGATATAGACCATATTGGTCTTTTCCTTTCTCATTATCAATCTAATATTTTTTTTTGAGGTCTACCTGGCTTTCTCTTTCCAAATGGTTTATATTTTATTATTTGTTTAGAATATCAGTTGTTGGCCATTCGGTTTACATGTTCTATCCATTTTTGTTTATAATTGTTTAGTTTTTCTTCTATTGATTTTGTTTTTAGTTCTTTTAAAATATCTTTGTTCTGTTTTTGATCTAATAATGTGTATTTCGCAGTTCTTCTCATAAATCTCATTTCACTTGTTTTTATTCTTTGCTTATCTTGTTTGTTTATTGTCCAAATTTCACTCCCATATAATAATGTGGGTACTACTAAAGTATTGTATATTTTCAAGCATGTTTCTTTTTATACTATATTTGGATTGAGTGTTCTATTTATCAGGCCTATAATCTAAAAATTTTGAAGTTTTTAATTTTATGTCTTTATCTCCTTCAATATGATATTTCACATCCAAGATAACTGAAAGTATTTATCTGTTCTATTATTTTATTATTAATAACTATTTTACTTCTAACTGGAGTTTGTCCACATAATGCCATTGTTTTAGTTTTATCTATGGATATTTTCATTCCAAACTGTTCTACTATAATGTTTAAATTATATATTGCTCTTTGTATATAGAAAATAAATATCAAGAAGGTGGCAAAATATTCTGGAGGTAATTGAAGAAGCTTAGGAATGGAGGAAAGAGTGCTGAAAGGAGTTAGAGATGATAAAGGTGACATGAAAATGGGAGAAAAAGATATCCTTGAAGTATGGAGTAATTACTTTGAAAAACTGCTAAATGAAACAAGCAGTGCACAGTGGTAAAAAACACTGACCAGGCATGCAGTCAGGAATACATATCCATACTTGAAGTAGAAAAAGTCATCAAAGGCTTGAAATGTGGAAAGGCAACAGGAGTAGATGATATTCGACCAGAAATGCTGAAGTATGGTGTATAAGAATCTTACAGTGGCTGCACTGCATAGTTCAGAAAGCCTGAACAGAGGGACGAATTCCCGATGATTGGAGTAGAGCTCTCATAGTACCCATATATAAAACGGGAAATAAAACTTAATGCGAGAATTACAGAGGTATTTCCCTACTGAGTGTTCCTGGCAGGATCTATGCAAGCATACTTGAGAAACGGTTGAGAAAATTTTGTGGAAGAAAAGCTTGGTGAAGAACAAGCTGGATTCAGGCCAAATAGAGGCTGTCAGGATCAGATCTTCACTTTATGACTAATAGTCGAGAAAGCATGGGAATATAACAGAGATCTGTATTTAAGTTTTGTCGATTTGGAAAAAGCATATGACAAGGTGCCAAGAGAGAAGCTATTCAATATGCTACAGTTATATCAAGCAATACTTAGTCTTTATTTGAGTTGTAAGTCAGCAGTTAGAATTGAAGGAAGTACAGGAAGATGGTATAATGTTAAATCTGGTGTCAGACAAGGATGTACATTATCCCCTCTGTTATTCATTATCTATATGGATCACATTATGAAGGAAAGTGGTATTAAACCTGATTTCAAAATTGGAGATGCTAATGTCAGCTCTTTGCTTTATGTGGATGATGTTATACTTCTAAATAAATCCGCTACAAGTCTGCAAGATTCTCTGACTAAATTGAATAGATGTTGTAACAGATATGGTATGAAGGTCAGCAATAAAAAGACAAAGACAATGAAAATAGGCAGAATCATTGAAAATGTCAACTGTGTTGTGAATGGAGAACCTGTGGAACAAGTAAAGCATTTCAGCTACTTAGGCACGATTTTTACCGAAGATGGTAAATTAAATATAGAAACAGACAACAGAATCAGCAAAGGGTGGGAAGTCAATTGAATAAATTCATATGGAATAAGAGAGAAATTAGTCAGAACACTAAATTAGCTGTATATATACAAGACTGTTCAAACCAGTTTTAACTTGTGTATCTGAGAGCTGGGTCAGAAGTAAAACACTTGACCAAAGACTAGAGACCGCAGATATGAGAGTCCTGAGAAGATTATAGGCATGAACAGATGGCATCAATGGCAATGTCATATTAAAAACGAGGATATTAGGAAAAAACTTGAAATTGTCAACATCGAGGAATGCATTAGCAGAGCTAATCTCAGGTGGTATGGTCACTTAAATAGAATGGGAGAGGAAAGATTAGCAAAACAAGTGTTCTCTGCCAGGTTGGCAGGAAAACGACCCAGAGGAAGACCAAGATATAGGTGGATTGATACGGTACAAAGTGCCTTAGACGATAAAAATATAAGATCTGATAATGTTGGAGTCTTGACAAGTAACAGACTGACTTGGAGGAAAAGTGTAGATAGGAAGTTAGTAATGATGTAAATTTTTCATGTAGTACAATCATATCCTGTACACCCCTTGACGGTACATGGCAGGAATTTGATGATGATTGCTCTTTGTAAATTATCTTCCTTATCTGATATTATTACCCGATCATCTGCAAATAATAGCATTTTTATTTTATTATTCCAGGAAATATCTATACTTGGATTGTTTAACGTGTTCCACTTATTAATATTTCATTAATATAAATATTGAAGTGTTGGAGACAGAGGACATCCTTGTCTTACTACTCGGTTTATAGATTGTTTTTCAAACTTTTTTTCATTTATTTTTACTTTTATTTCATTATGTTTGCATATATTCAATATTGCATGTAGTAAAATAATCGGTATATTTATTCTTTGTAATATATCAAACGGTATATATCATTTTACTTTGTCAAATGCTTTTTTGTTATCTATAAACAAAAGATGTTTCTAAATTAAATTCTTTTCTTTTTTCTATAAGTAGTTTTAAACAAAAAGCTGCATCCATTGTAAAGCATCCTTTTTTAAATCCATTTTGACATTCTAATAATATTTTTAGTGTATATTTTCAATTTTTCATTAAGTACTCTACTATATTTTGTAGCATGTATTCAATAAACTAATACCTTTGTAATTATCAGGTTTTATCTCCTTTTTTAAATATAGGTATTACTATATTTATATTCCATTCTATTGGTATTTGTCCATTTGTATATATTTTATTCAAAAATTTTAATTTCTGATGAAATTTTTTTCCAGCAAATTTATACAATTCGAAGTTTATCCCATCTTCTCCTACTGATTTGCCATTTTTTTTTTTTTATTTTACTTAGGTTATCTTTTAATTCTTTCATTGTTATTATATCATTTAAAGCATTCTGTAAGTTCTTGGTGGAATTTTTTTTTGATGTTAGTATTATCTGTCCAAAGATCTGTGAAGTAATCTAAGAATTTTTTAACATCTATTTCGCAATTTATATTTGCAGTTTCTTTTACATCTGCATTCATGTGTTTTAGTATTTTGTACGCATTGGGCCTTATTTTGTATAAGTCATTTTCTAGATATGATACAAATTTTTCCCAGCTTTCTCTGTGTGTGTTTCTGGTTTCTCTTTTGGCTATTGTTCATTTTTTTTTATATTCAATTTCATCTTTTTGTTTTTTGCTACTTAACCATCTTTTAATTTTCAATTATTGTTTTTGTTTTATTGTCTCATATATGTAATTTTTTATTTTTATGATATTTTCTGTATGTTCCCAGACTTTCATATGCTGCTGATGTAATAATTTCTTTTATATTATTCCATTCTTTCTTGAAGTCTTCATTTTCTTGTATTTTTTTAAGTAGTTATTAATCCTGTATTGGTATAAATTTTTCATACTTGAATCATTAATAGTCTTGCTTTTGTAATTAGATTTTGTTTCTCTAGTTTATTTATCATCATCATCAAATTCCTGCCATGTACCCACAAGGGGTGTACAGGATATGACAGAACTACATGAAAAAATTACATCATTACTAACTTCCTATCTACAATTTTCCTCCAAATCAATCTGTTACTGGTCAAGACTCCAACATTATCAGATCTTATATTTCTATCATCTAAGGCACTTTGTACCGTATCAATCCACCTATATCTTGGTCTTCCTCTGGGTCGTTTTCCTGCCAACCTGGAAGAGAACACTTGTTTTGCTAATCTTTTCTCTCCCATTCTATTTAAGTAACCATACCACCTGAGATTAGCTCTGCTAATGCATTCCTGGATGCTGACAATGTCAAGTTCTTTCCTAATATCCTCATTTTTAATATGATATTGCCATTGATGCCATCTGTTCACGCCTCTAATCTTTCTCAGGACTCTCATATCTGCGGTCTCTAGTCTTTGGTCAAGTGTTTTACTTCTGACCCAGCTCTCAGATCCATAAGTTAAAACTGGTTGGAACACTGTCTTGTATACAGCTAATTTAGTGTTCCAACTAATTTCTCTCTTATTCCATATGAATTTATTCAATTGACTTCCCACCATACCAGCTTTGCTGATTCTGTTGTCTGTTTCTATATTTAATTTACCATCTTCGGTAAAAATCGTGCCTAAGTAGCTGAAATGCTTTACTTGTTCCACAGGTTCTCCATTCACAACACAGTTGACATTTTCAATGATTCTGCCTATTTTCATTGCCATTGTCTTTTTATTGCTGACCTTCATACCATATCTGTTACAACATCTATTCAATTTAGTCAGAGAATCTTGCAGACTTGTAGCGGATTTATTTAGAAGTATAACATCATCCGCATAAAGCAAAGAGCTGACATTAACATCTCCAATTTTGAAATCAGGTTTAATACCACTTTCCTTCATAATGTGATCCATATAGATAATGAATAACAGAGGGGATAATGTACATCCTTGTCTGACACCAGATTTAACATTATACCATCTTCCTGTACTTCCTTCAATTCTAACTGCTGACTTACAACTCAAATAAAGACTAAGTATTGCTTGATATAATGCCCCATTGACACCATATAACTGTAGCATATTGAATAGCTTCTCTCTTGGCACCTTGTCATATGCTTTTTCCAAATCGACAAAACTTAAATACAGATCTCTGTTATATTCCAATGCTTTCTCGACTATTAGTCATAAAGTGAAGATCTGATCCTGACAGCCTCTATTTGGCCTGAATCCAGCTTGTTCTTCACCAAGCTTTTCTTCCACAAAATTTTCTCAACCGTTTCTCAAGTATACTTGCATAGCTCTTGCCAGAAACACTCAGTAGGGAAATACCTCTGTAATTCTCACATTAAGTTTTATTTCCCATTTTATATATGGGTACTATGAGAGCTCTACTACAATCATTGGGAATTCGTCCCTCTGTCCAGGCTTTCTGAACTATGCAGTGCAGCCACTGTAAGACTTTTATACCACCATACTTCAGCATTTCTGGTCGAATATCATCTACTCCTGCTGCCTTTCCATATTTCAAGCCTTTGATGGCTTTTTCTACTTCAAGTATGGATATGTATTCCTGACTGCATGCCTGGTCAGTGTTTTTTTTTTCACTGTGCTGTCATCACTGCTTGTTTCATTTAGCAGTTCTTCAAAGTAATTACTCCATACTTCAAGGATATCTTTTTCTCCTGTTTTCATTTCACCTTTATCATCTCTAATTCCTTTTACAGCACTCTTTCCTCCATTCCTAAGCTTCTTCAACAACCTCCAGAATATTTTGCCACCTTCTTGATATTTATTTTCTATATTCTTGCCAAAGTCCTCCCATGACTTTTGTTTAGCTAGTTTTACACACTGTTTAGCTTTCTTACATTTGTCTCTGTATTCTGTAAGAGTAAAAGCTGACTTATTTGCCAGGAACTTTTGATATGCTTTCTTCTTTTCCTTCACTGCCTCTTTAACTTCCTGTGTCCACCAGGGAGTTCTGTTTTTTTATCCTTGCACACAACCTCACCACATGCCTCTCTGGCAGAATCAATCAATGTTTTCTTCAGAGTTTGCCACTGATTCTCGAAGGTTTGATTCCTGTTTTCAAACTCTTTCATTTTCTTTTCAATAATATTTCTGTATTTTAGTCTACAGTTAACATCTGAGAGCTGCTCAACTTTTATTCGCTTTAAAACTTTCTTACATGTCATTCTTTTCAATATGAAATTCAATTTTATCCTGCTCAAGACTAAATAGTGATCACTTCCAATTTCAAATCCTCTGTACACTCTGGTGTCCTGCACCAGGGAGAAAACATCACTATCAACAATAACATAGTCAATGAGACTTTTCTTATTCCTAGCCTCTTCTCTCCATGTGAATTTGTGCACATTTTTATGTTGGAACATGGTGTTAGTAATAACCAGTTCATGTCCTGAGCAGAAATCCAACAGATATTTGCCATTATTATTAGCTTTGCTCTTTTCTCCAAATTTTCCCAAAATATTTTTGTATGTCTCACAATCATTTCCTACTCTGCTGTTTAGATCCCCAACAAGGACCATCTTTTCCTTTTTCATTGTGTCACTTGCTTTCTCTAGAGCGTCAAAAAATTCCTCCACTTCTACCTTAGTAGAACCTTCTGTGGGACCATAGGCACATATAAGTCTCATTGTCCAGTTCCCCATTCTCATATTTACCCACATTACTCTACTTGAGACTGATTGCCATTCAAGAAGATTAGCCTCGTATTTTGTGTTGAATACTATGGCTACTCCTTCTTTTCCTTGATTGTCATTGCCTGAATATAACATTTTGTATTTATTGCTCAGAAAGATCTCACCAGTTTTGGTCTTTTTTGTTTCAGTCACCCCTATTATGTCGATCTAATTCCTCAGCTAGCTCCATTTCTTTGCCATTCAGGCTTCTTACATTGATAGTACCGATCTTTAACTCTGGTGATGTAGAGTTGGGGTTTGTTTTCAGATTTGTTCCAGTAGCTGACTTTTCGCTGTTCGCCCTGGTTCCCTGCCGAAAACAACGGGGGCCTTGTTTAACCGGGCGATGCCCCAGCCAGCATGAAATTTTGTCATGTTGTACCATCATTTTTTATTTTGGTTTATTTAGTTTATTTATCTAGTTTATGTATTTTGTATTTTTTGTAACCAGTTTGATGGAACCTTAGTTTTGCCTGCACTGAATAGTGATCTGTGTTGATTTCTAGCCCTATTCTTACTAACATCTAGTAAGAGGTTTACTGCTCTTTCATTTGCTATAAAGTAGTCTATTATTAATTTTTATCCTCTTGCACACCATGTATATTTATGCATATTTTTATGTTTGTAGAATGAATTCATTACTTTTAAATTATTATATAATCAATGAGTTGTTTACCATTTTTGTTTACTGTTGGTTCTCCAAATTTTTCTATATTATTATTATACCTTCTCTCAGCACTATTCATTTCAACCTTCTTAACTATTTACTATTTAACTCCTTCCGACCCAAGAGTGGCGCCTGTGCATATATCCGCTCTGACATACCCTGCCAGAGAGCACCCAACCTAGAATTGCCCAACTTCGACTGAAAATATCCTTCCCCCACTCAGACAAATTCACCTGCTGTCTCTATCATTCTCCTAATACCACCAACCACTCTGAGCTCTTTCATTTCCTCTCCTTAAAAGTTGATTTTCTCCCATCCCATTCTCCTAACAGTGAAATCATCCTCCTAGGTGATTTTAACATCCATAACACTAATCGGCTTTCCTCTTCCAGTTGTACAGATCCTGCAGGCAGAGATGCTGAAACATTTGCTATCACTAATGACCTTAGACAAATTGTTCAAAAGCCAACCAAAATACCAGATAACCTGAACCACTCCCCAAATACCCTAGATCTCTTCCTTACCAATGACCCCTCCAAATATGCAGTGAATGTAGTGAGCCAGTTGTGTCTTATTTCTCACAAAAAAGAACCATTTTCCCCCAGCATTATTTTTGATAACACTCAAATTCCCAGACAAGATGAGATATCTCTTCTTGGAATTACCCTGACATCAAGCCTCTCCTGGTGAACACATCACAACCATAGCATCCTCAGCTTCCAAAAAACTAGGTTTTCTCTTTCACTCAAGACGTTACTTCATCTCTAAACAGCTATTAACCTTATACAAATCACAAATCTACCCAGCTAACAAATACTGCTCTCACATTTGGAGTGGTGCTCCTAAAAGCTCCCTCAAAATGCTTGACTAAATACAGAGGAGTGCAATTACATTAATAAATAACCCATCTCTTACCAACTTGCTCCCCTCACTCTCACATACACTTAGTGTCTGCAAGTTGTATATTCTATAAATATTTCCATGGGAAATGTTCATCTGAAACAGCATCAATAATTCCCCCACTCTCTACTAAGTCCATTGGAACACGTACAGTGGCCACTCAACATCCTTTCGCAGTACACCTTGAAACCCATAGAACAAGTTTCTTTTCCTCCTCCTTCATCCCTGCTACTTCTGTAGTGTGCAATAGTTTTCGACTTGATGTATTTCCCAAGGAATACAACATACAGGCTTTTAAATCAAATGTAAACAAGTTTCTCCTTCCATAACTCACTACCCATATATAGCACTAATGTACTATAGGTTGACAAGCCAACCTCTCGTATATGGGCCCAACATAAAAAAAAAAAAAAAAATCTCCCCAAAAGCAAAAAAGGAAAGGAATAAAAGCAAAGGGACATTCCATACTTATACAATTTATACATGCATTGTTTTAAAATATTTCTTATTATTATGGGCAACTCCAAGGAGTCCTTACTCATCGAGAGAGGCCCTAAACATCACATGAAGCACTATCCGACATTTGCACAGTATTTATCATACTTTGCATTGAACTCATTCACAGTTATGGCACCCACAACAGATTCTGGCAACCCATTCAACTCATTCACTACTCTCCTGCAAAAAAACAGTTTACACCCTTGCTAACTACACTCTTACTCAGTTTCTATGGATGGCCCTTAGTTCTCCCACCTCCACACCTGTTCTGAAAAATTTCCTCTGAATTAATCTTGTACAAACTCCTCAGTAATTTATATGTCTCAATCATATCACCCTTTTCCATCAATCAACCAGTTTCTGTAACTCGCAAATCTTCAACCTGTTCTTGTAAGGTTCATTCTATAGACCTCCTACCACTTTGTTAGTTGCCTCTGGATCGTCTCCACCTCATCAACAAGAAACCTGGCACCCAGATCTGCATATAGTGGTCAAGATGGGGTCTTATCAAGGCTCGATAAGACTCTAATCCTGCTTGTCAAAGTATTCTTCATTACCCAATTGATCTGATGAGCTGCTTTAGCCACTTTTGTTATGTGCCCCCTAAACTTTAACTTTCTATCCACTAACACTCCCAAGTCTCTGGCTTTGTCAATTTCCTGGATACAGTTCCACCAGTGTTGCATATAGCTGGTAATCTTTTCACCCCAAAATGGCATAACCTTACACTTTGCCACATTAAACTGATATCTATTCTCCTTTACCCAGTCTGCCAATCTATCCAATAGCAATATTGGATAACCAATAAGCAATAGCAAAAATATATTTCAAATAAAGTTCTTACCAGCTAATGGCCATATGCATATGAAACTTTTCATTTGTTTATAAAGAAGTTTAATATTAAAATGTTTTTGAATTACCACCATTTCAAACGAGATACCTTATCTTAAAAGCATTGTAGACACAATTCAATTAGCAATATTAGGATAGTTAGGTATACATCAAAAGCACTCAAAGATGATGTGACTGCTTTAGTTAAAAATGTTAACCATTATTCTGAAATAATGAATCATAGCTCATAACAGTTTAACAAAAATTATCTAAACTGCATGTAAACTTATTACAAGGTAACTTTATAGTTTTGTTTATTTTTAATAATGCGCAACTGTCAAGTACAAGAAAAAAAACAACTTAAAAAGACACAATATCCAGATATAAAAACAATATGAAACAAACATTTCAACAATATACTAACCCTAACTTCTGCTGATCTTAGTTGTCCTGTTAAATCACATTTTGTGCCATTGACATAATACTGTACATGATACCGCTTTAGCTGATTCTTCGTTGCTTCCTAAGAGATAAAGGAATGCATATTATGATGCTTTAATAATATTCACTCACTTATTAAAAATTAAAACCCTTACACAATATTCCAGTGGTCACATTTATGAAAGTTCTTCATGAAAAGTTTTATATAATAATACTTTCAAATTAGCATTTTCTGCTTACCAGAATTGACTCAAAACTTCTCTAGCATCTGCAAAATTTGACATCTTTGACAATGACATCAGTGTTTTCTGGAAGGGGGGGGAGGACTATTATTATTATTTTTTTTAATCAACTCTCACACACTAGGAATTGCAAAATCTATATCACATCAGTGCTGTAGATGGAAAAGACCATTCCAAAGCACAGAAGTAGACAGATGGCATGAAAGAGGACAAGAAATTAGTTTGGCAACAGCTTCTCATATGTTTCAGCTTTCAGAGAAAGTGGAGCTATGGTAGCTAGTTCAGCAGAACAGCACCCATGAAAATACTCACCAGTGATGCAAGGTAAAAACAGCATATCTACGAGAAAGTGAAGCAAGTCTGTGTGATCACTGTCACCAAGGGAAGGACTATTAACTGGAATGTCATCTTTTTCCCAGCATCCATTTTTAAGATTTTTTGGTGAACACTCCATATGTGAGAACAACATTCTAAAGTAGGGCATGATGAAATTAATACAAGGTATTAGAAGTTGTAGATGTGAAAATAACATCTTGAGCAGAAAAAACTACTAGCATAAACACACATCCATAGAAGGAAGGTATGGATGTGACGTGTTTATTTTGGCAGAGGCACAAGTCAGTGCAAGAAAAGATGTTCTTGTGTGGAGATCTCAGTATTACCAAAATGCAAGGAGGTGAAGTGTGGTTCTTTCTTACTCAAAATTAGACAGGATTGTTTTGGTGGCACTGAAGTTGACAAGGTTGTCCTCATCACACTGAAATATAGCAAGTGCATTAATAAAGTATTGCTTATCGAAGATTTTGTAGCTTGGGCTGTATGAACACTGCAAGCGTTTACCACATAAAAAATGGGAAAAAACAGAGTTTTGTAATAAGCAAGACAAGAGTTGAGGTTAGTGAGAGATTATTTACAAATACAAGAAAGAGTGAAGAAAAGTCCAGAAACTCTGGGGTATTTTAACATTAGAAGAGAATATCTGAAAAAAAGAAGGCATTAAAAATGACAGATAACAAAAAGAATATAAATGAAATTGGTAATCTAATTGTAAATGGTGAACTATAGACCACAAGATAGTTATTTGGTAAGGAGGCCTTTGTAACAGACCTGATCAAATGTCTAGAGCAGGGGGTGGCTACAACGTGGCTCGTGAGCTGCAGTCCACACATCACTTCACGATCTATCAGGAAAAAATTAACAAAAAGAGAAGAGAAGACAACAAAAAAGAGGAGAAAAATTAAAAAAAAAAAAAGAGAGAGAGAGAGAAACAGGGTTAATAAAAATTACTGCAATAAAAAAAGTTTAATTCGAAACACATTAAATGAAGTTTACTTTGAACAATTAGAATAATTTTAAAGTCAAAGCCTAGTGGCTGTGCGCTTCGCAACCATATGCCTAGGGAAGGAGCGTCCTAGGTTCGATTCCTGTCCATGCCAGGAAGGAGCCGAAGGATCTTCCTCAGCCATAGCCAAGTTAGCTGGTCTTGGGCATGGACAGTAGGGATTTTTCCCCAGTTTATTCTGGGGTTTTTCATCCTGCAAAACAGGCAAACCGGCCTTGAGAACTCAACACTAAAGGACATAGGATACACCGGGGCATAGGGCTGAACACCTTATCCTGTGAACGGTTTGAGGTCCGATGATTAATAAAACCCTCGACACCGCAAGGTAAAAGAGGGTATAAAGAAGAACAACAGAATAATTCAGTTACTTATTTACTAGTAGAGGCCTTTTTCCATTTTCTTAGTAAGCTCCTTAAAATTAGGTATGTAATTAGTCAAAGCAGTTCTTACAAGCTTGTTACGACCTCGCCATGGCACACTTACTCCAGTACCATCGCATCGGTCAAAGGTTGTGGCTCCTCTAAATCTTACCAGAATTATTTTGGTTCCAAAAGTTGTAAGGTCTAGAGCAACTGTATGGATCTTGCCAAACCTTTCTATTTAATAATGCAGTTAGAATGGTAATGCTCAATTTTAAATCACAGAATTTGTTAACCCACCTAGTATTATTAAATTTAATGAAATTTGATTTAATAAAATTATGCTTGCTTGCATGTGACAGATGGACAGATCTCTCAATTAAAATGTAAGTATTATAATTCCATTTCCTTCAGTCTTTTTTTTCCCCTAGAAATTTAATTGGAGTTCTAAAGCAAGATAAGATCATAAATAGCAAGAACATAAGGAAGTAAAATAAACTAACAACAAAATTGAAATCGATTGAAAATATTACAGTAGTAATAATATTATTTCTATATTTTTAAATTATTTTTTGATTAATAGTTAAAATGATATTTTCTTTACAATATGATATTCATTTTTATCCTCCTCAGAAGTAAATTGTGATCACTTCCTATTTCATATCTCTTGTATACTGAACTTGCATGAAGTTGTCACTTTAGACATATCCGCAAGGAGATGTGTTTTGCATTATGGGAGATACTGAGATAGGAGTGTTGGTAGCTTGCTCCACCTTTGCAAGGAGTGCCCTGGTATTGTACCACCTTACCCCGGTCCTGAAGATACTTTCAGGCGCAAACTTTGTTTGCTCACACTTGGATAAAGGATTAAACTAAATTTATTATACTCTAACCAAGTGAAAAATAAACTTTCAACATTTTCCCTAGAAACGTTTTACACTAAGTCATTTTAACTGTTATCTTAGTCTGTTTCTGCTGGTACTCCCTTGTTGTTCTATTGAATTGGCATTTGTTATTACTCAATTTTCCACTAAACCTCTAAAAACCAACAGCTGCCCAATATCCTTTAGTCCAAATACAAACATCTTTGAAATTCCAACTCTGGAAAGCTCTTCCTTGCTTCTTCTTCTTCAACCTTTTGGTTCTGTCCACTGCTGGACGAAGGTTTCCCCCATGATTTTCCAGATCACTCGGTTTTCTGCCTCTCCCATCCATCTCACTCCTGCAATTTGTTCCAGTTCATCCCTCCATCTTCTTCTCAGTCTTCCTCTTTGTCTTGCTCCATCTATTGGTCTCCACGCCGTTGTTTTTCTAGTCCATCTCCCATCACTGCATCTGGCAATATGGCCAGCCCATCTCCACTTAGCCTGTTTAATGTATTTTACAATATCCATTGCACCTGTTTGAGATCTTATCCAGGTATTTGTCTTCCTATCTCTTAATGTTATTTTTAGCATACTTCTTTCTATGTGATGTTGTGTTGTTCTCAGCTTTTTGTTTAAGGCTTCTGTTAAAGTCCATGTTTCTCCTCCATATGTTAGGACAGGAAGTATGCACTGGTCAAAAGTTTTCCTTTTTAGACTCATAGGGATGTCACTTCTGAATATCTCTCTCATTTTCCCATAAGCCATCCATCCAAGGTGAATTCTTCGTTCAATCTCTTTTCTTTGGCACTCCTCAAAGGATAACAATTGGCCCAAATATACATATGAAGTAACTAAGTGCCTTCAATAATATTAATAGGTTCCTTCTCCCTGAACCCCCCCCCCTTGTCCTACACAATAGCACTACTTTGATTATAAAATAATAGATTATAAAAAAGATTACACTAATAGATTATAAAACCTATAACACTAATGTGTTATAGGTTTTATAATCTATTATACAAAATTGATAGAAAGAAACATACATTGGGTGGCCAGTTTATTACAGTAGACAACAATGAACTTATAGAATTGTCAATACTCTAGGTCATCGGTTCCCAACCGGTGGTACGCATACCCCCCCCCCCCAGAGGTACGTGCTGGGCCGTTCAGGGGTACACGAAAAATAATCAGTAATGGCAAAAAAACGGATTTAAGACTGTATCTTGCATCTTTTGAGGCACTGAACAAAAGTGTCAGTATTTAAAAACAAGGGGTACAATTTATAGAAATGGGTTTAAAAGGGGTACACAAGTGGAACTGCAGTTCAATTAAGCTTTGCTGGTAGTTCTCTGATCTCATTTCACCACATTGCAAAGATGCTCAAAGAATGATTTTGGAGGGAGGGGACAATTAAGATCAAGTCCCTATCTTGTTGCTGTAACTATTACTGGATGATACACAGCTGTGTTCTATATGCATATTATCCTGTTGGAAGTTTATCATCAGGATAAATGCCCAACATGAACAGGTGTACTTGGTTGGCAACAATGTTCAGGCAGGTGCATAGTCATCTCTTAATCTACTGGTATCAGAGAGCCCAAGGTGTGCTAGAAAATGGCCTAGAAAATAAGTCATAATCCTACAGTCACAACTTTGCAATGGTAGTAAGTTAATGTCAATAAACATAAAACATACTGCCACTGCAAAGTAGTGACTGCAGGATTATGACTTATTTTCTAGGCCATTTTCTAGCACACCTTGGCCTCTGATACCAGTAGATTAAGGGATAACTAGTGCACCTGCCTGAACACTGTTGCCAACCAAGTACACCTGTTCATGTTGGGCATTTATCCTGTTGATGTTGACCTTAGCTGTTGATGCTTGTTCATGTTGGACAAGTATAGTACCCTAAATGTTCAGTTATACCCCATTTGGGAAAGTGGCTGGCACACTAAGATATACTTTATCACAGCCCCTAGTTACACCTTGCATTCATCTGACCAACTGTAGTATATCCATGCTAATGCACTTTATGAAAATATTGATCCTGCATCTAACTGTCAAATCAATCAGCTGTTTCTGGACACAAAATGTGTTCTCAAGAGAATCTATCAAGTTGATGAGCTCGTTTATTACGCTATTCTTGGTGTACCCAAGATATGTGACTATCCTAGAAGAGCAACAGTTTTGGAGATACTCTTACCAGCCTACCTGGCTCCCACAATAATTTTTCCCATGAAGTAGTTCAAATAATTATGAGTGATTTCAAATGCATGGCTTCCCAAAGGATATCTACAAATGACTCGAGTGACTTCAAATGTACTGCCTTACTAGAGGTAATCTATAAATGAACTACGTGACTTAAAATGTGTTGGCTTCCCAAAGGTAATCTATGAATGATCTGAGCAATTTCAAATGCATCAACTTCCCAGAAGTAATGTACCACTTATTTAAAGCTTTGTGCCTGCCATGAATTATTAGTCATGTAGTACTCCACAAATCATTTGAACATGGGTATGTTTCTAATATTTTGGCCATTGAGCAATTGTAACAATGAATAGTTTACCAAAGTCTAATAATTATACACTCAATGGACGAAACATTAAAGATACCTACCTGATAGCATGTCGGTCCTCCTCTAGTGCAAATAACAGCCTGTACTATTGACTCCACCAGATGCCGGAGATAATCTTTGCAACATTGTCCACAACTGTGCCTTAGACGTTGGTCTTGCTCTATGGCATTTCACAGAGAGATTCAGTTGGATTTAAATCTGAGAACCTTGGGGTCATTGGATGGTCCCAAACTCAGATGAGTGTTCCTTGAGCCATGCCTAAGTGGTTGCAGCCCAAAGGGGTGGCGCATTATCCTGCTGAAACAAACCATCTGCTGCAGGATGTGCAAAGGCCATGAAAGTATGTAAATTGATCAGGAAGCACATTCTGGTAGCTTGCAGCATTTAAGGACCTCTCCAGAAAGAAACTAATGTGTCACATAAGAAGGCTCCTCCAAAACCATCACAGAGCCACCACCACCTCTTTGAACAGAGCCAACCTGGCACAACAGGGCTATAGTCTCATGCTTTCAATGTCACACCTGCACCCTCCCATCAGCTCGGTACACCTGATAATGGGATTCATTAGACCACATGACTCTGGTCTACTCTGCAGAGGTCCAGTTTTGATGGTCTCGACACTAGGCAAAGTGCAATGCCTGATGATGAGCTGTCAACAGTGGTACACAATTAGGATGTTGGCTCCTGCAGCCCAATGTACACCGTACCATTTGCTCACTCACAAATACCACTCTGACTGCCAACATTGAAACTGGATGTGATTTGTACCGCTATTGTCCTGCGGTTGGTCTGTATGAGCCTAGACAGTCTACATCAACCCTGGTCATCAACGGTGTGTGGTCAGCCACCACTTGCTAGCTGGTATGTCCGTTGATGGTATATTCACAGTAGACCCTTGAGAACCCTAGGGTTCTTACCACGTGTGATAAAATGACCCATCTGTTTTGCACCGATAATATGTCCATGATCAAAGTCACTAAGATCACAACATTTATTCATGTTCGTTGATTATGATACACTGTTAGGAAGCCATGATGTCTACCTATTTACCATCTGCATTCAGTTTAGGTATGTGAAGGGAATGCCAGTGTTAACTTCCCATCACTATCTCTAATGTTTTGTCCATCGAGTGTACTTCTAAGAATTAGCAAGTGTTTAAACATAGTTTAGAGATAATGTTTGTCTATAGATTTCATGACAAACATCAATTAACGAATAAAGCGTGATGAGTTGCAATTTCTTCTGACAATTTTTGTATCAAACAGTCAGATTACAATAAATTCTTGAAGTTGTATAATTTGTTTATAATAATTCTGCATTAGGAAATTTTAAGAGTGAAGTTTTAATATTTTATCTTAAAACTTCTTTTCTGGACAAAAAACCTTGCTACTTTTAAAAATTCAACTATGCCGCCGTGGATGGATTTGAATTCTCTTCCATTTTTCAATCTAATGGAAAATAATAAAAAATTGCATATCTAAAAGTTTATTTCCTTAAGGTCTAATTGAATGAGTGAATAGCAACTCTGATTTCTAACCGTTAGAGAGTGGATTTGAATCCACAATGTGAAATCAATATTTGTGAAAGTCTTTGGGTGGCAGACTATTTGATTCCTGGTGTGAAGCCACCACTCCACACAGAAGCATGCAGTGGCTTGAAAAGTACCTCTAGATTGGCATTTATGAATTATCTAACCTTTAGCCCACTGATAGTACTATGTTGATGTACTAGATTCAAACCTTTTATGGTTGGGATTTTAATAAAAGGCCTAAAACAAAAATTTAGACAAAATACGAGAGAAAGGATGAATCTCCAAAATGAGCTGTTCTGATAACACACCATCAGCTCTATCAAATTCTAACTACCAGTCATTTCTATTTTATCAAAGGTGAGTAGGTTCCCTCCGTACATAAAATATTCAAGGAGCAATTTGAAAGTACTGAGAGACAAATATTACTATTCAGTTCAAGAAGCAAAACAAGAGCTAAAACTTAAACCTTTCACCTTTCATGTGAAAAATTAACAAAAAATTTATATTCAAGTTATATCACTAATTTAATTCTATTCTATTCACTAAGCATGGAGCTGTTCAGGCTTTTAATCTGCTAAATATACTAAAAAAGTGAATTGAACCAAAGATTTATATATAAATATGGCCTTTCATGTGTGGATCAGATATATGAGTTTGCCCAGTCTGTTAATCTGGCTTAAGATAGGGTCATAGGAAAATGGACAGTATGTGCAGTAATAGTATCCCAGGAGCATCGGGGGAAATTCATTTATAAACCATAATTTTCTAATTATAGTTGGCACAAAATTAAACAAAAATAATTCATACTTACTCTATTAGATTTATTTTTCCAATCATAATCAGAGTCATATAAACCTAAAATAATCACTGGACCAACAACTTTACCATCTGAAAAAAATAAAGAAAATAAAGTAAACAAAATATTCTTAGAAGTTCCCATGTGTGAAACTAAAATATCAACATCCATTTTGTTTAATAACAACTCACCAATTTTTGCTTCACAATGTATAAGCAGAAACAAGGATTTCTCAAAGTATCTGATTGTCAAATAACCAAATCCTCAGTTAACTGACACCAATCACCCATACAGTATATCTGTTTAATGGAACCCTTATTCAGTTAAATGACCAGCCAAATTTCACAATGCAAATGAATAAATGAAAGGTTGCTGTATTACTGCTGCTAAGAGTAAAAAAAAAAAAAAAGCAATTGATAATCTTTCATACTCATGTCTCATATCTGTGATAACAAAAGTCATAACACTTTAACATGTGGCAAGAAAAAAATAACAAAACACAAACTTCCAGACTGGTAATAAGAGATGTACTCTGGTGATAAAAGAATCATGGCATCATCTTCTGTTAAGTGCACTACACTAACATATAAAAGTAATTTTAAGGTTATATGCAATGCCCTATGAATTTTATTTTAAAGATTACAAACTTAAAAGAACAGGTGCACATCAATTTCTTTCCAAACATCGCAAAAATGTTAAGAAACCTTCAAAATAATAAAGTGGACATTTTAAGAAGAAATTACAGGAAGAATTCAAGAATTTTAAAAAGTTTGTGAAGTTCAAAAGTTCAACACCAAACACTCAAATATTCACATTCTTAACTGAAACCACTTTTTTCTGACACTATGATTACACCTAACATTTACTCACTTTACTAACATTCCTAAAAATATAGTTTCTAATACAAGTAGTCAAGAAAAAAGTCACACTACATCTAACACTGTTTGACGTTGAGCTCCTTCTATCATATGACACTTTCTTGCAACAGCTCAAATTCTCCTTTATACTTATTTCTCTTCTCTCCAATCAATGTTTGGATAAGTCACCAAAAATGATTATTCACATACTCACATCAGGATAAATTTGCTACATTGTATCATCCCCAGTAGCTGAACCACCAACTCTGTAGTAAGGCAACATCCACCACATATTTCATCCTGTTAGCCTCGACTTCACACAGATGTCTGAAACTTACTGCTACATGGGATATTATCATTTCTTCTCCACTTCTACCTCCTCTGCCCTTCCTAAAAACACTATGCCTTTCATTGCACTTGATTCCATTTACTACATCTGACCCTGATAGCCAGGTTTCACTAATGCCAATAATCTTAGGCAAAAACATTCACCAAAGCAACAAACTCTACCCCTTTGTTTCTGATGCTCCTGACATTTGTGTATAAATATAAATTACCTCCTGGCTTTTTTTGTATGCTTATGTCTATAGCCTTATTGACGCAGTTGGGTAACTTTCTTTTTTCTTTCCAGGCACTCAAAAAAAAGCATGAACTTCAGGTGCAAATTTCCACTCCTTCGCCAGATTAATGTGTGCTCAATGGCATTCAAATTATCATTGCTATATTTGCATAACATACCTGAACTTGCACATTCTCACCATTCTTCCTCTGAAGATCTAGCCTCTCTGGATTCCTGCTTTAATTCCAATTAAATTTCTCCAAGCTCCATGGTGCCAAATCCATTCAAGTGCAAGCTGTCTGCCTTACACAAATATTTTCTACCATCAAACTCACTCCAATCCAAAATCACATCCATTTATTTTACACAGTTTGCACACATTGAATAATTTGCTTTTATAACCTACCGTTACTCAGTTCTGTCGTATCTTGGTAATAAGCTAACAATTTTTAACTCTTACTTTTCTGTCTCACTTCTTTCAACCATCCTTTCATATCCTCTCATACTATATTTATCACTACTTAAATCATCCAACTACCATCTGCTTTACTTTTGTTTCTCTATTACATTTGCTATATCTTTCATTTTTCGTTGGAATCTCATGCCATCTGGAGCATTGCTGAGTTAAACAAGGCACCTGTTGTTTTTGTCAGGGAATAACCAGGATGAAACAGCGAAAAGTCAGCTACTGGAACAAACTCCAACTCAACATCAACAGAGATCTGAAAAAACAGAAATGGAACTAGCAGAAGAATGGGATAAGTACCAGATCAATATAATAGGTGTTACTGAAACAAAGAAGGCAAAAACAGGTGAGATCTTTCTAAGCAACAAATACGATGGTATTTTCAGAAAAAATAACCAGGGAAAAGGAGTAGCTATAATATTAAACATTACATATGAGGTTAATCTTCTTGAATGGCAGGCAATATCAGAATGGGGAGCTGGACAATGAGACTTATTATGTGCTTATGGTCTCAGAAGGTTCTACCAAGGAAGAAATGCAGGAATTTTTTTTTTTTGAGGTATTAGAGAAGGCAGTTGGCTCAATCAAAAAGGAAAAGTTAGTTCTTGTTGGAGATCTAAACCAAGGCACATAATGCAGAAAAGGTGTAAGGGCATAAGTTATCCAAGGTACTATCCTAATGCTGAGGCAGACAAGAGTGGACACTTGGGCTGTTAAATGTTAGAGATTTGGCAATCTTTCAAATATCATATTCATAATGCTTTTACATATTTAATCTTGTATACTGCCATATCTTTAACATTTGATAGTACAAAAACAGGCAGTTAGAGTCAGGACATTAGGATGGTAATTGCAATTTGATCTCAGTAGCTCAATGCAATAAACACACAAAATCAACCAAAATCTTTGGCAGTTTCTTATAGTGAACAATTTAAATTAGGAGTTCACCAATACAGCCACTCTGGTCTTGCTGACCATGCACTGGATACTGCCATAGAATACGGTGGAAGAAAGCCACGATAATACACCGAAGTAAATACAAATATGAAAGGCTTTTCATGGAATCAGCTTCAGCCCTCAGAAACAATCCAAACCTCAACAAATTTGGCTGCATGAGACTGCCTCAAATTTGGGAAGCCTACATCAGAAGACCTTCAGCCCAATCGCCCAAGAATACCAACACTGCCCGCTAGGGGCACCATCAGGACTTTAGGAGAAATAATAGCTTCCTGCTTCTTCCTCACTTACTGTTTGTTGTGCCTGCATGCACGTCTTGTTTAAGTACCTTAAAAATGGCAACGTGATGTTGCCGGAATATTGAAATATATTAAAATTTATTTTAATGTATATCCTAGTTTACGTTGTAATTTCCTTAAATTATTTAGTTAAAAATAAATTAGGAGTTCTGGAAAGAATATGATGAATGATGTGGCAAGATATGTGGAAGTAAGAGGAAGAATGACTATGGAAGGATAACTTTAATGAGTGCAGATGAAGCTGTTGAATTAGAGTAACTGTTTTGCAAGGATATATCATCCAAGTGAAGATACTGTTATGACAGATGTGACAGGGACTAATGTGAGAACAGAGGGTTGAAGCACTGATGGTACTTATTATATTGCAGAATCTGAATGCAAATACAGCTGTGGAATTGGATAGGATATCGACTCACATTTTATGAAAATGTGCAGGGGAAATAGTGATGCCTTTGACCAGACTGTTTAAGTCTCAAGTCTGACAAAGTCCCAAGTAAGTGGAAGGAGAGCAAATAATTCCTGTGCATAAAGGAGGATCTGTGTCTGGTAGCAAATTATAGACCAATTAGTATCTCAGGAGTGGCGATAAAAGTACTGGTAAAGTTGGTCAGAAATATAATTCAGAAATAGGTGGATCAAGTTAGTAGATCACTAAGGCATGACCGACTCTATGAGGGGCAGCATTGCTTTGTGAAGGGTTAGTCATACCTTAGTAATTTACTAACTTTTTATAACAATGACAAATGAGTTGGATAAAGAGAATGGCTACACAATGATATTGCTGGGTTTTTCAAAGGCATTTGACAGGATACCAAATGAACTCTGTTATGCAAACTGTAACAAATGGGGATGGACAAGAAACTGGTGATAAGGATAAAAGGGTGGGATGGAGAGATAGCAAAAAGTTGTATTTGGAAGAGCAGAATCCATGATAAGTCTGGACTCAATGGAGGTGTCTCTGCAATAATAATGATGATTCTCTGGAGTCTCACTTTTGAAGAGATGTCTTAAAAATGTCTTTTTAAGATTCTAATTTTGTTTTCCATCTTACTACATGAAGGATTGTTTGAGTACTTGAGTGACTGGTCTCCTTTTTTCTGATCTAATCTTTCATCCCTGTCTGCACCCATACATCAGAACAATTCCAAATCAGTATTCCACATGTTTAGAACCAAAACAAGCAATCCTAAAATTAAGACGTGCAGTTACTTTGCACACATAAAAAAAAGTTACAGACTGAAATGGACACGTCTTAAAAGCTAATAATGCGAATCACCTTCAGTATGCTACATAAGATTGCATCACTAATCCCATATTAACATCCCTACACATTCTTCTCAAAAAAATCTAGATTATATAAAATTTGCTGTGCACACAGAATTAGATATATAGGTCAAGCAGACCAGGTGAAAGAAACAGAGCAATAGAAACATTAAAATAAAAAAAAGGTAGAAGTCAGGTTTAGCATTTATTTAGTGGAATTTATTTTTTAACTGTAGACTAAAATACACAAACATTATTCAAGAAAAAATGAAAGAGTTTGAGAACAGGAACCAAACTTTGGAGATTCAGTGGCAAGCCCCTGAAGAAAACACTGTTTAATTCAGCCAGAGAGACATGAGGTGAGGTTGTCTGTATAGATAGAAAAATCAGAACTCCATGGTGGACACAGGAAGTTAAAGAGGTAATGAAGGAAAAGAAGAAAGCATATCAAAAGTTCCTGGCAAATAAGTCAGCTTGTGCTCATGGAGAATACAGAGACAAATGTAAGAAAGCTAACCACTGTGTAAAACTAGCTAAACAAAAGTCATAGGAAGACTTTGGTAAGAACATAGAAAATAAATATCAAGGTGTCAAAATATTCTGGAGGCTGTTGAAAAAGCTCAGAAATGAAGGAAAGACTGCTGTAAAAGGAATTAGAGATAATAAAGGTGACATGAAAACTGGTGAAAAAGATATCCTTGAAGTATGGAGTAATTACTTTGAAAAATTGCTATATGAAACAAGCAGTGATGACAGCACAGTAGTAAAAATCTGTTGAGTGTTATTTAATCCGCTACTTATATGCAAATCAGGAATACATATCCATACTTGAAGTAGAAAAAGCCATCAAAAGCCTGAAATATGGAAAGGCAGCGAGAGTAGATGATATTCGACCAGAAAATGATCAAGTATGGAGATATAAAAGTCTTACAGTGACTGCACTGCATAGTTCAGAAGACCTGGACAAAGGGACGAATCCAGATGATTGGAGTAGAGCCCTCATAGTATCCATATATATAAAAAGGGAAATAAAAACTGAATGTGAGAATTACAGAGGTATTTCTCTACTGAATGTTCCCGGTAAGATTTATGCAAATATACTTGAGAAACAGTTGGGAAGAATTGTGGAAGAAAAGCTTGGTGAAGAACAAGCTGGATTCAGGCCAAACAGACGCTTTATGACAAACAGTTGAGAAATCATGGAAATATAACAAAGATCTGTATTTAAGTTTTTTAGATCAGGAAAAAGGCACATGACAAGGTGCCAAGAGAGAAGCTATTCAAAACACCACAGTTGTATGGTGTCAGTGGGGCATTATATTAAGCAATACTTAGTCTTTATTTGGGTTGTAAGTCAGCAGTGAGAATTGAAGGAAGTACAAGAAGATGGTTTAATGTTAAATCTGGTGTCAGACAAGGATGTACATTATCCCCTCTGTTATTCATTATCTATATGGATCACGTTATGAAGGAAAATGGTATTAAACATGATATCAAAATTGGAGATGTTAATGTCAGCTCTTTGATACTAAATAAATCTGCTATATGTCTGCAAGATTCGCTAATTAAATTGAATAACTGTTGTAAGAGATATGGTATGAAGATCAGCAATAACAAGACAAAGACAGTGAAAATAGGCAGAAGAATTGAAAATATCAACTGCATTGTGAATTGGAGAACCTATAGAACAAGTAAAATATTTCAACTTCAACTACTTAGGCATGATTTTTAGTGAAGATGGTAAATAAAATATGGAAATAGACAACAGAATGAACAAAGCTGGTTTGGTAGGAAGTCAACTGAATAAATTTATATGGAATAAAAGAGAAATTAGTCAAAACACTAAATTAGCTGTATACAAGACAGTGTTCAAACCAATTTTAACTTATAGATCTGAGAGCTTGGTCAGAAGTAAAACACTTGACTAAAGACTAGAGACTGCAGATATGAGAGTCCTGAGAAAGATTAGGGGGGCATGAACAGATGGCATCAATGGCAATATCATATTAAAAACGAAGATATTAGGAAAGAACTTGATATTGTCAGCAGAGCTAATCTCAGGTTAATATCAATCACTTAAAACTGAATGGGAGAGGAAAAATTAGCAAACCAAGTGTTCTCAGTCAGGTTGGCAGGAAAAAGATGCAGAGGAAGACCAAGATATAGTAAAAAGTGCCTTAGAAGATAGAAATATGAGATCTGATAATGTTGGTGTCTTGACAGGTAACAGACTGAGTTGGAGAAAAATTGTAGATAGGAAGTTAGTAATGATGTAAATTTTTCATGTAGTACTCTCATATCCTGTACAACCCTTGAGGGTACATGGCAGGAATTTGATGACGACGGTTAGGTGGCATTTAACGCATCAGTGGCACTGATGTGTGTTAAACAATGTAACCTGAAGAGAGAGTAATCTACCCATTTTATTTTAATCTGAATTATTCGACCTTTCATAACATAAGAAAAACCAACTATATTCAAATAGTTGAAATTGATTCAATGATGTAACTTGGGTCTAAAGCAGGAAGTGATCCTCCTCCTCTACATAATTTTCCTTTCTCTTCACCCTTTCAACTTTAGTCTGGTGACCAAAAAAGTGAAGACAACATTTTGAGCTCAAGCAAAGTTGAAAAGTTACATTGCAAATTTTGTCAAAATCAGTTGGACACTGCAACCAACTGAGAGAAATGACTGCAATGACAACCTCCCACAACTGTCTTCACTTTCTTCCCATTATGCTGAAATTCTTCATGTTGGAGGTTTAATGGATTATATACAGCACTCAGAAAGGATTAAAACAGAATTTAATAGAGGGTGCTCCACCTAGATAGGACTTTAAAGTCACCCACTTGGTTGGCTTTGTATTTTGTGGTATTTGTGTATATGTTACATTATTTTTTTTGGTAATCCCTGAAGATGTCTCAGTGACTGAGATGAAATATAGGAAGTATTAAATTCTGTTTTAATCCTTTCTGAGTGCTGTATACAATCCATTAAGCCTGCAATATGATGTTGTTAGATCTTGAATGAGGACTCAAGAAAAGAATCATTCATTTAAGATTTGACTAAAACACAATATTAAGTAAGAAAATACTTGTAGTGTTGACAAAGTAAGCATATTATATAAAAGAACATGTCACATTTTCTTTAGAAAATTAAAATTAGAAAAAATTGCATGTCTAAACATAACTATATTGTTTAAAGCTTTAATGTAAAATTGTGCTCTATACAAGAACATGTATCTAAGTGCTAACAAAAGTCCAAAGGTTACTTGCTGACCTCTGCCGATGAAGTAAACTCTGAGGCAGAGGCGTTCGTAGAATTCGAACGGAATCCACGTTCCACGAAAAGAGCACTCATTGAGGAGCAAAAATGTGACGCCACTTTGTAAGAGCAAATAGGAAGGCACCATGAATAAGATTCGAAGGCGGAAAGAGGGAACTATGAAGGAGGATAAAAGTGAATTCAGGCATGTTAGAACCTCTCTCGTTTTTTTTGCCTTCTTGTTGTCTGTTCCTGTGTTCTCGTGCGGATCAGCAATGCTGATGATCAGAAGGAAGCTTGACAACGACGAGCTGCAACCTTTCCCAGTTGCTGACTGACGCGAGTCAGACAAGCCTATACGAGAGATGACGGCAGTTTTCCAATTCGGGCCGTCGGTAAAGGTTTTACCGATGTGAGATAGCAAAGGATTCCCCTTTGATGGCGGTTGAGCTAAAGACAGCAAATCATGAGATGAGCGTGTGTCCAACAAAGAAAAATGCCCCATTTGTGACTAGCATGTGATTTCCGCGTGGTGGCAACCTACCATAACAGAAAGATATCCCCACGTTAAGGTGGTAAAGTACTAAAACCTTTTCTTTTACCTATGTAATAATTAGTTTTAGATGAAAGAAGGAAGAAGAATTTTGACTAGGAGGAAAGAGAACTTTATAGTGACCATGTGCAATGATTTATTGACTGTATTGAACTGGTAGTCTGAGAACTTATGATTGTGTGGTTCCTAATCTAATGTGAAGGAGTAAAATCACAGAAAATTTAGTTTAGAAGTTGACTTATGTTTTGTGTGGATTTAATTTACCCATGGAATGTGAACAGCATACTTGTCAGTTTGAACATTTCTTATTTGCTTAACTAGTGATTTAGTAATGATAAAAATGTGATTAGCCTTTGACATGTTAACTTAATTGTAATCTCTTTGACCACTTAATAAACATGTTTTATCTGAGTTTTATCTGAGCATGAGACTGATTTTATCACTCATAAAACCACGGACCTATGCATAAGGGGAATATAAAGGAAGTTAAGAGCAATTTAGGCCATGACTGTATGCTAAGATTACTTTAAGCTACTTAATTCTTTTGATAAGGTTAGGTAACACTTGACCTCTGGGAAGATTTCTTTGGACAAGAATTTTCTGTCCTAAAGCTCTGACTGGTGCAGCTAAAACAAACAAACATCATCAGAGCTTGAAAAGGATCCCAGAATAAATCTCTAAACAGATAGTTTAGAGATTTATTCTTAGTTGGCACAGGAAAGATAATAATAGTGAATTTATAGAAAACCAACGATGTAACAATGTCCTCACAGCACTTAAGCCTCAACACACGGATGCTGAAATTCCTAAGATATAAAACAATGTAAGGAATAACTAAATTCCAAATTTGGTCAACTAGTAAAAGAGAATGCAGAGGAAGTATCTTCCCCAACTCCCCCCCCCCCCATCTTAATCCCGTTAAGCCATATTTCTCAGCCCTTCAGCCAAGTAATAAACAAAATACAGTTGACTGTCATTATAGTAAACTCAAAGGGACCACAGGAATAGTTTGTTATAGTGGTTTTTTATAGTGAATTTCTTTTAGCATAGCATCATACTACAACTTTTCAGTAGTTTTTTTATAGCAAGTTTTTTTTTAAATTATTATAATGATGTTTGCGATAATGAATGCTACCAAATTTGGTTAAAATTAGATGCAAAAACGTCACTGTGCAAAGTGACGTTTTTGCACAGTGACGATGAGGAAAAGAAAAATTTAATTTTTAACATATGCTATTTTCAACAGCAGTTTCTTTTTTTTAAAAGCAGATTTAATATGCAATTACAGGCTGTCTTCTGTTGAATAAAGGACAGACTAATAATATTCAACTCAGACCTGGAGTTACAACAGATTGAGTTTTGGCTCTAACAATTTTGATAAGAGTAGTCAGTGACTCGCTATAGTACTTGGCTTAATGACAGTCACTGCTATGATTATCATTCTAAATTACTGACTATTAATGCTTGTTTGCACTGTATGTTTTCCATCATTTCTAGATGCAACAGAAATTACTATTTTTATTACCTTATATCTAAAACAACAGACCTCGTTGGCTGTTGCAACATTTCAAGTTTATCTATCAGCAGAATTTTCCTATGCTTTTTATATTAATCTTAGAAACTTGATATTGTGATAAGTTTTCAATCTTTGTAAATATTGTGACAGCAGATTTCATTATGCACAGTAAACTAGGTAGTATGTATTGCCTGCAAATCCATATTCATCTTTATGCCGCAGTAAAACAAGCAAACGAAAAGAAAACAGAGAGAACAAATAACAGCTGCTAGATTTATTTATTTTTTTGTTTACTGCATAGTAAGCATTACAACTGACAAGCATTTACTTCATCACCTAAACAAAGCAAATTGAAGTCTGCTCTGATGCAAGCTTATTATTGAATCATTTCAGAAGTTATGTCTTTTAGAGCTTGCTAAAATCAATATAGTTGGCCTTTCAAACTTTTGCTGTTAAAAAAAAAGTTACATTAAGATTAATTTAATACTTTTAATTTTCATTCATCCATCTAGGAAAGATGGAAAACACCATAGTGCAAACAAACATTAATAATCAAACATTAATGTGATAGTGATGTTACTTCTCAGAATTTCTACACAAATACAGAAAAATTATTTTCTTATAATTTTCTTTTCAAACAGGTGAGAAAATATCACTATTAGGAACACTAACTGTGATCATAACTTAAATTTTCTAAAAGAAACTTTAGTTATCTAAAAGAAAAATCTTATTTCACATACTGTTTAATAATAAAGCTATTACAGATTAAAAATATTTATTGAAAATTATATTTGGCAGCAACAAAGATGCACTTCTTGATCAAATAATTCCACATCTCATGTTATAACAGTACAGATAAAAAAACAAAAACTTAATGGCATAAGAGCAAATTTAAACACTTTTACCTTCAACATGATACTGTTTAATTGTATGACCGTAACAAAATTCATATGTCCACCAGTCTTTTGTCTACAAAACAGGAGAACCACATTAGAAAAACTATAAAAAAAGAAAAACAGCAAAACAAAATTTGTTAACTTATTATACATGCCCACCAAACAGCTAGACACCACTGTTTTCACTAATCCTGATTTTTTAATACTGTTAACTTTCCAATACCAGGAACTGTATATCATGAGAAATTTTATATATTTACAAAAATCATAGTTAACATTAGTGATCTTTTTAATTATTAATAATTGATATTTATAGCTCTTCATTAATTTGCTTTAGAAAATTCTGATAGAAGTTTCCTGGTACTATTATTTACCATATTTAAGTAGTAAACAGCAAATAAATAAATATATATATATACACACACGCATACACAAAATATGTTGGAATAAGTCATACTATCCTGTTTCAGAATGAAACATACTAATATGTACAGTATATTCATGCCATCACATGTGGACCACCATACTACTATATATACTCCCAGTCAATTGCACATGATCTGTAAACTGTCAATGGGTTGAACAAAAGAACCGACTTCAAGAAATGCTATCATAGGAACTACATTAATGGTCTATAGACATTTGTGACACCAGTAAAAGATGCATTACCCAAAATAAACTCTAGGCAATGTTATAGCTAGAAAAAATGTGTGAAGATTCCACTTAAACAGAAATGAAACTGAGGGCTCATGAAGCTAATATCAAGAGGCTAGGGTGCTTGGAAGTTAAGTATGAAAATTTTAGATCTCAGTAGAAACAACCTACCAGATGCTTAGAGTTTATAGGGATTTAACTTAGCCTGATGTGAAGAACACTGCAACTAGTCTACAGAGCTGGAAATCTGTTATGAAGGAATGAGTAACATTATCGCCTCTTTCTGACTGAAAGAGAAAGTGTAGCAGATGCCAGAGGTGTAGTAGAGGGGTTTTTGTTTCTCCTGATTGGACTCAGACCTTTCAATGAAAGGTCTGAGTCCAACCATTACAGGAAAGGAAGAAGAATGCCGATGGTTATGCAACTCTTCTGGATAACATCCAATAAAAGGTCTTTCAAGTTCATATTTGTGGCAGTGAAGCACAGTTTTTTTTTTCATTTGTTTTTTGTGCAAAGTGTCCAAGGCATGGTCAGCTGGACCTAACTGACCATATAGTTCTGATAGCAAATATATTTCTTGTGTTCTTCAAGACAAATGTTGACGAATGAATCCTCCCATTTGTTTATAATATGATAAGTTGCAAGGAACAGAGCAGGGAAGGAATTTGATCCTTAGGAAAGTGGATAAGTGAGATTTAAAAACAGTTCAGAGATTCTCAGGAAACTTATTGAAGCAAGTTCTTGTGTTGAATTTCTGAAGCATTTTTGCCAGTTTCGGGGGGAGAGAGAGCTGATGTATGGTAACGAAATAAAACCTCTTGGTGGAGAAGAATCTTCAAGAAACTGGCAAAAATGCTTCAGAAATTCAACATTAGAACTTGCTTCACTACGTTCCCTAAACTTCGCTCCATACTAAGTAGACCTGAAATGAAACATCTTCCTACTCAGTATCCAGGAGTCTATAAAATTTTGTGTGATTGTGGCAAGCCATATTACGGCCAAACTTCTAAATCCATTCTTTTATGCATGGAGGAACATCAAAGAGACATTTCTTACAACAGAACCAGACCAAGCGCTCTCTCTCTAGCCATGTTCTCTTCTCCGTCAATGCAGATGATGGCCACCAACACATCGTTGATTGGCAAAAAACCTGTAATATCCATGTGTGCTATGATGAACTGGAAAGAAGAATAATTGAATCTAAAGAAATATCACTTGATTCGTCTCATATTAATAACAGCCTTAGCTATAATATTTCTGATGCGCACATTGCCACTGTCCAATACTGGCACACTAATACCAGCTCACGCACATAATCAACTTCAGTTGGAACTCTAGCACACATTCCTTTTAAATGTACTTGTTTTATACTAGATCTGTTAATGTATTTTTTCATGTGTCTGTTATTTTTATTTTACTCTTTGCCAATGATACCTGAAGAAGTTGTATTTCAACGAAACTAGTTGTATCTTAACAATAAATTTGTCATTCTCGGTATAAAGTCATTTAATTTCCTTTATATACAGTTCTACCGAGTAAATAATGAACATTAATATATATATAAAATAGTCATTAGCTTCTATATATAAGAATCCCAGTTGTGATGTTACTTCACGCACAAACTTTGTTTGCTTACACTTGGATAAAGGATAAGAGATAAATTACACAAGGTAGCAAAAGAGAAGAGTGAGAGAGTTAAGATGGCGAGTCTGTTGCTGCAGTATGACAGTGAAGAGTATAGAAGGAGGGCCAAAATTGCTAATAACTTTGTGCGTGGATTATGCTGAGGAGGGGTGTGGAATTTGTGGATGTGTGGAGTGAGTTCGATGGATGAAAGGATTTACATAAGATGGATGGTTTACATCTGAATGGATTTGGTGTATGGAAACTTGAAAAGGTGTTGTTGAATGAAGTGGATGTGCAGAATCAGGGAAACTAGAGTTACTAAGGGGGGGGGGGAGTAGATATGAAGACTTTAGGGAGACAGTTGTGTGTATGAATGTGTGTAATATGCCCAAGCGAGTACAAAAGACCACGAATCAGAATGTGAGTTAGTATAAGGCATCAACATACGGATGGGACAAATGGGCTTCTGAAATTCATGTATACTAATGCCAGAAGAATTAGGAACAAGAAAGAAGAATTTTTGGCCTTGGTTGGCACTTTCAGGCCACAAGTTATTGGCATTAGTGAAACATGGCTGACAGAAGATGACACAGCTAGTGGGATTGAATGTGAGGGGTAATGTGTGTTCAGGAGTGACAGGGAGAATAAAATGGAGGGGAGTGTTATTGATGATAGCTGAAGAGCTGCAGCCAAGGAGAATAGAAGTTGAACTGCAGGATAGAGAAAAGAGCACGTTTGAGGCTATTTGGTGTGAGATTAAGACTAGCAGAACAAAATATACAGTTGGCTGCTATAGACCAGGTGATGGAATAAATGGTGGAGATAGTATGCATAAGCAAATAGAAGAAATGAGTGGAAGGAGGGTAATTATTATGGGAGATTTCAACTATGGTAATATTGATTGGAAGGAGGAGAGGACACATGGGAGAAAGGAATTGGATTTTATGTGGTTATTAAGGGATATTATGGAGAAAGAAATGAACATGGAGAGATGCTTCTGGAATTTGACACGGATAACAACCTGATGACTTGCAATACCAAATTCCAACAAAAAGACTGTCGTAAATGGATGTGGCGCTCCTTCGATGGCAAACACAGGAATATGATTGACCTGATATTAATAGACCAGAAATGGAGAACCTCAGTTCAACAGTGCAGGTCATTCCAAGGAGCTGATATTGATTCGGACCACAGCTTAGTGATTGCAAATATAAGACTAAAACTGAAACAGAAGTACAAAGGAAAGTTCCAGAAAGCTAGAGACATCTCAAAACTAAATGAAGACAGGCTAAGAACAGCATATCAGAACATATTGGAAACTAAGCTTAAGACCCCATGTGAAAAACAAAATATAAATACAAGAGCAGAACGACTGACTACAGTGCTAAAAAAAAAAAGCAGTAGAGGAAGTAATTCCTGAAAGAGAAAAGATAAACAAGAAATGGATAACTCAGGAAACTAAAATTGGTACAAGAGAAAAGAGAACTGAAACTTAAACGAGATAATTCAGAGGCAGCAGATGAGTTATACAATCAAAAATGCAATGAAGTACGGAAAGTAGCAAGATCTGATAAAGCCAAATGGTTGGAGGACCAGTGCAAAGACATTGAACAGTACTATGGAGAACACAAAACTAAAGAGGTTTACAAACTTATAAGAAATGTCAATAGGAAGTGGCAAACAAGATCAGTAGCAGTCAAAGATGAAAATGGTAAAGTAGAGATGGACAAGACAGAAATCATACACAGATGGACAAGATATTGCAGTGAACTATATAAAAATAAACTAAATGATGCTGCAACAGAAGTATTCAAAAAACTAAAAGCAATCTCTCCACCAGCAGAGATCTTTGAAAATGACATCTTGGAAGAGGAAGTGAATAAGGCTATAAAACATCTCAAGAATAACAAGAGTCCTGGAAATGACAACATAATAGGTGAGACGCTAAAATATGGGGGAGAATCAGTTGCAAAAGAAATACATAAGCTATGTAATGAAATATGGAGATCAGGGTATGCCCCCGAAGAGTGGAAAAAATCGGTCTTGGTTGTTCTTCATAAGAAAGGCAGTGCTTTAGAATGCACCAATTACAGAACTATTGCATTAATGAGTCATCTTGGCAAAGTGCTGATGAAAATACTAACAGAATGCCTGAAGGGGCATATGGAGGAACATCTTCTGGATGAGCAAGCCGGATTTCGAAAAGATCGAAGTACAGTGCAACAAACATTTGCACTAAGACTAACAGAAGAGAAAGCTGGACGAAAGAACAAAAAGATATATTGCTGTTTCGTGGACTTCCAAAAAGCATTTGATAATATTGACCAAAATATAACATGGGCTGTCTTGGAATCCTATGGTGTGGACAATAAATTGATCCGCCTGCTGAAAGATATAAACAGCCAAGCACAAGCAAAAATCAGAATAGCAGGAGAGACGGGAGATTGGTTTGCCACTAGTCAAGGCACAAGACAAGGGGACCCAATATCACCAATCATTTTTATCACACATCCAGGAAGAACACTAGATAAGATTAAAAAAGAAGGTGGAGGCATTTCAATAAATGGCATGAGAATAAAGTACCTCTGCTTTGCAGATGACATCGTCCTGATTGAAGAAGATGCAGCAAGGCTGGAACAGACATTGCAAACACTATACAGAGAAGGAAAAAGATATGGAATAAATGTCAACTTTGAAAACACTAAAACAATGATATTCGGAAAACAGGAGTTACTGAACAGAGTTACGATAGACAGATTTCAACTGGAAAATGTGGAACACTTCACATATCTTAGATGACACATGACTTGGACCCCAAAAAAGAGAGAAAAATTAGAATAGCCAGAGCAACAACTATTTTAAAAGCCATGGAAAAATATTGAAGAGCTGAGCTATAAAGATGCAAACTAAACTGCACATTGTAGAAACCTGCATCTTCAGCAGCATGCTCTATGGATGCGAGGACTGGGTACTCCTGAGAGAATTTGAAAGGAGGATATTGGCATTTCAGAGGAAGTGCTACAGAAAGATTTTGAGAATAAGCTGGATACAGAAAGTGAACAATGAGGAAATCTACAGACGAATACAACCAAAAGAAAACCTGATCCAGGAATGAATGATGAGAGAAAATTAAAAACGTTGCTGTTTGTAATGATTGAAAGAAAGAACAAAAGAGGAAGACCAAACAGAGAATGGGGCGATGACATCTTCAAATGGTGCGAAAACTCTATACACAAATTGAGTCATCTTGCACAAAACAGAATGCAATGGAAGAATCATATCAAGATGGCAGCAGACATCCATGGGCATTGGACCCATGGTTGTTGATGATGATGATTAAGGGATGACTATCTGTGACAGCATGTAATGGAAAATACTAGGGGTCAGAGAGTGCTTGACCTAGTAATTACATCTGAGAATTTGGCTGTAACGAATATGACCACGTTGCCACCAATTGGTGAGTGATCATAGGGTCTTGACTTGGAGGTGGCTAAAGGTGTGGAATTTACAATTAAGACATGGTACATGTGGAATTATTGGACTGGTAAGTATGACAAGCTTAGGAGTTTGATTGGTTCAGTGCCATGACATGTAAAACTGCAAGGGCTAGATGTTGATAGTGCATGGGAGGCAGCTAAGAAGTGTTTGCAGGAGGCAATGGCTGACTGTATACCAAGAGTCTGAATAACAAATCAAGTAGGATTTAAATGGCTGAATAACACCATTAAGCTTGAGCTGCAAAAAAAGAAACAACTGTGGAGGGAATTTAAGGAGAAAGGTGACTTGCAGGCACATGAATGGTATAAAGCCCAGGCCAGAAGGGTAACAAGTGTGGTAAGAAAAGCAAAAGCGGATTATGAAAGAACATTAGCCATGCAGGCTAAAGAGAATCCCAAATAATTTTTTTGATATGTTGCAAGTAAAAGAAAAAATGTATATGGCAGAATGATTTTAAAGAATGCTGATGGTAGGGAGTTAACCGAATCAGTTGATATAGTGGAATTACTGAGCGAGCACTTTTCAAAAGTATATCATCCAGGTGGTGACATTCCAGGAATGAATGAACCAATAGCTTATATGGGAATTGTGGTAAATGAAGTGGAGGTGAATAGTCTATTACAAAACCTCAATGTCAATACAGCTGTGGGATTGGATGGTATACCAGCTCGTGTTGTACATGAAGCTGCTAAAGAATTGTCAGTGCCCTTGACCATTTTGTTTGAGTCTCAAGTCTGGGTTAGTCCCAAGGGGGTGGAAAGAGGAGAAAATAGTTCCACTGCATAAAGGAAGTTCCAAGACTGCTGTTGTAAATTACCAACCGATCAGCATATCAGGAATCGTTGATCAAGGTCTTGGAGAAAATAGTCAAGAGAAAAATACAGGATCGGATAGATGAAAATGGGATCCTGTATGGGGGGGACAGCATAGTTTTGTGAAGGGTAGATCATGCCTCAGTAACTTGCTCACGTTTTATAACACAATGACGGCTGAACTGGATAAGGGTAATGGGTTTACAGTGATTCTACTGGACCTTGCTAAGGCCTTTGACAGGATATCACATGGAATTCTAATCAGTAAACTGCAGCATATGGGGATGGATATAGGGTTGGTGAGATGGATAGGAGGATGGTTGATGGAGAGATATCAGAGAGTGGTTTATTCAGGAGTAGAGTCCAAAAGACTGCCTGTGACCAGTGGTGTGCAGTAGGGTTCTGTACTTGGATCACTACTGTTCAATTTTTCATTAACGATATAGGAAAGGATCTGAGAGGAAGTGTTCATTTGTTTGCTGATGATGCAAAGTTGGGTAGAGCAATAGTGAGTGCACAGGATGTCAAAATTTTGCAGGATGATTTGGATAGTTTGGAGGACTGGGCTAAGGAGAATGGAGAAGTGTAAGGTTATGCATTTTGGGGTGAAAAGATTAACAGCAGTATATCACATTGGTGAAATCGTACTCCAGGAGATTGACGAGGCCAGGGATTTGGGAGTGTTGGTGGATAGGGAGTTGAAGTTTAGGAGTAAAATCGCAAAAGTGGCTAAATCAGCTCATCAAAACACTGGGTTGCTGAAAAATACTTTAACAAGCAGAGACAAACAAGTTATTGTTCCTCTGTATTGAGCCTTGATAAGACCCCATCTGGACTACTGTGCCCAGATATGGGTGCCAGGGTTTCTTCTTGATGGGGAGGAGGTGAAGAGGATCCAGAGACGAGTGACCAAGATGATAGCAGGTCTATAGAATGAATCTTATGAGAACAGGTTGAAGATTTGTGGGTTGCAGAAATTGGTTGATAGGCGGAAAAGGGGCGATATGATTGAGACATTCAAATTACTCAAGGGTTTCTATAAGATTAATTCAGAAGATATTTTTGAGAATAGGCCTGGTGGTGGAAGGACTAGGGGCCATACATGGAAGCTGGGCAAGAGTGTGTTTAGCAAGGGTGTTAGAGCTAGGTTTTTTACTTGGAGAGTGGTGAATGAGCGGAATAAGCTGCCAGAGTCTGTTGTGAGTGCCATGACTGTGAAAGAGTTCAAGGCGAGGTTTGATAGATACTGTGTGAATGTCGAATAGTTTTTCTTGACTATTCGACATTCACACAGTATGGTTTAGTGTTAGTGTAAGTATAGTGTTAGGGCCTCCCTCGATGAGTCTGTCGACTCCTTGGAGTTGCGCATAATAATAATAAAGGATGAAACAAAGAATATAATTTCTAGGTATCTTTAATTTGTAGTATAACCAATTGAAAATAACTTTCAATATCTATCTCTAATCCAGTATTTTAGTAATAAGTTACGACACCTTTTGACTACTTCTATATGGAAATATGACTTCTGCATTACTTCAACCTTGGTATCAGTTCTGGATCTGGCTCCCACTGATGAACCCAGTCTGGGTAGTGGCTATTGCCATAATGCATAGTATTATACATGTCCATAAGAATATGTAAGTTGCATTATGAGTTACTTAAGCAAGTTATGTGAAGTCATTAGTCTCTATATACAAGTAGCCATGTTGTGTGAAATTACTTAACATGCAAACTTTGCTTACGCTTGGATAAAAGATGAAACCGAGAATATAATTTCTTGGAATCTTTATTTTATTAAGGGATAATTACTTGAAACAGCATGCAAAGAAAGGGACCAGGGGAGAGTGCTGGATCTGGTAATAGCATCAGAAGACTATCTACAACTACAGTAGCAATTCTACCTCCAATCAGGGAAAAGTGACTATGCGGTCTTGTCCTGGGAGTCTACTCAACATGTGGAATTTTCAGTCAGGAAAGGGTTTATGTGGAACTACAAAGCTGGCTATTATGACAAACTTAGAAGGCAACTTGGATCAGTGCCATGATATAAGAAACTACATGGAATGAATCTTATTTGTGCATGGGAAGCGATCAAGGATTGTTTAAGCAAGGCAGTATCAGACTGCATAACCAGGGTCAGGAAGGTAAACTGAGCAGGGACTGAGACAAGTGACCAAGCTTGTGATAGTTCTGTGTAATTTCCCTATGAGGATAGACTGAAGGTCTTGTGGGCTGCAGAGTTTAGTTGACAGGAGAAAGAGGATTAGAAAGTTATATGTTATTACTAAAGGGATGCTATAAGATTGACAGAAGAAATTTTTCAATACATGGTGAGTGAGTAAGGAGAGAACAAGGGATCACACTTGGAGGTTGTCTAAGAGTGGAATGAATTGCCCTAACAGTGATAAGTTTAACGAGATGTATGATTGTTAATGAATAGAGTGGGTCTCTCGCAAGAGTCTTTTGACTCCATAGAGTACTCATATAAATAATAACAAAAGTCTGCAAGGGAAGGATGTTCACAGTGCATGGGGGATAGTCAAGGGTTTATCTAGAAGAAACAATATTACACTGCATACCCAAGTGTCGGGAGAGTAAATCAGGCAGGAGTTAGATGGATGTGTAGTATCATTAAGCACGAGCTACAAACAAAGAAAATGTTGTGGAGGGAATATAAGGAAAGATGACCAGCTAACTCATGAACAATACAAGGATCAGGCAAGATAGGTAACCAGCATGGTAAGGAAAGCTAAAGCAGATTATGGGAAGAAATTAGTGATAGGCATAAGAAAATCCCAAAGAGCTTTTTCTTTATGTGGCAAGCGGGAAAAAGAATGAGTATGGAAGGATAACTTTAATGAGTGCAGATGGCAGAGGTAACGGAGGCAGACGAAATTGTTGAGCTACTGAGTAATCATTTTGCAAGGGTATATCATCTAAGTGAATATATTGTTATGACAGAGGGGACAGAGACTGATCTGAGAACAGAGGTTAAAAAACTGGAGGTGCTTAGTATATTGCAGAATGTGAATGCAATTACAGCTGCAGGAATGGATGGGATATCAACTCACGTTTTACAAGAATGTGCAGGGGAACTAGTGATACCCATGACCAGGCTTTAAGTCTCAGCTCTGTCAAAGTCTCCAAAGAGTCAAAGGATGTAAAAATAATTCCTTTGCATAAAGGAGGGTCTAAGTCAGTGGTAATAGAATAATAGGTCAATTAGTATCACGGGAGTGGTGGTAAAAGTACTGGAAAAGTTGGTCAAAAAGAGAATACAAGAATGGTTGAATAAGAATATGATACTATATTAGGAGCAACACAGCATTGTGAAGAGTTGTCATGCCTTAGCTATCTAACTTTTTATAACAGGGTGACAGCTGAGTTGGATAAAGGGAATGGCTACACAATGATACTGCTAGATTTGCAAAGTTGTTTGACAGAATACCACACGGAACTCTATTGCATAAACAGCAACAAATGGACATGGATATGAATCTTGTGATATAGATAAAAGGGTGGCCAATGGACAGATACCAAAAAGTAGTATATAGAGGAGCAGAATCCAGGAGAGACAGGTGATCAGTGCGCTGCAGGGCTTTATACTTGACTCATTGCTGCTGTTTAATTTGTATACATAAATGATATAGGAAACAATTTGAAAGGAGACATTCAATTACTTGTTGATGATACAAGGTTGGATAGAGTAATAGTTAAAGTAATAGTTGTAGAGAGCATGCAGAATGATTTAAAAAGTATGAGAAAATCATAATGGATGTCAATTTAATATGGAAAAGTGTGAAGTAATGCATTTTGGGATACAAAAATTACAAGCTGTGTACCACAGTGAGGGAACTGTATGCCAGGAAACTGATGAAGTGAAGGATTTGGGGATAGTAGTAGATAGAGAGAGTTGAAGTTTAGAGGACATATTGCTAAAGCAGCCAGGGTAGCTCATAGGATTACTTGGTTACTGAAGGACATACACTAACAAACAAAGATAAGAGAGTTATCATTCCTCTTTATAAAGCTTTGATACAACCACATCTGGATTACTGTGCTCAGGTCTGGTCAAAACTGGATTTCTTGGGGATGAGTAAGTGGGAGAGGATCCAGGTGTGTGGTCTATGTAATACTCCTCCCTATGAGGACAAATGTGTGGATGGATTGCAAAGGTTGGTTGATAGGTGATAAAAAGGGGCAAGGAAATATGATAAAAAAACATTTACGTTACTTAAATGTTTACTTAAAAGGCTTTTATAAGATTGTTTCAGCACTTGTCTGGAGAGGGCAGAACAAGAGGTCATACCATGGTTAGATGGGATATGAGGACTAGATTTTTCACTTGGAGAGAGGTGAATAAAATGAATGGAATGCCTGAGTCGGCTACGAGTGCTTTGCCTGTTAATGGTTTCAAGTAGAGGTATGATGGATACTGTTGATAGTTTGGGAATTTCACAAGCTCTCTCTCAACACAATTTTAAATCAAGTAGAGGTGAGAACTTTATCTGAATTCACTGCACTTTTTTTAAAAAAATTTTTTGAGCATTGAATGATGATTTCTCTCATTGGCTACTGCTCTTTGGGCTCCACTTCCATCTTCAAAGAAAGTACAGCATTTTCATATAATCAAATTGATTGCTGAGAACAGAAAAACTTTAAAATCTTCTCAAATAACTATTTCTTTCACATATTGCATTTTATCAAGCAATTCAAGATTTTTACATCACTTTTAAGTGAACAGAAGCAAAAAATAATTGTCAATTTGTAGACACTAAAAAGTAGTTCGAGTTACACCTTGGTGCTGAGACAAATGCAGAGTCCATTGGAAGATCTAGTGAGATTTTTTTAATCTTTTTGTAACCTGCCACAGTAAAGGATTCCCTTTTTTTTTTTTTTATTGCTTTTACCAACAAGTACATTGCAAATCCAATAAAACAACTGTATCAAGCAATTCTGATGGCAAAGATGTATACAGACTAAGCTCAAAAGTCACGTTTTATGGCAGACAGAAATTTGATAGAAAATGCCCTTTCTATTCCTAGTGGTTTACAAGTTGGTTAGGCAAACATAGCAATCTTTACATTTTAATTTTATACCACACCATTAGAATAGTAAAAGAGGAAGACACAACATGTTACCTTGAGTCCATTTCCTCAAAGGTTGCTGCTTACACCATACCAAAACGTTATTCTAGTTTTTAAACTTGAATCAATTTCAACTGTATTAAATTTAATGGATCAGATGTAGAAATATTAGATTTCATCAATAAAATGTTAATATTTCTCTAGTGTTACACTAGAGAAATTTATTAACAATGAACTATAAGTTCTTAGGAAAGGAATGAAGTTTGCTGTCACTTTGAAGTACATTCCATTTTCTGACTTAACCATGAAAGAAGCATCCATGATCTTCTTGCCAAAAAACCAATGCTCAAATTTGAAGTTGTGCAAGAGTCTTAGAATATAAAGAGTAACCTTCCAACGTTAATTTAACAAAAGGGGAAATTTTAGCTATACACAGATTAGCCTATAACAGAAACATTATCACTAACATAAAGGTAATGCAACTGTTATCATGGATTCTTCCAAATATCATGAAAAAATCATTTGTTATGTGACAGAACTACTGTCTATAATGCTGCTTTCTTCTGTTCCTACCAAATCGCAAGCAAAAAAAAAAAAAAAGAATAATCTTTTAGATAATTAGCAATAATAGGTGATAATTAAAGTGTTACTAAACTCTTTTTTCAAGGCAGATCACCCAGAATGTATGGAATGCAAAAATGTCAGTCAGCTGCATTAGTCTTCCAATTACAAAACTGCAAAATTATTATCAAATTTAACCAACATCATCATTATCATCAAATTCCTGCCATGTACCCTCAAGGGGTGTACAGGATATGATAGTACTACATGAAAAATTTACATCATTACTAACTTCCTATCTACAATTTTCCTCCAAATCAGTCTGTTACTTGTCAAGACTCCAACATTATCAGATCTTATATTTCTATCGTCTAAGGACTTTGTACCGTATCAATCCACTTATATCTTGGTCTTCCTCTGGGTCGTTTTCCTGCCAACCTGGAAGAGAACACTTGTTTTGCTAATCTTTCCTCGCCCATTCTGTTTAAGTGAACATTCCACCTGAGATTAGCTCTGCTAATGCATTCCTGGATGTTGACAATGTCAAGTTCTTTCCTAATATCCTCATTTTTAATATGATACTGCCATTGATGCCATCTATTCACACCTATAATCTTTCTCAGGACTCTAATATCTGCGGTCTCTAGTCTTTGGTCAAGTGTTTTACTTCTGACCCAGCTCTCAGATCCACAAGTTAAAACTGGTTTGAACAGTCTTGTATATATACAGCTAATTTAGTGTTCCGACTAATTTCTTTCTTATTCCATATGAATTTATTCAATTGACTTCCCACCATACTAGCTTTGCTGATTCTGTTGTCTGTTTCTATATTTAATTTACCATCTTCGGTAAAAATCGTGCTTAATTAGTTGAAATGTTTTACTTGTTCCATAGGTTCTCCATTCACAATACAGTTGACATTTTCAATGATTCTGCCTATTTTCATTGTCTTTGTCTTTTTATTGCTGACCTTCATACCATATCTACTACAACAGTTATTCAATTTAGTCAGAGAATCTTGCAGACTTGTAGCGGATTTATTTAGAAGTATAACATCGTCCACATAAAGCAAAGAGCTGACATTAACATCTCCAATTTTGATATCATGTTTAATACCACTTTCCTTCATAATGTGATCATTATAGATAATGAATAACAGAGGGGATAATGTACATACTTGTCTCATACCAGATTTAACATTAAACCATCTTCCTGTACTTCCTTCAATTCTAACTGCTGACTTACAAATCAAAGAAAGACTAAGTATTGCTTGATATAATGCCCCGTTGACACCATATAACTGTAGCGTTTTGAATAGCTTCTCTCTTGGCACCTTGTCATATGCCTTTTCCAAATCGACAAAACTTAAATACAGATCTTTGTTATATTCCCATGATTTCTCCACTATTTGTCGTAAAGTGAAGATCTGATCCTGACAGCCTCTATTTGACCTGAAATCAGCTTGTTCTTCACCAAGCTTTTCTTCCACAATTCTTCTCAACTGTTCCAGGTAAGATATATACTTGCATATATCTTACCAGGAACACTCAGTAGGGATATACCTCTGTAATTCTCACATTCAGTTTCATTTCCCTTTTTATATATGGGTACTATGAAAGCTCTACTCCAATCGTCAGTAATTTGTCCCTCTGTCCAGGCTTTCTGAACTATGCAGTGCAGCCACTGTAAGACTTTTATACCACCATACTTCAGCATTTCTGGTCGAATATCATCTACTCCTGCTGCCTTTCCACATTTCAAGCCTTTGATGGCTTTTTCTACTTCAAGTATGGATATGTATTCCTGACTGCATGCCTGGTCAGTGTTTGTTTTTTTTTTTATCACTGTGCTGTCATCACTGCTTGTTTCATTTAGCAAATTTTCAAAATAATTACTCTAAATTTAAAGGATATCTTTTTCTCCCATTTTCATGTCACCTTTATCATCTCTAACTCCTTTTACAGCACTCTTTCCTCCATTCCTAAGCTTCTTCAACAACCTCCAGAATATTTTACCACCTTCTTGATATTTATTTTCTATGTTCATGCCAAAGTCCTCCCATGACTTTTGTTTAGCTAGTTTTACACACTGTTTAGCTTTCTTACATTTGTCTCTGTATTCTCTAAGAGCACAAGCTAACTTATTTACCAGGAACTTTTGATATGCTTTCTTCTTTTCCTTCACTGCCTCTTTAACTTCCTGTGTCCACCATGGAGTTCTAATTTTTCTATCCTTGCAGACAACTTCACCACATGCCTCTCTAGCTGAATCAATCAAGGTTTTCTTCAAGGCTTGTCACTGAATCTCCAAGGTTTGGTTCCTGTTCTCGAACTCTTTCATTTTTACCTTCAATAATCTTTGTGTATTTTAGTCTACAGTTCACATCTGACAGCTGCTCAACTTTTATTTGCTTTAAAACTTTCTTACATGTCATTCTTTTCAATATGAAATTCAATTTTATCCTGCTCAAGGCTAAATAGTGATCGCTTCCAATTTCAAATCCTCTGTACACTCTGGTGTCCTGCACCAGGGAGAAAACATCACTATCAACAATAACATAGTCAATGAGACTTTTCTTATTCCTTGCCTCTTCTCTCCATGTGAATTTGTGCACATTTTTATGTTGGAACATGGTGTTAGTAATAACCAGTCCATGTCCTGAGCAGAAATCCAACAGATATTTGCCATTATTATTAGCTTTGCTCTTTTCTCCAAATTTTCCCAAAATATTTTTGTATGTCTCACAATCATTTCCTACTCTGCTATTTAGATCCCCAACGAGGACCAACTTTTCCTTTTTCATTGTGTCTGTTGCTTTTTCTAAAGCCTCAAAAAATTCCTCCACTTCTACCTTAGACAAGAACTTAGTTTTGGAATCTAGGTAGGTGGTAGTGGGGAGGAAGGGGGGGGAAGCAATATAAATAAAAATGAATGAAAGTGGTCTCAGTTTGTTATATACAGTAATATCTCAGGTTATGTAAGCAATGTGTTCTTTGAGAATGTTGTGAAACTATCAAGAAAAGAAAAAGAGTTACATAATAAGAAATAATTCTGACGTAAACATAATAAAAATATAAAGTAAATTTATATTGTAATTTATTATTATTATATGAGAACCTCCATGGAGACCAAAGACTAACTAAGAAAAACCCAAACTATCCACACAATCTGCCATACTTCCCCTTGAACCTAAAAATTGGCTATGCCAGGTGGCATATTGCGAGTTGAGTAGTCATTAGGACTACTGAAAGATATGCAATTTTTTCATATTTTAGTTGATAATACTAGGTTAACTTATTGTAGTTTTTGTTTTAAACAGGTGTGTGATTGAGAGATTATTTAGTTTGTAAGTAAACTTTATTTTTTTTCTGTTTAAATACGATATTGTAGGTATGGTGGCAATGCATGGCAATACAACGGCAGCAAAGACCATGTTGCCTGGTGATTTGGATTTGCATGATTTTGTGCAGTGCAGTGTGAGATGTATTCATCATGAAAATTAAAGTATATAAGGAAGGAAACTGAAATTGGAGAGCAAGTGTATATGTATTAATAAACGTTTCAAAAGTGAGCACCAGTTAGGTGACAAGAACAAAGCAGATGTTAGCAGAGAGGACAGCAAATGTTGGAATTAATGCTGAATGTGTGGTGGTGAAAATACAGGAGAATAAAATGGACATAAAGAAATAGCATGCTTGAATATCATCCTTCACAAGAAAAAGCTCGAAATCGAAAAGTTGCAGAAGTGGCAAGAGATTAGGAGAGCTGAGAAGAGAAAGAAGCAGGTGGTCCAAAGTAAGAACTGACACCATGTGAACAAACAAGAAAAACAAGTTATATGGAGACTCAATGATCAGGGAAGTACTTAATAAAAGTGTAATAAAATCATGTTTCTCTGGTGCTAAAATTAATGATATTAGTCATGCCATGCAAAAAGGTAAGGCAAATAGTCTGTATGCAAAAAGGTAAGGCAAAAGAAGTAATTGTCTTGGTTTGCACTAATGACCTGAGATGTGAGAAGTATTCTATGAGGGAAGACATAAAGGAGTTGTTAGAGCAAAAATGAAGAATGAGAAGGTGAAGATTATAAGCCTCCTGCCATGCTATGATAGAGGAGGACATTGATAGCTAATGAAATGAAAATGCAGAAAGAAATTGATGTAGGATTTGTGGGTCTGTGGTCTGTGTTTGAGGGAAAGAAGGATCTGTATAATGCTGATGGACTGCATCTAAATGGTTTTGGTGTTAGGTGTCTAAAGACAGCTTTGTTCACTAAGCATGCTGAAGAGCAAATTCAGGAAAACTTAAACAATTAGGGTAGAAGCAGTTGTGTGTGTGTGTGAAGGCAAGTGAGTGTGAGAATGACAAAGTGCAGAACCTAGTCTCTCAAGCAAAAATATTGAATAGGGTAGTCAATTCAGGAATATTCAGTTTGATAGTAATGAAGTTTCTATATGCTAATGCCAGAAGTATCAGATACAAGAGGGAGGAGTTTTTGGCATTGGTTAGTGCAACCTTGCCAAAAGTTATAGGGCATAAATAAAGAATAGCATGTTGCTGTTGGTTAGTCAAGTCTCACTATATGAGACTTGGCTAACAGCAGATGATATAGTTACAGGATAGTATGTGAAGGGTTTAGTATTTTCAGGGAAGATAAAGAAGATAAGATGGGGAGGGGTATTGATGACAGCAGATGAATTGCAGCCAAAAAGAATAGCAGATAGGCAGGAGGGTGGCTGTTCATTTGAAGCAGTTTGGTGTGAGATCAAAGCCAGTAAGACAAAACACAGTTGATTATTGCTATAGGCCTGGGGGATTCGGAAGACATGCAATGGAAAATTAGTACAATGAGTAGAGGTCCAGTGATTATTATTATGGAGAGATATAGACTGGAAGGAAGAAAGATCACATGGCAGGAAGGAAATAAACTTCATACACCTACTAAGAGATAATTACATGAGGCAGTATGTGATGGAAGGGAAGAGGGGTGTGAGAATATTGAACCTGGTCATAGGATTGGAAAAACTATCTGTAACCAAGGTGACTCATTGCCTTAAAAAAAATGACCATTCGATATTGACTTGGGAGATTGTAAAACATGAAGAATATTCTGTCAAGAAAGGGTATATGTGGAACTAAAAGGCTTAGGAGGGAGCTTGAATCTGTACCAGGACATAAAACCCTGCAAGGAAAGGATGTTAATAGTGCATGGGAGATAGTTATGGTGAATCTAGAGATCAGTCATGCCTTAGTAATTTACTAACTTTTTATAATACAGTTACATCTAAGTTGGATAAAGGAAATGGCTATATGATGATTCTGCTGGATTTTACAAAGGCATTTGACAGAATACCACATAGAACCCTGTTATGCACATCAGAACAAACAGGAATGGATATGATACTGGTTATGTGGATAAGAGGGTGGCTGCTGAGGGTGAATATCAAACAGTGGTATATGGAGGAGCAGAATCCAGATAAAAGAAGGTGACCAGTGGTGTGCTGCATGCAAGGCTCATTACTGTCTAATTTGTACATAAATGATATAGGAAATAACTTGAAAAGAAATATTCAGTTGTTCACTAATGATGCAAAATTAAATAGAGTAATAGTTATTCAAGGCAATGTAGAGAGTTTTCAAGACAATTTAAATAGGCTGTCAGTATAGTTAGAAGACAATGGGTATCAGTTTAATGTGGAGAAATGTAAAGTTATGTATTTTGGGATAAATAAATTGCAAGCTTGTACTACATGATGGAACTGTACTAGAGGAAATAGATGAAGCTAAAGGTTTCGAGGTAGTGGTAGACAGAGTTAAAGTTTAGAGAACATATTGCTAAGGTTGCTCATAAAGTTACTTGGCTATTGAAGAACAAAGTAGAGATAAGGAGGTTATTCCACTTTATAAGAACTTGATACATCTGATCTTCTGGATTTCTTGGAGAATAAGAAAGCAGTGGAGAAGATTCAGAGGAGAGCAACCAAGATAGTCTGTGGAATGATGTTCCTTATGAGGATAGATTAAGGAGTGTGGATTGCAGAAGTTGATTGATAGGAGAAAAAGGGGGAATAGTGATATGAAAGTTATGAAACTTTAATAGCAGAAAGAAGTAAAAAGAGTAAACAAGAAAAAAGAAAGAAAGACAGTAAATTAAACTTACACCAGACATTCAACTGATTAGTTTTCACTGTGTTTAACATGAAGATTTCAGAGTTTTGATATTAATGAAGGCATCTGACATCAAGACAACACATGCAGGATCATTTCTCCCTCTGAACTTCTTAATATAAGTTTGCATCCTTCATTAACCTTGAAATTTTTGAACGCATAGAAACAATACTTGCATTTCCATATCAAAATAGTTTCATTTAAAGTAAACACTTTTCTGCATTCACAATTTTGAATATTAACTAAAGTACTGAACATGCTTGTGAAATTTTACCAACTTCTTCCCATCAGTTTTACAATGCAGAAGCCATGATGGTTTTTAAATTTGTTTTAGTCTCAGGATCATGTTATAAAGACATTTTTGAGCATTTTTTTAATCACTGGAGTAAAAATGGAAAGCTTTATTTTGATATTCAACTCATGAAGCTAGAATCCTTTCCATTTTTTCTGTAATTACTGCTAGAATAAAAATAAGCTACTTTAGTACATACAGCACTTCTGTGTGATTATTCCCCCCCCCCCCCAGTTTTTGATTTGAAAATAGCAGATCTTTAGCAGTGATGCCAGGATGAGGATACAAATGAATATTCCTCAACAAATTGATGAAGTTGCAAGTGCCGTCTTTGAACACGGATTGAATAACGCACAAGGATCCAGTAGTGTTCAGGCAACATCAAGGCAAATGGGATGTCATACTCAACCGTGTGGAAATTCCTACATCAAATGCAGAGGTTTTTCCTCTACCTGATCTCCCATACTCAAGCTTTGCTTCATGGTGATGCAGAAATTCGACTGCAGTTTGCCCTGATACATTCTTAGCTTGAATGGAGATTGATGATACATGGCCATGGAACATCTTGTGGAGTGATGAGGTACATTTTTTTTTTTATCTGAACAGTAGTGTTAACTCACACAAATGCCACATATGGGCTGCGAATAACCCTCGTGTTTTCCCACAGACCCTTTACACTCACCAGAAGTCAGTGTGCTGTGATTTCACTGTATCATTTATTATTGATTCATACTTTTTTTTTTTGAAGAACTTCGCCCAACAGGACCAGTGACTTGTACTGTCTCTGTTAATAGGTATCGAAAGATGCTACACAACTTTGTTGTTCTGCAACTGCAGCAGCAAAGATGCCTTGATGCATCTCACATTGGAATGCTGGTACAGTGAATGTTACAAAAACACTTCACAGAACACAGTGATTAGTTGTGCATTTCCCACAGCATTGGCCACCTCATTCATCTGATCTCAAACCCTGTGACTTTTGGTTGTAGGGTCATCTGAAATGTGTGGTGTATGAAGGACATGTTCTTGATTTAACAACCTTGAAAGACAAAATAACAGCATGTGAGGCAAATCAATGTAGATCAGTTGTGTTCTGCTGAAGAAAATGTCATTCACAGAATGCAATTCTTAGAACATCTGAAAGGAGGACAAATTGAACCACATCTGTAAGTTATACGAACACAAAAATTGATTTCTTGTCTCTCCCATTACTATTTACCATATTTTTTGCCTTATAAGACACTTTTTTTTTGTACCTAAAATTTATCTGAAAATTAGGATGCGTCTTGTAAATTGGTGCATCTTATACACCAATCAGTTTTTTATGTATCCGCGGTTAGGTGCATCATTGTTTGTCGGATGCGCAATTGGTTTAAATAGTTACACGGTTGTTAACAGCCATGCATTTAAGCTGGTAATCAATACATTATATTAAATTTTTTTTTTTATAACCCATGGATTCTACAAAGCACAGACATAGCTATACAACTGCATTTAAGCATAGTATGATTAAGTATGCAAAAAAGAATGGCAATAGAGCAGCACTTGGGTCCTCTGCCTACAGAAAAAATTGTATGAACTTTGAGGAAACAAGAGCAGCAATTAATAGAAGCAAATTCTAAAAAACACAATCTCCACAGAAAACTAGCAAAATGACCAGAAATTGAAATGAATTAAAAACTTGGATAATGGATCAAAGAAGATAGGGTTGCTACGTATCTACAAAAACAGAAAGAAATATCATTGATTTTACAGGTCACCATCATGATGCTTTAGATTTATGAAGAGAAGGTCACCATCATGATGCTTTAGATTTATGAAGAGAAATGATATATGATTGCAAATGAAACTAAAAAATGCCACACAAATTCTGGCATTTTTCAGTTTCAAATTATCGATTTCACAGATCACTAATATGGATGAAGTGCCTCTGACTTTTGATGTGCCCCCCAAACAAGATTTGACTCCAAAAGTAAAAAAAAAAAAAGTGTTAAAACTTCTGGTCATGAAAAAAACCCACTATACTGTTGTTTTGTCATGCTGTGCAGATGGAACAAAATTGCCACCTTTTTATAATTTTTAAAAGAAAAATAATGCCCAAAGAAAAACTTCCCAAAACAGTTTACATTCATATTCATCCAAAAGGATGGATGGATGGATGAGGAAGGGATGGAGTTATGGATAAAAAAGGGGTGGTCCAGACATCCTGGTAATTTACATCAGAAACCTGCTTTGTTAGTAGGGAATCAGTTGTTTAGATGCCATAAAATGAAGCTGTTAAGAATGAACTTCACAAAATGAACTCAAAAATAGCTGTAATCTCAGGAGGACTCATCTCTGCACTTCAACCTTTAGATATATCAATTAAACAAACCATTTCAAGAATTTATGAGGGAAAAATGGGTCAATTGGATGCAATTTCCAAATTTTGAGGAAACATCTACTAGTAGGAGAGGAAAGAAGGCCACAATTTCACCCATGTGCAAATGGGTCAAGAGTTCATGGAATGAAGTGAAACCTGAAATTATAAAATCTTTTCAAAAGTGTGGCATTAGTAATTCTCATGATGGTACGGAGGAATGACTTATTATTTCAAGATAGAAACGACTCGGTTTCTGATGAAGAATCAAGTTCAGAAAATTTTGAGAGAAGATGAATAAAGGTTTGAAAAGATTAATGAAATTTTTTAAAAAATATTGTTTATAATATGTTATAATAAGTTAAATTTTTTAATGATTTGATTTTTTAATAAGAGTTTTTTGAAAATTTAATCCAATAAACAGATAATATATATATTAAAATTTAAAATAAAAAAAGATAATATTTACATGAAAAATCTGATGCACAATTCATGTGTTTTATACTGCAAAGAATTCCCCCCCCATAAATTCAACATGAAAAATATGATGTGTCCAATACAAATAGTGCATCATAAAATGCAAAAAATATGGTAATTAATCCCAAACCATGTACTCAAAGTGCCAAATGTCCCCTGGTGTCAGAATTTTGTACTATTTTTTATCATCTGTAAATAAAACCCCATGTTCCAGAGTGTATTTACGCCAGGTTTTGAATTTCATCCAATACATTTTTCTCTGCAGGGTTCTCTGCACAATTCTACTTTAATTATGGCCATCCTCTGTGTGTGTGTGTGTGTGTGTGTGTGTGAGTGTGTGTGTGTGTGTGAGATAATCCCCATGACAAGAAAGACAGTCTTATAACCAATCACATTAATACAATGGGCAGATTGCAGATAAAATAATCAAGTAATTCTACTTAACCAACATAATAATATAAGCATAGTAATTTTTAAGGTCACTTCAGGCAGTATACAACAATAAGATCTGAATAAACAGCCTGTAGGTTGGAAAAAAGAAGATAGTATCCTGAGCAAATCCAACATGCAAACAATAATAAAATTGATATTCATGAAATAACTATTATTTCATAATTATTTAATAATATTTACATTATAATTTTAATTTAAAAAAAAAATTAATACTCAAATTCAGGGCTCCCCAAATGTATTCTGCCTCCATCTGAGTTCTCTGTTAACTGCTCGTCCAATTTTTTATTTATTTATTTTATTTTTAGTTATTTTTTTCATGGCTAATGAATCTGGTTAGTTTAGCATGATTTCTTATGAAGAGAGTCAGTGAGAAGTTTTATTGTGCAAGAAACACCATGGCCAAAAAAAGTGATAGAATACAGGTTTTATAGTGAGTTATGTTTCTGTTTGTGCAAGGTTGCAGTATAATATGTTCCGTTAATCAGCGAGTAATTCAAATGAAAACTAGCAGCATTAACATTTGCCAAGAAATATTATTTAAGCTGTATATTATGAATAAGATATAGATAAATGCCAATATAGAACACTGATGAAATGATCAGCACATTTCTAATGGATCAACACTGATTTACAATGACAATCTACATAAGATTTTTGAAAAACATCTCACCTTTAATAAACAAGGGGCACTATTTAAAGGTTTTAATATATCTTTAATGTCTATTACATCTTCAGACGAACTGTCTTTAGATTCTGTTGATGGCTGGTCACTTTCAAGTTGAGGCAATTTACATTCGTACTGTTGTCCATATTTTGAGATCATATATATCACCGGAGAAGTTTTTTCCTAATAACAATGGTTAATAAGATCAAAATTAATATTTCAAAATATCATTCCTTAATAAATTAAATTTACCAAAAATTACCTGCTGTGTTACAGTTATGTAAGTAAACTGAACACACTATTAGAGGTGAATGAATTCAAAGGAAACAATTTTTGTAATTCAATACAGGTTGTTACATTGATTATTCAAAAAAAAAAATACTATGAACAATTGATTGTAATTATTATTATTCCTGATACCTCCAAGGAGTCTGAAGACTCATTGCGGGAGGCACCTACAACTGTCTCAACCACTACACCGAACCGATACTGCGAATCATCTCCATCAACACCATCTATCGCCCACCTCCACCATCACTACAACTAGTATTTTTTGTCTGAAAATTGCGTGTGTTCTGAAGGGCCAATTTGTCTGTATGTGGGATGAAAAGCCCGAGTTTCCGGGAGAATAAACGCTGCTACCTCCGTATGAGATCGGCTAACTCACCTTCGATTGAAATCGTCCAGATAAAGATTCCTCCCGTCGCAACAAGAATTGAACTTAGGCCTATTCCAGTTGAAGGGTGCAATGTACCGCCGTTCTTCCAATTGTGCTACGGAGGCAATTACTCCCAAAACTTTGAGGGAGGAATGCAGTTGTAGCAGATGAGATTTAGATGCGAGTGCAAAATCTTGGCTAGATTCCAAAGAACTCTGGTTAGTGTTAGTGGCACAATAAGCCAAGTCAGACATCAGATTCCAATAATCTCATATAGTTCTGACATTCTTGGATTCTAATCTCTGAGGAACAGCCTGCATGTCCAAAATAACAGGAACAAGATACTTGAGGGGGTAGTAATTTATCCTCGTTGGATGGTAGAAAAGACAGTTTTTGAAATGGTTTGAAGGTGATGCACAGATTAACACATTCAGTGACATTCATTTATGACAGAATGTCCCCAGGCCATTCAGAATTACCTTGCGGCAGTGTCTACACATCCACACGATTCAAGTAGCTTGGCCAAACTGAATTATGCAGCAGAGAAACACGAGTCTTACAATGCTCAGAAGCGGTAGTAGTGCATATGCAAATAGCAAATACCAGTTTGATGCTCTAAAGCAGTGTTTCTCAAATTTCAGATATCCGCGTACCCCCCTTTTAAATTTTCATTATTACCAAGTACCCCCTTACCAAAATATTAATAAATAAATAAAGTATATTTCATTGTAAATGTCTATTTTATTTGAATTTATACAATATATTAATGTAAACAAAAAATATGATTTATTTTTAATAAAACAAAATTTGGAATCAGTTCCTCTTCATTTCTCGTCCATGAAAATCCACATTTCAAGTAATTCATATCATACTTATGAAGATTTTTCATCTTCTTCCTAGTTGGTCCTCTAGAGATGTCAGATGACACACCCTTATCAATTTTATTTGATCCAGATGCAATATCAACATTTTCTTGTTGCTTACAGTTGCATGTATTTGCTATATTGTTCTCTTTTGTGTGTTTTATAAATCCAGTATTTTACCAATGATCCATACTTAAGAATTTGAAAGCTAAAAAATTACCGTATTTACTCGAATATAACTCACACTTTTTTTTCCAAAAATTAAAGCTAAAAATCGTGGTGCGAGACATATGCAAGGATTTTCGGAAACTAAAGTTTTCAGGAAAAAAACTGAAAATGGTGTAACTTACCAAGAAGCTCCTATTTGCTATCACTACTTTTGGCATTGAGAACAGTTTCCTTGTGTGCATCGTCAAAGTCATCTACTCAAATAGCGTCATCTTCTTTCCATTATTTCAAGCAAAAATTACCAGTAATTTACAAGACTTGAGATACGTAATGAACAATCCTTCATGAATGACCAATGAGAAGTGAAAGCAGGGCACAAAACAGACAGCAATGGTAGGCCAGTAGAGATAGAGCAGCTATGAAGAAGTGCATATGATTGGTGTGGTATTAACAAGAGATCGCACGAACCAAAGACAAAAGCAGGCCAACTGTTGAGTTTAAATGCTAATGCTCTTCAACCGAATTCCATATCTGAAACACATTCACTATATATTTCTTAGTTTTAACATGTTCACGATGGGATGGTGCCAAGCAAAACCATATGCTGTTGCACCGGCGACATATGGTTTTGCTAGAGTCTACACAGCAGTTTCTGTTGGAGGGGAGATCTGATTCATTAGTTAGTGCAGATTTTATCACAAATAGTGCAATCTCTAATTGCACTATTTGTTGAGAAATACATTACACAAACTGCAAATGTCTCTGTACCTTATTCAGTGATACAATGAAACTACTTGTTTTTCTTGTCGATCTTCAGTATAGTGACGCTGTTGGGGAGGGCATGTTGTTTACCAAAGGGAGCGAGTTATTATCGCAGGACGTGAACAGTGTGGCGATAGTAATGCGCAATTTGAATAGGAGAATTCATACATAATATATAATTTACTGAGAAATATATACACTTAAAATAATTCGATTTTTTTTCTTAATAATGATTCCATACGTTAATGATGCATAGCTGAAAATTGCCACATACCCCCCCCCCTCTGAAGATCTTTCGCATATATCCCCTCTGGATATACGCGCACCACACTTTGAGAAACATTGCTCTAAAGCAACAGTGGCATGAATATATTAACTTCATGAAGAAACAAAGGCTATTTGTTTTTGATGTTCTTTTAAAGGTAATAAATGTATTAGTCTTAAGGGAGATTATGTTGAAAAATAAAAATCATTTTGAAATTATAAAATCGTTTTTTCATTGTTAGGCTGAGAACTTTTCAGACCACCTCTACCCTTCTGAAGATCTTTCGCGTATACCCCCCCTCGGGGTATATGCGTACCACACTTTGAGAAACACTGCTCTAAGCCAACAGTGGCATGAATGTATTAACTTCATGAAGAAACAAAGGCTATTTGTTTTTGATGTTCTTTTAAAGGTAATAAATGTATTAGTCTTAAGGGAGATTATGTTGAAAAATAAAAATAATTTTGAAATTATAAAATCGTTTTTTCATTGTTAGGCTGAGAACTTTTCAGACCACCCTCGTAATAACTTTTGCCATCAGCTGGTGACAGTGATCATGCCATATACTGTGCTGGGAAGTAGCTGATTATATGGATGTTCCAATTAGGACAGGCTACATGCTGAACTACAATGCTAGAAATTATAAACTCATGATAATGCTATCATCGGTCTGTTACTGAATGGAAAGGATATCAAGCAAAGCATGGGAAGCGCTTTGAAAAGGTGCTTAAAGAGGGGCAGTATATGAAAGTGCTCCTCTTTAAGCACTTTCAGATACTAGAATTCGAAGAACAAATTGAGTGAGTGAAATAGATTATGCAATCTTATTAAGCAAGAGATCTATAAGACAATGACGTGGAAGGAATATTGCGAGGATAAGAGTGAGAGTATGAAATATACAAAGCATAGGCTAGCAAAGTTATGAGTATCGTACAGAAAACTAAACTGGAGTCTGAAAATAAATTAAATGTACAGACTAAATGCAACTAAAAAGAATTTTCTTGTTATGCTGCAAATGAAAGAAGAAAAAAAATAAACGTGGAGGAATAGTTCTTAATGAATGTGTCAGAAGCTGTGATTGTTCAAATAATTAGTGCTCACTTTGCTAAGATCTATCAACCACATATATGTAATATGGTGAAATAGTGATACCACTATACTGGATGAAGAGACAGAGGCATACGAGAATGAAGTTCAAGAGCTGTTGCATAACCTGGATAAGAATTCGGAAATAGGAATGGAATATCAGCACATATGCTAAAGGCGTGTTCAATCAAATTCACTTGACTCCTGACATATTTGCATAACTTGATCTCAGCTCAGGAAAGCTCCCACAGGAACAGAAAGAATGTGCGTTTGGCTGTAAAAGGGTGGTGCAAAAAACTGATGTGTAACTACTGACCTATCAGTATCTCTGGAGTGTGGAAGATTTTAGAGAAGCTGGTAAGAACTTACATGGCTTTACTAAAGGGAGGTCATGTTTTAGCAATTTGCTGATATTTTATAATAATGTTACAAATGAGTTGGATAAATATAACAGATACCCTATGATACTGTTGGACTTTGCTATAACCGGCATGCCGAAATGAAAACTGATATGTGGAAGTCATTTCTCTCTCTTTACAAGTTCTTGATACTATACACAAATTATATCTCCTGGGTTTAGAAGGGATAAAGAAGTTATGAAAAGAGTGCAAATAAGAGTATCAAAGATGATATTGAATTGTGGAATGTAGATTACAAGGGCAGACTGAGTGTATGAGGCCTGCAGACATTGGTAAGCAATAAAAAATAATGGTGATAGAGTAAGTCTATAAAATTTTGAAAGGTATTATAAGGCATCAGTTGATGAAGTTGGGGAGAGGACAATGGGACATATATGGAAGTTAATTTCTGTGTGGTTAAAAAAAGGGTGAGAGATATTTTTCTTTCAATAGAGAAGTGAGTGAGTGGAATGTCTGCTTGTTGAAGTGGTGAATGCATCTAGGGTTAATGAATTTAAGAGAAAATATGACTGTGTGGGTGAACTATGGTCTCTCTTGATGAGTCCTTGACTCCCTGGAATCTCAGAAGATAACGATAATAAATATCCAGTTTTTACTTTACTAAAACTAAAAGCTATAGGAAAGAATTGTAACATTATGCACAAGACATATAGCAACATCCCACTTAATGCCTGCCCCATTTAGTGCAGTTTCATTACAGCACTAATTCGTAGTAATTTCTGAAAGAAGCTATTACTGCATCATCATTAACATTTCATCATTGTGTGGTTCGTGGGGAATACATATATGCAATCAGCCTGCTGTGTACATTGTTTGGCAGATGTAGACTAGAGCAACTACCAACATTTGTTAATAGAACCAATGAATCAAAGAGCAACCCTGAAACTTCCTCGATGACAAAAGTCCAGTCCATCTAAAATACAGTATAACCAATGAGCTTCATATATAAAAATAAAATACTTAATAATAGTTCATTATTGTTCTGCTGTATTTTTATTTTATTGTATATGTGAACACTGATTTACCTTTTTATATTGGTATACTTTTATTAGAAAGCAGCAGATGCTTAAAGCTCAAATGTTTCCTTCAACAGCAAGTAGGAATTATGGGCTATTAATGTCAGCTGTATATTATGAGTTACATATTATATCTTAGGAAGAGAAAGATATCAATAAAAAAAATTTCTATAAAAATATTTTCTGGTATGTACTTCAAGGAGAACACAAATTAGTATGATAGCTCAACACAATGAAGAATGCATTATTCATTTTGATAAACTATGGAGACTACTACTACCCTGTTGAGAATAATTACTTGAATTTTCCACACATTTTGACCTTTATTATCTGTAATATATACATGTATACAGAGACAAGCTACATTACAACTGAAACAGTATGCCAAAGTGACAATGATCTGATCCACTGTTATTCTACTGGACTGACCTCTAGTGAGAAAAAAAACACACACAAAAAGCCCTATTTTTTTATAACATGGTCAGAGAACAAATTCATATTATCTTTTAATACAGCAATAGTGGTGGCCTAATCAATAATTTAACATAAGTGTTTGTTATATTAAGACTAAGATTCTAAATTACATCCTAATTATAATTTATAATGAACTCTTAGAACAAAAGGTTATGTGGGTAGAATATGTGCCATCCATATTCCATATTGGTATTTTTAGGCTAAATTATTGTTAAGATTAAGGTGGTTGATTAGAATTTCACAAGCCTCCTTAAATTTGCATCCATCCCACATTTTGGTATGATGTAATAAACAGGGACTAATCATTCTGTGTATTCATGGCATGATCAGAAAGGCCAGATTTACCACAGTTATTAAATTTAATGTGTCATTTATGTTCTTTTTTCAGATAGGAATTGTGCTTCCATTTTCATCTCTATAAGGCAAGTTACAGGTGATTGAATAGGGTATACTCTTGGGTGGGCCGGGGGGCCTTGGAGCAGTTCAATAAGATCTTTAATTTTGTAGGAGGTTTAAAGGTGCATTAAGGTTGTATTCCATTTATTTTATCTGATAGTCCTTTATTTGCATGGAATGGCAGTTTAATTGTAATCTACTTTATTTTTTATTATTAGGTGCATTCTTGTGAAGAATTTTGTTGATAGTATTTTTGCTGCAGCCATTTTTTTAGGAAGGTATTGCTGATGATTTTTAATTCATGCTGAAGTGCCTGTTCATTGGAGCAAATCTTTAAAGTTTTTTTAGTGTGTTAATAACATCTAGTTTTTGTGTTGGTAAGAGTTTATGAGCATATATTGGCCAGTATGTAGACTTACGATAAACAGTGAAAGAAAGATTGTGGAAGGAAGATGCGTGAAAACTGTATCTAGAAATGGAAGTGTTCTGACTTTCCATTTCATCTGTGGATTGTGTTGTTTGTTCAGCTGGCTGAGGAAAGTAATGTCTGGCAACCGTGGGACCAGATAACAAAAACATCATTAATATACCTAAGTCAGACTGGGTTTAAAAGTAAAGGAATCCATAGCATGTTGCTCAAAAGCTTCCATATAAAGTTAGCAACTGGAAGAGGATAAAAGTAAGCTCATGTCTGTGCCTTCTTTCTGCAAGTAAAAAGTAATTTGCCATGCAAAATAACCAAAACATAGTACATTGGCAAAGAATGCCATAATATCAGGTGTGAATTTATCAAGTAAAAGAATTATCTCAATGATTGCAACATTCGTGAAAAGGGCAGATACATCAAAAACTGACTAATAAATCACTTTTTTCCCCCAGTGTGATGTCTAATTTTGTTTAAAGTGTGCATTTTTTTATATAGGAGGAGGAATGACCTACCAACTCAAATATCAAAGCTAGTTTTTTGACTAAGATAACTGGGGGCTGTCAATACTAACTACTGGGCAAAATAGTATGTTCTGCTTATGAATCTTAGGCAACTCGTAAATTCTTCGTGAATGAGCATAGTGTGGAAGTAGATTTTAACTGTGTTTGCAGACCAGGAAGTGATCAATTTAAGTAGTTCTGTTTTCTTTTTAATCTGATTAGTTCGGTTATATTTGAGAAGTTGATAGGTGCCATTGTCTGAGACTGATTCATTTTTTTGAAGGTAATTTATTATTATTATTATTATTATTATTAAAACAAGACCTCAAGGAGTCAAAGACTCATCTAGGAGGTCCTTTTATCTCACACACATCTCATCATACAGGGTCTTAAACACATTCAAACTCCTTGCAGACACCATACTCTCAGGTAAGGCATTCCAATCATTCACAACTCTGCACGAAAAAAACCTGCCTCTCACTCCCCTACTCACACCCTCTTTATACAGTTTCCAGGTATGACCTCTGGTTCTCCCGTGATCTCCCACTATTCTCTGTAGAACTTCTCCACCATTGATCCTATAACAACCCCTTACCAACTTGTAGGTCTCTATCATATCTCCCCTCTTCCTTCTCTCCACTAGACTCTGCAAATTACATCTTTTCAATCTTTCCTCATACTCGACATTCCAGAGGTCAGAAACTACCTTAGTCAGTCGCCTTTGCACCCTTTCCAACATCTCTTCATCCTTCTGAAAACCAGGTGACCAAATCTGGGCACAATAGTCCATGTGTGGCCTAATCAAAGCCTTATACAATGGAACAAGAATCTCCCTACTTCTACACGTCAGTGTCTTCCTCATCATTCCCAGAAGTCTTTGTGTTGTTTTCACAATTTTGGTGATGTGTCCCCTAAATTTTAGATCCTTATCCACTATCACTCCCAGATCTCTTATTTCCTCTACTTCCAACAATATATTCTCACCAAGCATAAATTCTGCATCCCATCTTTGTTTTCCAAATTTTAAAACCTTACATTTTGCAACATTGAACTCGCATCCCCATTTGCTTGCCCAATCACTCAATTTATTCAAGTCTTCTTGCAAGGCCACAACATCTTCACTACTCTTTATGGTTCGTCCCAACTTTGCATCATCTGCAAACAACTGAATATCTCCATCCAAATCTTCGCCAATATCATTAATATACAAGTTAAATAGTAATGGCCCTAAAACAGATCCCTGAGGCACTCCACTAGTGACTTTCCTTTTCCTGGATATTGCACCCCCATACACAACTTGTTGATACCTATCAGATAGCCAGCCTCCAATCCAATGCACTAATCTAATATCCAACCCCATCTGCTCTAGTTTGACTGTCAACTTATCATGAGGTACTCTATCAAAAGCTTTTGCAAAATCCAAGTATATTACTGTGTATCCTTCTCCTCTGTCCAAGGAAGCAGTCACTTTATTGTAATAAGTAAGTAGATTACTAAAACACGACCTCCCTTTAGCAAATCCATGCTGTCCATCAAAGATTATACCATTGTTGTCAACCCAACTCTGGATCCTAGTTCTCACAAGCTTCTCCAACAACTTAACCACAACACCTGACACACAGATAGGCCTATAGTTTGATGCTTGAGTACGATCACCTCCTTTATGAAGTGGCACAATCTTGCCCTCCTTCCACTCTTTAGGGACTTGACCAAGTGCAAGACTCGTATTAAAAAAATATGTCAAGGCAGGTGTCAACACTCTGGCACATTCCTTCAGAATACGCGGTGATATATTATCAAGTCCCACAGCCTTATTTACATCTAGTTTACTCAACTACCCAAACACCTCTTGCTCACTTACAGTCAGTCTCTCCTCCCCATCATCAACTGCTCTTAATCTCTCCATGAAGTCACATTCACAAGATTGAAAGATCTTTATGAACTGCTCATTAAGTATCTCCACCACACATTCTGCAACAGCTGTCTTTATACCATTTCCTCCAATCAATGTCATCCTTCCATAATCATTCTTTCTTTTTCTGGCTACATATCGAAAGAACTCCCTAGGATTCTTTTTAGCTTCATTAGCTAACTGCTGTTCATACCTCTCTTTAGCTACTCTCACCAACCAAGTCACTCTCCTTGCCTGGTCTTTGTAGAACTCATGAAATTGGTTACTTCCACTTCTCTTATGCTGCCTCCACAATGCCCTTTTTCTCTGTATTGCATGCCTAATCTCTTTATTCATCCATCTCACACCTAACTTATTTAACCTTCTCACCCGTGGTATACATTTAGACATTGCATCCACTAAATATTTTTTGAAAATCCCCCAAGCTGCATTGATCTCTTTTCCAGCTAACTCCTCATTCCATGCTACACCTGCAAGCTGTCTCCTGAGCTCTTCATAATCACCCCCCCCCCCTTGTAGTTCCACATATACCCTTTTTTCACAGGGGTCCTTGCACTGCTGGCAACCACCCAAGTAATCACCTCATGGTCACTTTCACCAATTGGTGGATGATTTGATACCTCATTGATAATTACATCCTCCGATGAGATGACCAAATCCAAGACCCTTAATCCTCTTGTGCCCTCTGTTACATACTGTCTGAGGTAGTTATCCCTCAAAAACTCAAGAAACTCATTTTCTTTACTTCCAGTTGCTATCTCTTCATTCCAGTCTATATTGCCATAATTAAAATCACCCATAATGATCACCCTTTTCTTATTTGCTTGGCTTATTTGACTATACATTTCACTATCACCACCATCCACATTACCAGGTCTATAACAACATCCCACCAAGTATTTGATTCTATTCACCTCTATCTCACACCATACTGCCTCAAAACCACTGGCCCCATTTCCCTCTTGCATCTCTACCTTGTATGGACATAACTCTTTCTCTATCATCAATAGCACTCCCCCTCCCTTTTTACCCCTTCTATCCTCACAAAACACATCATACCTTTCCATCTCTATTCCTGTCAGGATGTCATCCTCATCTAACCATGTCTCACTTATTCCGACAATCTCTGGGTGCACAGACGCAATTAGTGCAACCATTTCATCTGCCTTGTTTCTTATACTTCTAGCATTGGTATACAAACACAACAACTCATTTCTGGATCTACAGCTAGTTCCACTGATACCACTCACCCGATGTGATACTTTCCTGCCTACACATTCTCTCACCTCCTCTTGGAGCATCCACCTTTCTCACGCTGTGTATCCCTGTCCACCCTGAGCCTCGCCGTTTCCCTGCTCCTCTTGCACACCCATTCTCTCATTTTCTATACTCATACCACTCACTTCCACATTCATTTCCACTCCTTCAATCTCTCCTGTCTTACTCTCCTGCTCTTCCACATCACTCCCCTCTCGATCTGATTCATTCTCTCTATTCACTTCTCTACCTTCCAGCAGCAGTCTCTCCAAGCGACTCACACCATAACCACTCAAATGCAGTCCATCGCTCCCATACAGCTCACTTCGTCCCTCAAACTCATTCCACACATTAACAAACTGTACTCCCATCTCCTCACACATTTCAGCCAGAATATCATTCATAATCCTTGCTCTCCGCCTCATTTCACCACAATCATACCTAGGCAACACACTGACCACCCTTCCTGTCACACTATTCTCCTTTATCTTTCCAAGCAGTCTCCTGACATTCATTTTGACATGCTCTTTGTTCTCTCTCAAATCATTCATACCAATTAATACAATTAACTCTTTTGCTCGTTCCCGCCTCATATTCAATGCCTCAATCACTCTACTCATTTTACCGCCTGGAAAACATACCTTGTGCATTTTATCCTCTAGCACACCTTTAATTTGTTTGGTTTAAATAATGACAGTATCATTATTTAATGATGCCTGAGTAACAATGGTATCCTGAGTTGCTTTTAAAGATTTCACAAATGCTAATCCCATTTGGTGATGTGGTTACTTATTGATTTATTATTTATTAGTATTATTTAAAATGGTAGAGGTTTCTAATCATATTTTATCAGCTATGGTATTGGGAGAAATGCCATACTTCTCTCAATATGGTATGTAAAATCCCATTTGTTAACTGTCCTAGGTGCCACAGCAAAGTTTAGGCCTTCACTTAGTAGCGAGAGTTCATTAATGTTCAGACTGTGGTTGCTCATGTTATCACTTATTTCTGGTTGGTTGATATTATCCTTTCTTGTTTATAGTTGGTTGCACCCATTATCACTGGCTGGTGGTTGGCTGTTTTCAAAGCATTCAATGATGAGAAATTTAAATTTGTCCATTGGCTGTTTCAATATAAGAAATTTGGCTACAAGTTATATTTCATTTGTTTCCAGGGTATGTTTAGCTAAGTTGTCAATAATTTTCTCATGGACATCCCTGATTTTAAGCAAGTGCATTGAATCTACTCTCTGAGTATTGCTTTCTCTATATGGTTATAAATTCTTAGGGCTTTCTCTGAGGTGAATTTCCTTTTTAGTTTGATGCAGTTATGAATAAAGATTACTGTCTCTATATCTTTTTAAAGGAATGTCTGTCTCTACATCTTTTTTTAAAGAATAAGACTGTGGTATCTATATTTATCAAAATAAATGCTGATCACCTTGTAACACTGAAAGAAAGAATGTATTATTTTTATGTAACCTCACATAAGTTTATAACTTGCACACATCTCCCTATTAACAATTGCTTCCAAATCAGATTTATTAGTTACCTCAACACTGTCAGCTCTTATATTTCAGTCTTCTAAAACAGCTAATTGCATCAACTACTTATCATCATGAATTCTTTGTGTCTTTTTCTGACATCCTTATGTCAAACACATGTTGCTGACTATTGTTTTTTCAATATGCTTAAGTGAATAACCACCCTTAAATTAGTTCTACTTACAAAAATTTGTAAGTAGAATCTAATATCTCCATTTTTAATATAGTTCTTAATTTTTAAACACAAAATGAACAGAATGGAATCAATCCCATAGGATTGATACCATCTGTTTAGCACCTAATTTTCTTTAGAACTTTTATATCTGTGGTAGCCATTTTTGATCAGTTGTTTTAACACAGCTGTATCCAAAAATTAAAATAGATATTTGAACTATAAGAACTGCATAAATAAACCACTCTTGTTTATTCTATTATATTACTTCCAAAGGGTCACCATTGAGAATGCAACTGATGTCAAATATCAACTGCATTCTCAGATGTGGGGATGAGTGACACAATCCATCACTAACTCATACATCTCAAACATATCCATTCTCCTATTTACAAGACTCTAAAAACAGCAGTCCCTCAATCTGTCTTCATATCTTTAGTTAACCTAATCTGGACTTTCTCTGCAATATCTTCAGCCCTTGGAAACAAGGCAATAAGATCTGTGCATGCACAGATGTCCCAGCCTGATCAAGGTCTTATAAGAAGGAATTCTTTGCTTTTACATATCAAGGTCCTCATCATCACTGCATAATTCCATTGCGATATTCTCATAATTTTAATAATGTGGCCCCTGAACTTCAAGTGTTTGTCCACTATCACTCCCAGATTTTATGACCTTCAAAATTTACCCATAATTGTATACTTTGCATCCCATCCTTGCCTGCCTTAAGTTAGATGCCTATCATCCAACCAAATTTCAAGACCTTACACTTTGCAACATTAAACTGGTGGTTACATTCACTTGTTCAGATCCTTCTTTAAGCATCTGGCTCTACCCCTAGTTCTTCCCATCTGCAAATTGCTCATATCTCCAGTTAAGTCTGTCTCAATATCATTACATATTCCAGTCCTGATGGAATTCCACCACTGAACCAACATCTGTTCTTTATCATCTAATTCAAAAAGTGACAAGCATCTACCATTCAATGATCAAGCTATTGCTCTCACTTTAGTATTGTCCAAAGTAATGGAGAAGGCCATTAACAATCAATTACTTTGATATCTAGAGAAGTCATCTAATTAATAACTACCAATATGGACTTTGCCAATCAAAATCCACAGCAGACCCCTTGGGTTTTGTCACCCACCTCTGAACATGTACCATGGAAAAGTTTGGAGAAATCTGCACTGTTGCACTTGACATTTCTAAGGCATGCAATAGGGTTTGGCACTGAGAGCTTCTCAGTAAATTGCAATCTTATGGTCTTCCTTTTTCCCTTTGTAACTGGGTTGCCAGTTTTGTCTCTGGTCATTCACTACACATAACAGTGGAAGGTGTTCTCTTTTCAGATTTTCTTGTTAATGCAGGTGTTGCTCAGGGCAATGTTATTCCACAAACCCTCCTACTTGTATAAATGAACTACTCTCACTGATCTCAAACTATATTCACTGTTTTGGTGATGATAGCACTCTCCACTGATCCTACTCATATGAACTAGTCTTTTCTGGTCTTGATTGTTGAGTATTATCAACAGTCAAGAACAGATCTCTTCTTGGACAGACAGTGTTTCCTGGCATAATCACACTTCTGTAGCATCTTAGGATTCAAGAAAACTTGGCATGCTTTTTCACTCGGTACATTACTTCTCTTGTCCAGTTGCTTATATTCTGTACAATCTCAAATCTATCCAATCTTAGAATACAGCTCTCATATTTGGGGTGTAGTACTAGTCTCTAAAAATTCTTGATGCAATTTAGAAAAGAGAGAGAGAGCACTTTGAATGATGACCAGTCTCTCACACACTCAAGCCATAGTCTCATAAATGATCAGTTTCCACATTGTGCAATCTACATACATTTCCAATCACTGTTCAGCAGAACTAGCAACAATTATGTCCCCCCCCCCCGTTTCTATTAAACCTACATGAACATAAGCAGCAGCTGCCCAAAATCCATTTCCATCTGAACTACAGACTCACTGAACCTGTTACTTCTAGTCATCTTTTATTTCATTAACCTCAGTTCTGTGAAAAAGCCTCACCATGAAGTATCTCTCAAGCTAAATTATTCTAGCTTTTCAAGAAGAATATCAACATATTACTTTGTCCTTGATCCAAGCACTCTCCCATACACCCCTCTACATATCAGGTGCAAATATTCTGGGTGTGCTAGGTGTGTGGTGCTCATCCATGGAATATCAATATCACCAGTATTATATTTTTGCATTTATTCTTGTTAAAGACTCTCCTGATTGTTTCCTGGCTTCTCGTGATTCCTAAAATTAAACATAACATATTAATGCTTCAAGAAGAAGACACTTTGACATGTAAACACTGCATCACATTCGAGTTAATAGCTCAGGTGTGCATACACTTTGAGCCCTTTGATCAGACGTGCAGATGGCACAGTGGATCAAATTCTTAACATTAGAATGGCTTTAAACTGCCTAGAAAGTGAGGCAGGGTGAGCTCTGAGCCAACAGCACCTAGATACTGTGATTGGTTATTGTGTCAACCAATCAAATTGAACGTTGTCATTTGTCATAAATTGCTGTTTTTGTTTTCTGAGTTTCATCTGTTTTGTGTGTTTGAAACGTGAACTGACATGGTAGGCAAGTTTTTATATATAATATAGACAAGTTTTTAATATATAATTCCATAAATTTATAACTTTTTTTGCCCATATCCAATGGGAAACAGCATTGATGATCTACTGAATGTCCCATTTTCTGCCAGAAATTCTGCAGATTGTATGACTGTAGTCGAAGGAGGTAAGCCTCGTCCTCCTCCTCTTCCAAATTTACAGAGCAGGTACAAAGATGCAAAAACTGAGAAAATGAGACACTTCTCTATTTCATAATACAGTACAGTAGAATGGTTAACTGGATGTGAAGTGCAGTCAAGACTTTTGTTGGCTTTGTTTATTATTCTCCAGAGAGAAAGGTGTTTGAAATAAGCATAAATATTCCAATCTTAACCATTTAACAGGAGTGCAAAAACATGAGCATTCCAATCACATTTTTAATCATTTTTAAATCTCAAGATATTTGGGAAAACAAAGAATCGACAAACTCTCATTGACAAAGAAAAATTTACATTATTACCTGTCATAATGAACATGTAAAGAAAAATAGAGACATTTAAAAAAGATTAATTGATGCTGTATGCTACTTGGCAAAGAAAGGTGTTTCCTCTGAGAGGTCATGATGAGTCTGAAAATTCAGCTAATTGAGAAAATTATATAAAATTTTTAAATGTGCTCCTTGAGTATGATCCTCTTTTAGACAATCATTTAAAAGATTCGACTGTATTTCAAGGAACTTCTTCCACAGTTCAAAATGATATCATTAGAGCTACATCTGATGTGGTTAAAGATGCTATAAAAAAATTAAATTGCTACTGCTACATTTGTGGCCATTATTCTGGATGAAACTTCTGATGTCATGTCAAAACTGCAGCTATCAACTGTTTTTAAGTTTCAGTAAGGAAATACCATGAGTAGACATATTATTTACTATTATAATAATGTAATTAATTCACGTAAATTATTCTTTATTCATAGAATTTTCGCCTGAGTATCACAGGCATCATCAGTACAGGTACAAAAACTGTAATGGGCAAATACATGAAAGGTTCATCGAATTATAAACGTAAGTGATGACAGAATGTCCCATTTTCTGCTAGAAATTCTGCAGATTGTATGACTGTAGTCGAAGGAGGTAAGCCTCGTCCTCCTCTTCCAAATTTACAGAGGAGGCACAAAGATGCAAAAACTGAGAACATGAGACACTTCTCTATTTCATAATACAGTACAGAAGAATGGTTAATTGGATGTGAACTGCAGTCAAGACTTTTTGTTGGCTTTGTTTATTATTCTCCAGAGAGAAAGGTGTTTGAAATAAGCATGGCTATTCCAACCTTAACCATTTATTGGACATTGCTATGCCCACATTTTTAAAACATGTTCTAAACAGAGTTGAGGAATTTAATATTAAGGACAAGTCAGTCAGCCAAACTTATGACGGTGCCTGTGTCATGAGTGGCCATATTAATGCGTTACACAGGAAAGTGATCGAGGCATATCCTTTATCAATATTTACGCACTGCTATGCCCACATTTTGAATTTAGTTCGGAAGCAAAGCCTCTGGAATATCAAGGAATGTAGATTGTTTTTCCAAACTGTTAGTGCATTGGCAGCATATTTTTCTGAATCACTGAAAAGAGTAAATGATTTGTAAAATTTTGTTGCTAAAAAAATTAACCTCCATCGCACTAAAAAGATGGAAGTTTACTTCCCATTTAACAAGCACAGTAAAACATCACAGAAATCAACTCATTGAATTTTTTGAACACATATACCTGGAGAATTCTGGGGAATGGGATGTGGATGCTGTAATCAAAGCTGATCATTTTTTGCATTTCTTGCAAGATTTTCAAACAATTTTGTTGCTAGAAATATTTTCTGTTCTATTTGGTATACTGATGTCTTGAATAATATACTGCTAACTTCATCCTATGATATGTTGCGCTGTTGTAAAAACGTGCATGACACTATGAAGAAGCTTTAGGAATGACAGGGAACATGGATCTGATGATATTTGGGTTTCTGTGTCAAAGGAAAGGAAAAAGTTGACAAGTTGATCTGAGACAAAAAGGAGTGGAAGAGATGGAAGAAAGATACTCTTCACTTTCAAAACTTGAATTTTTTTAGCTCCTTTGTATGAAAGATATGGTCAATATGTGAAGACATTTCCTGATGGTATTTTAGAAAATTAAAAGATTTTTACAGTCCAGTTTTTGACTAGATTCGCTTGAAAAAATGAACAGTGAAAGAACTCTTTTCTTCTGAAGAATTTGCCAGGTGCATCACTTATTAAAATTTATGCAAGAATATCAACTTCAGGTTGCATTCAAGTAAATCTATAAGTTAACAGAACTTGTCATGTTGATTCCAAATTCTATTGCTAGAGATGAGCATTCTTTTTCGGCTATGAAGAGAATAAATACATGTTATAGAGAAACACAAACACAAGAAAGGTTTGCTGTCCAAGCTTAATCACTATTGAAGACAGTGATGGAACTGAAGGAAAGAACTTCATTTTATGATGTGTTACCACAATTCCTAAGGAAAAACAGGAGATATTGGAATATGTGTATACATAAAGTAAAACGAGTTATTTCAGCCTTTCTTTACTCAATCCAGAAAAATAATTTCCTGAGTGATTACTTTTTCTGATTTCTGTGCGAATTATATGGCTGTATTTAAAAATCATATCAAAATTCAAATGATCTGTGTCTCATTGCAGTATTTGCCACTGATAATCTAACTTCACCACGAAGCGTAAACCCTGTGTTTCTCAGAAAGATGGTGCGCATGAAGCATAGCTATTGTTCATTTGACCTTTAAGCTTTCTTGCTATTATGCTTTATTGCTATTATTTAAAATATTACCACCTGTCACATTTGCACCTGGGTGTCTGCCATTCCTTTATTCCTTGGGGGCTACTAGCTTTCTGCATTTGTATGCTGCTTCCGTGTCGAGTGGATGCATTTTCACAAAGCTTATGTGGCATGTTAGTACAACTTCTGGCGCAGAATTTTATTTCTAAAATTAGCATTGGTTAAGTGTCTGGATGATGTTTACTGCATTTATCACTAAATACAGTAAACAGACATTTTAACATCTGTGTGCTTAAGAACTGAAAATTTGAAAGACAAATATGTTTAGTGCTACAATAAATCTGTTGTTTGCATGCATGCGGCATAGCCTGCAGGAAGGGAGTGTTTTTTCATTAAGTGTGTCATTCGAGTGCTCTCATACACTAATTGTTCCTAAGTACACAGATGTTTACTGTATTTAGCGATAAACAAAGCTAATTGTTTTTCTTGCTTCTGCAGTATATTATCTGTTGAAGCTAGAAAGTGTTTAATCGTATAGGGACATTTTTATTCTAGTCTTTGGAAACAACAGACATAGTTAAAATTTATCTATTCCTGAATAAAAATGAATACTTCTGCATATTATAAGAAGCTGTTGATCTACAACAAAATACTAGCATATGTGAGATATCTATTATTGTGACAGAAGAGCTGCTGGCACTAAAAAAAATAAAATAAAAGAATGTGTAGGATTCCCAAAAGTGTCAATATTTCCAATAATGATCAAATATTATGTATCCTATTACTATGTAAAATGTATACTGAGTCTCAGTAAACAAAAGAAATTTCTTAGAAAATGAAGCGAAATATACATAAACCAGAGAAATACGCATAACAAGCACAACAAATTTTAAAAGATGATCTGCTGCTCAATCAAACCACATGTATTCCTGTCACACCTAAATGAATCACCTGATCAACATTATTGGTTCATTGGATTAGCCTCTCCCTATAGTTTTTAACTGAACTATATACTAAACAGCCACTATATACTAAATATATATATTGGCTGTTTATTATTGGTTAGTTATTTATACTATGCAAACAAATCTCTTTCCTTCTCCTCATAAGTTTTTTTTTTTAATTATTATTATTATTATTATGTAACTCCTACAGGGAGTCCAAAGTCTCATTGAGGGAGAGTGTGCCAACAGCATCAAATGATTGAATCCCTTCCAACTATTAACTGCACTTAAACTTGCTTAACTTTTTGCGTGAGCCATTAATAGTAGAGGCTCTACCAATCGACCAACCTTTACTTATGTCATCATAAATTCACTTATTCCTGTCTAGACTTGGTAGGATCACATGCTATTTGCTCTACAAAGCAACTTATAGGACACACACACACATCGCAAAAGTTAATTATTAACATTTGTGATATGTGTGTCACATTAATGCAAGTAGAAATACTTTCATTAATGAAAGTATGTCTGTTCACACTTATTCTTTCCTTTACATTTCCCATTCTCACGAATTATTAATGATGGTTTTTACTTATTTACACTTTTGAGTAATTCAAATATACTGACCACATATAGCATTCTCCTTCATTGTTGGTTTCTAATAAATCTTAAAACAGTATGTTCCCTGCTCTATGCAGATTTGGTTACTATTAATTGATAAATTAAAGTATTCAAAGTTATTATCATTATTATTACCCCAAGATCCAATGGAGTCAAAGACTTATCTAGGAGGTCTTTTTATCATACACACAGCTCATCATACTGTGCCTTAAACACACTCATATTCTTTGCAGACACCACACTCTCAGGCCAATCATTCACAACTCTGTATGCAAAAAAGCTGCTTCTGCTCCCCTGCTCACACCCTCTTTATACAGTTTCCAGGGATAACCTCTGGTTCTCCCCTGATCTCCCACTGTTTTCTGTAGAACCTCTCCAACACTGATCCTATAACAACCCCTTACTAACTTGTAGGTCTCTATCATATCTCCCCTCTTCCTCCTCTCCACTAGACTCTGTAAATTGCATCTTCTCCATTTTCCTCATATTCGACATTCCAGAAGTCAAACTACTTTAGTCAGTCACCTCTAGACCCTTTCCAACATCTCTTCGTCCTTTTGAAAACCAGGTGACCAAATCTATGCACAGTAGTCCATGTGTGGCCTAATCAAAGCCTTATACAATGGAACAAACATCTCCCTAAGTCAGTGTCCTTTGCATCATTCCCAAAAGTCTTTGTGTTGTCTTCACAATTTTGGCAACGTATCCCCTAAATTTCAGATCCTTACCCACTATCACCCCAAGATCTCTTATTTCCTCCACCTCCAACAATATATACCCACCAAGGATAAATTCTACATCCCATCTTTGTTTCCCAAATTTTAAAACCTTCATTTTGCAACGTTGAACTCGTATCCCCATTCCTGTGCCCATTCACTCAATTTATTCAATCTTCTTGTAAGGCCACAACATCATCTCTACTCTTCATAGTTTGTCCCAACTTAGCATCATCTGCAAACAACTGAATATCTCCATCCAAATCTTTGACAATATCATTAACATACAAGTTAAACAGTAATGGTCCTCAAACAAACCCCTCAGATACACCACTAGTGACTTTCCTCTTCCAGGATATTGCTCCTCCATACACAACTTGCTGATATCTATCAGATAGCCAGTCTCGATCCGATGCACTAATCTATCCCATCTGCTCTAGTTTGACTATCAACTTATCATGCGGTAATCTATCAAAAGCCTTTGCGAAATGTAAGTATATTACCGTGTATCCCTCTCCTCTGTAGTAATAAGTTGTCGCCTTATTGTAATAAGTAAGTAGATTACTAAAACATGACTCCCCTTTAGCAAATCCATGCTGTTCATCAAAGATAATACCATTGTTGCCAACCCATCTCTGGATCCTAGTTCTAGATCCAAGTTTCTCCAACAACTTAACCACAACATCTGACACACAGATAGGCCTATAATTTGATGCTCAAGTTCTATTACCTCCCTTACGAACAGCACAATCTTGCCCTCCTTCCACTCTTTAGGAACTTGACCCAATGCAAGACTCATTAAAAAAATATGTCAAGGCAGATGTCAACTCCCTGGCACATTCCTTCAGAATATGTGGTAATATATTATCAAGTCCTACAGCCTTATTAACATCAAGTTTGCTCAACTCTCCATACATCTCTTGCTCACTTATAGTCAGTCTCTTCTCACCATCATCAACTGTTCTCAATCTCTCCACAAAGTCATATTCACAAGAATGAAAGACCTTTATGAACAACTGTTCATTAAGTATCTCCACTATATCTTCTGCAACAGCTGTCTTTGTACCATTTTCTCCAATCACTGTCATCCTTTCGTAATCATTCTGTTTTTTTTTTTTTTTTTTTTTTTTTTTTTTGCTGGCTACATATCGAAAGAGCTTCTTAGGATTCTTTTTTGGCTTCATTAGCTAACTGCCGCTCATACCAGCAGTTAGCTAATGCTAACTTTTGCTACCCTTACCAACCAAGTCAAAATGAAGCCTTTCCTGGGCTTTGTAATTAATCCTCATGGAATTGGTTATTACCACTTCTCTTTTGCTGCTTCCATAATGCCCTTTTTCTCATGCTTAATCTCTTCATTCATCCATTTCACACCTACCTTATCTAACCTTCTGACCCTTGGAATACATTTAGACATTGCTTGTACTAGATAGTTCTTGAAAATTTCCCAAACTGCATTGATCTCTTTTCCAGCTAATTCCTCATTCCATGCTACACCCACAAGCTGTCTCCTGATCATAATCACCCCCCCCCCAATTGTAGTTCCACATATACTCCTTTCTCACAGAGTTCCTCACTGCTGGCAATCACCCAGGTAATCACTTCATGGTCACTCTTACCAATTGGAGGGTGATTGGACACCTCATTTATAATTACATCCTCTGATGAGATGACCAAATCCAAGACCCTCAATCCTCGTGTGCCCTCTGTTACATACTGTCTGAGGTAGTTATCCCTCGAAAACTCAAGAAACTCATTTTCTTTACTTCCAGTTGCTATCTCATCATTCCAGTCTATATTGCCATGATTAAAATCGCCCATAATAATCACCCTTTTCTTATTTGCTTGGCTAATTTCATTATACATTTCATTATCACCACCATCCACATTACCTGGTCTATAACAACATCCAACCAAATATTTGATTCCATTCACCTCTATCTCACACCATACTACCTCAAAACCACTGGCACTATTTCCCTCTTGTATCTCTACTTTGTATGGACATCTCTTTCTCTATCATCAATAGCACTTCCCCTCCCTTTTTACCCCTTCTATCCTCACGAAACACATCATACCCTTCCATCTCTATTCCTGTTTGGATGTCATCCTCTACCAACCATGTCTCGCTTATTCTGACAATCTTTAGGTGAACAGATGCAATTAGTGCAACTATTTCATCTGCCTTGTTTCTTAAACTTCTAGCACTTGTATACAAACACAGCAGCTCATTCCTGGATCTATAGCTAGTTCCACTGATACCACTCATTCGACGTGATTTCTCCACGCTCAACTCAAGCCATTTCCCTTTCTTCTTATTCATTTTAGAACCCTCATCAAATCCAACTGTTTCCTCTTGATCCCAGGTCATCCCCTCCTTTCCTGTCTACACATGCATTCACATCCTCTTGGAGCATCAACCTTACTCAAGCTGTGTTCCCCTGTCCATCTTGCACACTCATTCTCTATACTCATGCTGCTCACTTCATTCATAACCACCTCTTCAATCTTTCCTGCACTTCCACTTGATCAGACTCATTCTCTGTACTCACTTCTCTGCCTTCCAGCAGCAGTCTCCCCAAGCAACTCACAAAATCATTCAAAATGCAGTCCATTCTTATACAGTTCACTTCATCCTTCAAACTCATTCCACACATGAATGAACTGCACTCCTTTCTCCTCACATATTTCCATTAACATATTCATAATTCTTGCTCTCTGCCTCATCTCACCACTATCATACCTAGGCAACACACTACCTTTCCTATCACACTATTCTATTTTATCCATCTTAGCAATCTCCAGATATCCAATCTGATGTGTTCTTTGTTCGTAGTCAAGTCATTTGTACCTATTAAAACTACCAACTCTGATGCTTCACTTACTTCTCATATCCCATGCCTCAATCACTCTACTCATTCTACCTCCAGTAAAACATACCTTGTGCACCCTATCATCCAGCACACCTTTAATAATTGAATCACCATATAACATCACTCGCAGGTCTATCATTACCTCTTTTATACCAACATTATTTGTTTTCATCATTTTCGCTCTCCCATAAATTTCCCAAATTTTCTTAACTTCATTCCACATCCATTTCATCTCTTGCCTCATCCTAACCAACTTGACTTTCGAATCTTGTGTCACATTTTTGCCGTCATATGTTGTCCTACAATGAATTGCACTGGACCAATTAAGATAAGCGCTGATGCGCTATGCACTCTTAAAACTTTCATATATCGATAAAAATGCCATCAAATTGACATGAATTTTGAAGTGTGGGTTGCATAACCCACATGATAGCACACTCACCCACACAGCTTTAAATTAAAGATACCAATAAATTATCTGCACACTGTTTGTAAAGAAGTCAACAGATACCATAGTTTACTTAATAAGAACATAGTCCTACTTAATAAGAAGTAGGACTTCCTTTTGCTGCAATGACTGCAGCAATCATACAGGGCATACTAAGGCATACATTCAATGGGAATTTTGGACCATTTTTCCTTTAAGCATGTAATGAGCTCCTAGACTATTGTAGGGTAGATGTCACTTGATCTCCCAAGACACTCCAGTTCATCCCACAGATATGTCCAATAGGGTTGGGATCAGGGCTCTGTGGAGGCCAGGTCAAGTGTGATATTAATGTCCACAAACCAAGCAGTTACAGCAGCCTTATGATAGGCCATTGTCTTGCTGAAAGAGATAAAGGTCAGTTCCATAGACAAACCACAAAGCAAGAGGCATTGCATTATCCAGAACATTCGGATACCTCTGTTTGTAGCACCACAAACAGAGACTTCACTGGCATCTGCCACACCGATCCATCTGCTCAATAGTGGGTGTTACATGACTTATCATCCAATAATACAGCTTTCCAAGCTTCCATGTCTCATTGTACACATTCTTTGCACCACTGAAGATGCTGCAGGTTGATTCAGGTAATGTGGAGCTTGCATATTAGGTCGCTTGGTGTCGCACTGATTAGATCGTCGGCTTGTCGAGAGCTCCTGAAAAGATTAGTAGTATTTTGTGTTAACATTAGATATTTTACTAGAATTTTAAGTAGTATTGTTTGCTTTTTGTTTCTTGGTGTGTCTGTGAAACTTTTGCGTGTTTTCTGTTATTTTAATTATTATTTTTAAGATAAGATAGCTTACACATGGCACCGATAAAGAAAAAAATGGCGGCCAGGTCGCCATGTTTGTTTAAGAGTTTTGATGTAAACGAATTTATGCAATGTTCTGTCTGTGAGATGTATGCCTTGCGAAGAGTGGTGGGAGTCTGGTTAGAAAGTGATAGTAGAGTTAATATGTGCAGAAAGTGTAAAGAGAATGAGGATTTCAAGCGTGTTTCGTGTGTCGAGAGTGACATCGTTAACGATAGTCAGAATGTAGAAAATGGTGGTGTGCTAGAGAATTGCGTGGTAGTGCCAGATAGGTGTGAGAGCGTCGCTGAAAGTGTAAATGAATGTAGAAATACAGAAAGAATGGATGATTTGATCGATAATGAAAATGGCGAGATAAATGCGAGTAGTGAAATTGCCCGTTTGAACGGTGCGATACACAGAGCTAAAAGACAACTGGAGCGTATGGAAAAATGTGTGTTGAACGTACCGACAAATAACCGGCGGAAGTCTGTGACGGCAAATAATAGAATGTTCGTAAACGTCAATAAAATGAAGGAGCAAGTGCTGTATGGGGATTCACTATTAAGAGGTGTAATAATTGAGAGTTTAACGAAGTCGTACCAGCCGGGTGCAAACATAAAGGACGTCAGCGAATCTATTCGACTGCAAAAACAGAGGGTGAAAGAGATGATAATCGTGGCAGGAACGAATGATTTGAAAGAGGACAAAATGGAAATGATAGAGGATGTGAGGGAGTTATTTGAGGTAGCAAAAGAGAAGAGCGAGAGAGTTAGGATGGTGAGTATCTTACCACGGTATGACAGCGAAGTGTTTAGAAGGAGGGCCATAATTGCCAATGACTTTATGCGTGGGTTATGCATGGAGAGTGGTGTGGAATTTGTGGATGTGTGGAATGAGTTCGATGGGCAAAAGGACTTATATAAGATGGATGGGTTACATTTGAATGGAGTTGGTGTATGGAGACTTGAAAAAGTGTTGATGAATGATATGGAAGTGGATGTACAGACTCAGGGAAACTAGATTTATTAAGAGGGGGGGGGGAGTAATAATGCAGACTTGAGGGAGGCAGTTAAGTGTATGAATGAGTATATTATGCCCGAGCGAGTACGACGGACAACAAATCAGAATGGGATAGTTAGTATAAGGCATCAAAGTAGGGATGGGACAAATGGGCTTCTGCGATTCATGTACACTAATGCCAGGAGTATTAGGAACAAGAAGGAAGAGTTTTTGGCCATGGTTGGCACTTCCAGGCCACAGGTTGTTGGTATTAGTGAAATATGGCTGACAGAAGATGATAAAGCTAGTGGGATTGAATGCAACAGGTATAGCGTGTTCAGGAGTGACAGGGTGAATAAAAAGGGGGGAGGAGTGTTATTGATGATAGCTGATGAGCTTCGGCCAAGGAGTATAGAAGTTGAACTGCAGGATGGGGAAAAAAGCACATTTGAGGCTGTTTGGTGTGAGATAGAATCTAGCAGAACAAAATATACAATTGGGTGCTGCTATAGACCAGGTGATGGAATAGATGGTGGGGATAGTATGCATAAGCAAATAGAAGAAATGAGTGGAAGGAGGGTAATTATTATGGGTGATTTCAATTATGGTAACATTGACTGGAAAGAGGAGAGGGCACATGGGAGGAAGGAATTGGATTTTATGCAGTTATTAAAGGACAACTATCTACAGTAACATGTAGTGGAAAATACCAGGGGGCAGAGAGTGCTGGACCTAGTAATTGCAACTGAGAATGTGGCTGTAACGAATATGACCATGTTGCCACCAATTGGTGAGAGTGACCATAAGGTCATGACTTGGGAGGTGGTTAAAGGAGTCGAATTTACAATTAAGACAGGGTACATGTGGAATTACCAGGCTGGAAAGTATGACAAGCTTAGGTGTGTGCTTGGCTCAATGCCATGGCATATGAAACTGCAAGGGCTGGATGTTGATAGTGCATGGGAGGTGGTTAAGAACTGTTTGCAGGAGGCAATGGTTGACTGTATACCAAGAGTCCGAATAATAAATCAAGTAGAGGTTAAATGGATGAATAACACTATTAAGCTTGAGCTGCAAAAAAAGAAACAATTGTGGAGGGAATTTAAGGAGAAGGGTGACCATCAGGCGCAGGAACAGTATAAAGCTCAGGCCAGGATGGTAACAAGGGTGGTAAGAAAAGCAAAAGCAGATTACGAAAGGAAATTGGCCACGCAGGCTAAAGAGAATCCCAAACAGTTTTTTCAATATGTTGCAAGTAAAAGGAAAAATGCTCATGGTAGAATGATCTTAAAAAATGCTGAGGGTAAGGAGGTAACTGAATCAGTCGATATTGTGGAATTACTGAGCGAGCACTTTGCAAGAGTATATCATCCAGGTGGTGACTTTGCAGGAATGGAAGAACCAACAGCTTATACTGGAATTGTGATGAATGAAGTAGAGGTAACTAGTCTATTACAGAACCTCAAAGTCAATACATCTGTGGGATTGGATGGTATACCAGCTCGTGTCATATATGAAGCGGCTAAAGAATTGTCAGTGCCCTTGACCATTTTGTTTAATTTAAGCCTCAGGACTGGGTCAGTCCCAAGGGGGGGGGGGGTTGAAAGAGGGGAAAATAGTTCCGCTGCACAAAGGTGGTTCCAAGGCTGCTGTTGAAAATTACCGGCCAATCAGCATAACAGGAATCATTATCAAGGTCTTAGAGAAAATAGTCAAGAGGAAAATACAAGATTGGATAGAAGAAAATGGGATACTGTATCGGGGACAGCATGGTTTTGTGAAGGGTAGGTCATGCCTCAGTAACTTGCTTACGTATTATAACACAGTGACAGCTGAACTGGATAAGGGTAATGGGTTTACAGTGATTCTACTGGACCTTGCTAAGGCCTTTGACAGGATACCACATGGAATTCTAATCAGTAAATTGCAGCATATGGGGATGGACATAGGGTTGGCGAGATGGATAGGAGGGTGATTGATGGAGAGATATCAGAGAGTGGTTTACTCAGGAGTAGAGTCCACAAGACGGCCTGTGACTAGTGGTGTGCCACAAGGATCTGTTCTTGGACCACTGCTGTTTAATTTGTTCATAAATGATATAGGAAAAGATCTGAGAGGAACAGTTCATTTGTTTGCGGATGATGCAAAGTTGGGTAAGGCAATAGTGAATGCAGATAACGTCAAAATTTTGCAGGATGATTTGGATAGATTGGAGGTCTGGGCTAAGGAGAATGGATGTCAATTTAATGTGGCAAAATGTAAGGTTATGCATTTTGGGGTGAAAAGATTGGCGGCAGTTTACTGCATTGGTGGAACCGTGCTCCAGGAAATTGATGAGGCATGAGATTTAGGAGTGTTGGTGGATAAGGAATTGAAATTTAGGGGACACATTGCAAAAGTGGCCAAATCAGCTCATCAAATCACTTGGTTGCTGAAGAATACGTTGACATGCAGAGACAAGCAGGTTATTGTTCCTCTGTATCGAGCCTTGATAAGACCCCATCTCGACTACTGTGCTCAGATTTGGTCACCTAGGTTTCTTCTTGATCGGGAGGAGGTGGAGAGGATCCAGAGGTGAGTGACCAAGATGATAGCAGGTCTGTGGAATGAACCTTATGAGAACAGGTTGAGGATTTGTGGGTTGCAAAAATTGGTTGATAGGCAGAGGAGGGGAGATATGATTGAGACATTCAAATTACTGAAGGGTTTCTATAAAATTAATTCAGAGGATATTTTTGAGAACAGGGCTGGTTGTGGGAGGACTAGGGGACATCCATGGAAACTGGGCAAAAGTGTGGTTAGTAAAGGTGTTAGAGCTGGGTTCTTTACTTTTAGAGTAGTGAATGAGTGGAATGCGCTCCCTGAGTCTGTGGTGGATGCTGTGACAGTGAATGAGTTTAAGGCGAGATATGATAGATACTGTATGAATGTCGAATAGTTGTGATGAATATGATTTGGGGCCTCCCTCGATGAGTCTAATGACTCCCTGGAGTTGCCCATAATAATAGTAATAATGCAATACTAACATGGAAACTTGTGTTGTGAGCCTCCGTTCTGAATGTTTTTGTGTGGATTCATGTTCCAGTAGATGCTTGGAAGTCTGCATTCAACATGTTGGCGAACATGTCGGAGGGGTTTTTACATATTATCCTTCATACTACCCTACGGTCACGTTCAGTAAGTGTGGTGGGTCATCCACTGTGGGAAGTGCTCACAGCTGATTCCCTGGGCTTCCATCTCAGTATGGTATCACTGATTGGCTGACATGGAATGTTCCAATTTGTCAACAATTTGCTGAACAGATATGCCTGCAACATGGCATCGTATCACAATGTCTCTTTCAAACTCTGTCAGTTCCCTTTTTGCAGCCATTTTACCTAGAGCATTTACTTGGGGGCATCATATTCCTCCAATTTATACTGGCTACAAATAAACATGACTCGTTACATGGCATGAGGCACCTTGCCCATGGGGTATCTGTTAGTTTCTTTCAAAACAATGCACGTCCACATGCCCATTGTAATTTACCATTTATCCAACCTTCAAAACAACATCTCTTCAATTAACCGACCTGTACTTGATAAATGACTTCTGATAGAGCACCACGTAATTGTACTTCAATTATCAGAGCAGCAAGTTCTGATAATTGAAGAGTCATAAATGGTAGATTACTGTGTGTGTGTGTGTAAAATACAAGTTAAACAGTAATGGACTGAAAACAGATCCTGCTAGCGACTTTTCTGTTTTGGACAACCATTTCTTCATATACAACCCATTAATACCTATTAATGCATTAATATCTGGGAGAGCAGATGAGGGTAACCAGCTTTAGATAAGATTTGAATGCTGTGCAGAGTTTGTACTTTTTTAGAGTTCTGACTATTTTTTTCTGAGGTGCCCCTGATATAAGAAACTGATAGCATTAATATAGGCAGCATGTTAAGAGGGATGCAAAGAGAAGGGAGGAACAACTGTAACAATTGGACAGGAAAGTTTGGTGAATAAAGGAGAGTGTCTCATAAGAAAGATATATCCATCCATGATGTGAAGAATGGATCATAATGAGAGAGAGCCTGCTTATGCAAAATTTAAAGAACAAAATTATGGACTCAAGCAAATGAAGATATATAGAGGTAGTACAGAAAAAAGAAAGTGGCACAAGAAAAGAGAAAGGAATGCTCAACTAAGTGAAAAAAGAAAATGAGACAAATTTGTACGATGATTCCATGATAACAGAAGTGCTTGAAGAGAGCATGGTGAAATCATGCTTACTGGATGCCAAGATTAACAATGCTAGCAAGGCTATTAAGATGCAGAAAGACAAAGTGAAAGAGTTGAGTGTTTTGGCAGGTATTAATGACTTGAAAGGTGACAAGTATGTGAGCAAGGGTATGCAAAAGTTACTGAAAGTGGTAAAAGAGAAGTGAGAAAAGTAAAAATAGTGAAGTCTATTGCAACAGAATGATAGAGATGAGTTGAAGACACCCATGCATTTCTCAAGTCGATGCATAGGTTATGTAGAATGAATGATGTGGAGTTTGTAGATATGTTAATGAGTTCAACAGAGGAAAGGACTTATATAAGGCAGATGATCTGCACTAGAATGGATTTGGTGTTTGTTCTGAAAAAAGTGTTGCTGAATGAAGTGAGATTAGGAATGCAAAATCAGAGAATCGAGAGAGAGAGCGTGCAGGGCAATGAGATAAGGGTGTGATAATGAACAAAAAATGCCTAAAATAATACTCCTGATAACAAATCAGAATGGGATAGTTAGTACAAATAATAAGAATAGTTGTGGGCCTAACTGTCAGGAGACAGTGAGCAGATGATGCTGTTTTAGCACTATCTAACTTTTGGAGGCTGAGGGGGAAGGCTAATCCCCACTGGTAGCCAATCAGAGATAGCCAGCCCAAGATTATCACTAATTATAAATGGCACTTGATGAATAGATGAAATAGTATGGATTCTACAGTCTATTTTCTTGAGTTTGTGGAATGAAAAACCTGAGTTTCCAGGAGGGAAAAAATTCTTGTGCCTGAGATTGACTAACTTGGGAACAGGTCTGTGGCTAGATTCAAACTGAGAACAGCTTTTTTAGGGTACCCTAGTGCTATGGATGCAAATGCTACTTCCACAGGACTTCTTGGCCAAAAGTTTGACATTAGTGAAATATGGCTGACAGAAGATGTAGTTAGTGAGGTAGATTGTGAAGAATATAGTATTTTCAGGGACGATAGAAAAGGATGGGATTATTGCTGATGAAATATCAGCTGGAGATGATCAGTAAAAGTGGTATATTTGAGGTCATGCAGTGTGAGAGGCAAACAGGACAAAATATACAGCTAGTTTCTGCTATATGCCAGGAGATGCAAAGGACAAATGCATCAGGAAATATGTTCAATGAGTGGAAGGTGAGGAATTATTATGAGTGACTTCAACTATAAAAACACAGACTGGAAGAAAGAAAGGATGGTTACTAAGGAATAACTACCTAAGGCAGCATCTGATGGATGGTACTAGGGATTTTAATATGCTAGATATAGTAAATACATTAGAGGATTTCTCTGGAATCAAGATGACCACAATGCCAAAAACTAATGAAAGCAATTGTGTGCAGTCTTGACTAAGAGATAAATGCGTGGAATTTTTGGTTAAGAAGGTGTATATGCAGAGAGCAGTGACATGGTGTAAGAAACTGCAAAGATTGGATGTTAATAGTGAATGGGAAATGTGGGGAAAAAGTAGTAGTGAACTGTATACCTTGAATTAGGAGGATAAATCAAGGAATTAAATGGATGAGTAGAATCAATAAAGCAGATGCAAAAAAGTTTGTGGAGAAAATTTAAAGATGATTAGAAATACATGAGGAGTACAATGCACAGCCCAGAACGTTAGCCACATATGGTAAGAAAGATGAAATAGCATGAGTGGAAATCAGCTGTGCAAGCCAGATTATCCCATGGAGATCTTTTGGCATGTGGTAAGTAAAAGGCAGAATGATTCATCATCATTTATTCATGCATGAATAGAGAAATAATATATATACAAAAATATGCATATATCAATAACTCATGGAAATAAAGTTTATTAAATCAAGGTGAGTCAAGTTGCCCTGTTGTGTGCCAAATAGTAAATGTCAGATAGTTCATGAGTCATCTTCAAAACAAAATCTGCTTATTTATCACCAAAACTATTTTATTGGTCTTCCTCTTCCATGTGACCATTAGTTGGTCTGTAGAAAACAAGAGCACTGAATGTAAATGAAGGTGGATATCTAAGTTTGGGTCCCAACTACCTCACAGCTGAGTTTTTCGGAACTGTATTTTATTGGGAGTCATGCTGGCTTTCTTCAAGAATGACAGTATTAGGAATGTGATCTTGCCAAGTATATCCTAGTACTGATCAAAGGCATGTTTCCCCAAAGCTACTGATGATATTAACTGCTCGTTGAGTTCCCATAAACGATGTTCCATTTCTGGGAACCATATGTAAATAAGGCTTGACTAGTGGTTTTGCACAGATGAGTTTTTGGTATTTATGGTGATGAGATTAGATTTCCTGATATTAGTCAGGCTTTTATAGAATTGAAGAGCTTGTACTTTCACTATGTCAGAGTATTGACATAGTGAAAATTTAAGAGACCTCAAAGGTGTCAGGGACTCAAAGGAGGCCACATACTACACTCACCAGCTGTTATACTTGTTCTTGAATTCGTTCCCACTACTTGCACACACAACATCCAATGGTAATCTATTCCAATCACACACCACTCTATGAAAGAAAAATCTAGCTGTCATCAAGTTCTTGATAGCATTCATTCTCAATTTCCAAGGATGCCCTATTATCCTTTCCTCGCTCTCTATAAAATGAAAATTTCCTTAGAATTTTTAGAAATCCTTAAAAGTCCATCTCAATCATATCACCCTGCAATCTCCTGTTTGTTAATGTCTGTAGTCTACAAATTCTCAATATGTCCTCATAATAACCATCCACCCATCCATCTTCAAGGCCTACCTTTCCTAATTGGGTTGTGGGGACAGCAGCTGCAAGAGGCACTTCCAATAGTCACGATCCTCCACCACCAAGCTCAGGTGTTCTGATGAGACTCCCAGACGTGTCCACCCAAGGTTTTGGATATAATCTATCCAGTGAGTCCTTGGTCTTCCACGTGGCCTCCCACCCTCTGGCTTGGCAAAGAGGGTCTCTGCTGGGGGAGCCTCTCTTGTAGCATTCTGACCAGGTAACCATACAATTGTATAAGCAGCAGAAATTCATAAAGCAGCATTCATAATCAGCAGTATTCCACAATTCTGATATCATTTTAACTCTCTCCTTTGCATTTTCTCCACTGTATCAGAATCACCATGGAAACCAGGACAATAGACCCATGCACAATAGTCTGAGTGAAGTCTTATCAAAGAGGCAAAATGACTTCTTTATATGTCAAAGTTTGTTTCAACACTGCAATTGTCCTTTGAGAGTTGTATTTGCAATCTTTGCTATATGGCCCTTGAACTTCAACTTCTTATCTACTAAAACTCCTGATCTCAACAATATAATATGACATTAGATATCACATTGAAGTTCATAACTTTCCATTTATTAACATGGGCTGGGTTTGAGGATGTTTGGTGAACGTCATCAATTTGTAATGTTGTGGAAAGAAGCAATTGAGTTGTATTTGCAATCTTTGCTATATGGCTCTTGAACTTCAACTTCTTTTCTACTAAAACTCCTGATCTCAACAATATAATATGACATTGGATATCACATTGAAGTTCATAACTTTACATTTATTAACATTGGCCAGGTTTGAGGATATTTGGTGAACATCATCAATTTGTAATGTTGTGGAAAGAAGCAATTTTTTTTTTTAATTTTTTTAAAAAAATACTAAGTCCATTTATTGTATTTATTTATTTTCTAAGTGTAATGGCGATATAGAACAGGGCTTGAAATGTAAAGAAACAAAAGATATAATTATAATACAAGGCGATATGAATGCAAAAATCGGAAGAGGAAGGGAGGAAGATATTGTTGGGATATTTGGATTGGGAGTGAGAAATGAAAGAGGAGATATGTTGTTGGATTTCTGTAGAAAGCATGATTTAGCAATTATGAACACTTGGTTTAAGAAACATCCAAGAAGACTGTACACATGGAAAGCCCCAGGGGAGGATATAAATAGTAGAAGAAATCAGATTGATTATATTTTGATAAACAAAAGATATTGAAACATTATAAAAGATGTGACAACATATCCAGGAGCAGACTGTGATACAGATCACATATTGTTGTCAACTAAGATAAGGATTAATCTAAAAAAGGTAACTACAGGGAAATGGAACAAATCATGGAACATGGAGCAGCTGAAGATACCAAGTACGGCGAATGAATTCTCAAAGAAAGTAGAGGAAGAAATGAATGAGAGAAATATACAAGAAAATGATGATGCAAGCAAGTGAAAAATGGAAGATTCTGAAGGAAAGCATAATTACTGCTAGAGAATTACATTTAGCAAATAAAAGAGGAGGAAAGAAAGAAAAGAAAGAAACCATGGATGGCAGAAAATATTTTGAGGAAAATAACACAAAGAAGAACGTTAGTTAATAGTAAAACAGAGGAGAAAAAAAAGCAGTATAAAGACTTGAGTAGGGAGATACAAAGAGAGATAAGAAGGAAAAAGGAAGAGTGGTTAGATGAAATAAGTAAAGATACAACAGCAAAGGCAGAAAGAAAGGACATAAAAGGTGTTTATAAAAACATTCATATGATGTCAGGAAGGAGAAAGATGCTAAGGACTGGAGCAACCAAGAATGAAAGAGGTGAAATTCTGTTAGAAAAAGAGAAGATATTACAGAGATGGGAAGAATATGTAAGTAAACTTTATGAAGACAGGGAAAGAGGAGAAAATCAAAGGAAAGAACATAGTGGGCAGAGACTGTGCATCATGAGGGAGGAATTGAATCTAGCAACTCAAAAGATGAAAGAAGGAAAATCCCTTGGAATCGATGGTATACAGATAGAACTTATAAGGAATATAGATGAAAAAGGTATGGAAGTGTTATGGCAAATTATTAACGGAATTTATGAAGGACAAGAATTACCAGAAAAGTTTAGAAGATCGATTTTTATCCCCATTCCAAAAAAGACAGGAGTTTTGGACTGTAACAATTTTAGAACAATAAGTCTTATAACTCACACAGCAAAAATTCTGGTGCAAATAATTTTAGAGAGAATTAGGAATAAAATAGAAAAAGAAATGAACGAGGAACAGTTTGGATTCAGAACCAACAGAGGAACTAGAGAGGCTATAACTTGTCTAAGAATTATTGGGGAGAAAACACTAAACCATGGTGGAAAGTTGTTTCTGGGATTTCTAGATTTTGAAAAGGCATTTGATACAGTGAAACATGAAAGGCTGTTTGACATTCTAGAAAATACTGATATTGACTCTTATGATTTGGAAATTTTAAAGAGATTATATTGGTCACAAATAGCGTCAGTGTGTGTAAATGGAGAGGAAACAGGAGAATTCCCGGTGGAGAGAGGAGTCAGACAAGGATGCAAGTTATCACCATTACTGTTTAACTTTTATAGTGAACAAATGTTTAGAGAGGCACTTGAGGATGTAGAAGAAGGAATAAAAATAAACGGAAGAATCATTAATAACTTAAGATATGTGGATGATGTAGTAGTGATGGCAGAAAGTGAAAATGGGTTACAACAAATTATTCAAAGAATTGAAAACTCTTGTAAAGAGTATGGACTAAGAATTAACACAAAAAAGACCAAGATAATGATAATGGGTAGAAAAATAGGAGATAATGTAAAAAAGAGATGTGATGTGGAGGAAAGATTTCAATATTTAGGTAGCTGGATCTCAGAGAAAGGAACTTCAGAGTTGGACATTAGAAATAGAATAGGCAAAGCTAAATCGGCATTTATGGAATTGAAGAGAATTTTAATAAACAAGAACACTAAAGTAGGCGTTAGAATTGGAATAGTTAAAGCAACAGTTTGGAGTACTGCAAGTTATGGAAGTGAGTCATGGACACTAAGAAAGAGAGATATGGAAAGAATGAATGCATTGGAAATGTGGTGTTATAGAAAGATAGAAAAGATTAGCTATACAGAAAGAATATCAAATCAAGAAGTTTTAAGACGAGTTGGGATGGAAAGAACACTGTTAAAGAATATTATGCAAAGCAAGACTAGATTTGCAGGACATCTTCTGTGAGGTTCTTCGGGACACCTGACAAGAACTATATTACAAGGGAAAGTTGAGGGGAAGAGAAGACGCGGAAGACCAACTAGAGAGTGGTTTAATGACATCGTGGAATGGACTGGTTTAAGAATGATGGAAGAGACAGACAGAGAGAAATGAAGAAGAGCTGCTCATCTGCTGCAACCCTCTTGCTAGAGGATGCTACCGGACAATGACGACGACTAAGTGTAAGAGATGACCGAGTTGTTTAGACATAAGTAAAACTTTATATTTCCTTATATATATTTTGTAGAGCAGAACAATAGTAGCCAAGGCGTTTTTGTTGAACAACCATGCCGCCCTGGTTGGACGAGTGGTTAGCATATCTATTCTCCAGCCAAAAGACTGCGGGTTCGAATCCTAATGTGGGCATGGATGTTTGTGATTCTGAAAATACTAGTGGTGGGTGATAGATGGTGTTGGTGTAGTTACGGTTCATTGTAGTTGGTGGTGTAAAATTTGTGCAGTGTAAAATTTGCAAGATCTATTCGTCATTAAAGTTGAAAGATTTGTGGAAGGAGTTTGGAAATTTGTGGAAAAACTAGTGAGGCATGTGTAATACATGCTTTGAAAGTGAATGTGGAGAGAACAAATTGCATGACAGAGTAGGGAGCACTGAATACAAGACCAGAAAATGCAAATATCAGTGATAATACTGAAAGTGCAGTGGCAGAAGTTGAGGAAAACAAAAGAAGACTTGAATAGAGAAATTGCATACTTATATGTAGTCCTTCACAGGACAAAGCACAAGACTGAAAGACTGCAGAAACAGCAAGAAATCAGTAGAACTGAAAACAAAATGGGGAAGGGGAACAAGAGGTGCAAAGCCAAAAAGATCAAAATCGAGGACAATAGGACAAAATATAAAATTGTTTGCAGCTATAGGGTGCCAGAGATGATGTGGAAGACATACATCAGCAGATTAGTACGAGTTCAAGTTGAGTAATCATTATGGGGGACTTCAACTTTGGAAGAGTCTCTGTAGCTCAGTGGGTATAGATGAAGCCCTTTGGTCGGAAAGACATGGGTTCGATTCCCGTCAGTGACGTGAGGAACCTTTATCTGATCTCTTTCGACAAAAAAAAAGTTAGCCAGTTTCATACAGATGTAAGGGTTTTTTTTCACCTGGAAACCCAGGTTTTTGTCGACCAGAACAGGCAAACTGGCCCCAGTGAACACATTCATCTACAGACACAGACTGGGAAGCATAGGGCTAACCACCTTATCCTCAGGATGGATACAGTTTGGAAGGGCTAAGAACAGCTCCATAACAGGCTAGGCCTAATACATAAAAAGAGGAAGACTTCAACTTCGGAGGTATACATTGGAAGGAGGAACGATTACATGGTAGGAAGGAAATGGAATTTATACACTTACAATAAGATAATTAACTGAAGAAGAATGTGATGGAGGGGACTCAGGCTATGAGTGTTGGATCTTGTTATAGGGTCAGAAGACATGTCCATAACTACATTGCCTCCAATTGTGGAAAGTAATAATTTGGTCGACTTGGTAGGAAGCAACACATGTGGAATTATAAGGCGATTATGACACAATGAGAAGCAATCATCAGGGGATATCTGGAGGAAGCCAATATCACACTGTATACCCAAGGTTAGGAGGAGGAAAATCAGGTAGGAGTTACATGGATGAGTAGTATCATTAAGCATGAGCTTAAAACAAGAAAATGTTGTGGAGCGTATAAGGGGAAAGGTGATCAGCTAACTCAAGAACAGTACAAGAATCAGCAAAAGATGACAAGCATGGTAAAATGGGGAAAACTCAGATTATGAGAAGTAGTTATAAGCATGGGAGGAAGACTGACTGTGGAAGAATTAGCTTAATGAGTGCAGATGACAGAGAGTTAACAGAGGCAGACAAAATTGTTGAACTACTCGGTCATTTTGCAAGAATATATCATCCAAGTGAAGATACTGTTATGACAGATATGATGTGAATTGATGCAAGATGTGAGAACAGAGGTTGATGATTTGGAGGCACTTACGATACTATGGTATCTCAATACAAATACACCCATAGGATTGGATGGGATATTGGATCACATTTTAAGAGAATGTGCAGGGAAATTGGTGAAGCCTTTGACTAGGCTGCTTAATTTAAGTCTTAGCTCTGGCAAAGTCCCAAGTGAGTGAAAAGAAGGCAAAATAATTCCTTTCCATAAAGGAGGATCTAAGTTTGTGGTAGAAAATCACAGACCAATCAGTATCTCAGGAGTGATAGTAAAAGTACTGGAAAAGTTTCTCAAAAAGAGAATTCAGGAATGGATGGATAAGAATATGATACTCTAAGAAGGGAAACATGGCTTTGTGAAGTAGTCATGCCTTAGTAATCTATTAACTTTTTATAATAAAATGACAGCTGAGTTGGATAAAGGGAATGGCTACACAATGATACTGTGGGATTTTGCAAAGGAGTTTGACAGGATACCACATGGAACTCTATTATGCAAACTGCAACAAATGGGAATTATTATTACAGGCAGCTCCAAGGAGTCCTTAGACTCATCGAGGGAGGCCCAGCATCATGGCCCAACATTCACACAGTATCTATCATACTTCTCCTTGAACTCATTTACAGTGATTGCACCCACAACCGAGTCTGGCAGCTTAGTCCAATCATTTACCACTCTCCAAGTAAAAAACCTAGCTCTAACACCCTTGCTAACCACACCCTTACCAAGCTTCCATGGATGGCCCCTAGTCCTCCCACTACCAGTCCTATTCTCAAAAATATCTTCTGAATTAATCTTATAGAAACTCTTCAGTAATTTGAATGTCTCAATCATATCACCCCTTTTCCACCTATCAACCAATTTCTGCAGCCCACAAATCTTCAACCTGTTCTCATATGGTTCATTCCATAGTCCTGCTATTATCTTGGTCACTTGTCTCTGGATCCTCTCCACCACTCCCCATCGAGAAGAAACCCTGGTGCCTATATCTGGGCACAGTAGTCTAGATGGGATCTTATCAAGGCTCGATACAGAGGAACAATAACCTGTTTGTCTCTGCTTGTTAAAGTATTTATCAGCAACCAAGTGATCTGATGAGCTGATTTTGCCACTTTTGCGATGTATCCCCTAAACTTCAACTCCCTATCCACCAACACTCCCAAATCCCTGGCTCCGTCAATCTCCTGGAGTACAGTTCCAATGTGATATACTGCTGCTAATCTTTTCACCCCAAAATGCAAAACCTTACATTTTTCCACATTAAATTGACATCATTCTCCTTAGCCCAGTCCTCCAAACTATTCAAATCATCCTGCAAAATTTTGACATCATGAGCATTCATTATTGCTCTACCTAACTTTGCATCATCTGCAAACAGATGCACAATTCCTCTCAGATCCTTTCCTATATCGTTAATGAACAAATTAAACAGTAGCAGTCCAAGAACAGAACCCTGCGGCACACTGCTAGTCACGGGTCGACTTTTTGGACTCTACTCCTGAATAAACCACTCTCTGATATCTCTCCATCAACCACCCTCCTATCCATCTCACCAACCCTATATCCATTCTCATATGCTGCAGTTTACTTATTAGAATTCCATGTGGTATCCTATCAAAGGCTTTAGCAAGGTCTAGTAGAATCACTGTAGAGTGGTTGATGGATATATCAGAAAGTAGTATATTGAGGAACAGAATCCAGGAGAAAGCAGGTGACTACTGGTGTATCACAGGGCTCTGTGCTTGGACCACTGCTGTTTGATTTAATAGGAAATAATTTGAAGGGAGATATTGTTGTTTGCTGATGATGGAAAGTTGGATAAGTTAATAGTTAATCAATTAGCTTGACAGTATGGGTAAAACATAATGGATGTCAATTTAATGTGGAAAAGTGTAAAGTTATGCATTTTGGCATACGAAGTTTACAAGCTGTGTACCACATTTAGGAAACCGAATGCCAGGAAATTGAAGCCAGGGATTTCAGGGTAGTAGTAGTAGACACAAAGTTTGAGTTTAGAGGATATACAGCTAAGGTAGCCAGGGTAGCTCACAGGGTTAGCTGGTTATTGATGAACACACTAAGAAACAGAGATAAAGGAGTTATTATTCCTTTTTATGAAGCCTTTATACAACCACATTTAGATTACTGTGCTCAGGTTTGGTCACCAGAGTTTCTCAGGGATGAGAAAGTGGTGGAGAGGATCCAGATGTGAGTGGTCCGTGGAATGCTTACTATGAGGATAGATTGAAAGTTTCTGGATTGCAAAAGTTGGGTGATAGGCGAAAAAGGAAGATATAATAGAAACATTTAAGTTACTTAAAGGATTTTATAGGATTAATGCAGGGGAAATGTTTCAGCATTTGGCTAAAGGGAGAAGAACAAGAGCATCCCTGGAAGTTGGGTAAGAATGTGGTTAGCAAGAGTGTGAGGACATTTTTTTGCTTTGAGAGTGGTGAATGAATGGAATGGATTGCCTGAGTCAGTTGTAAATGCTTTTTCTGTTAATAGTTTCAAGTATAATAGATATCATGTTGACAGCTTGGGTCTCTCCATGATGAATCATAAGCCTGTGCCGCTCTCATTCCTGAAATATCACTACCTGGATGACCTACTCTTGCAAAGTGTTCACTTAGTAATTCTAGTATTTCGACTGCTTCAATTACCTCCCTACCATCAGCATTCATTAAAATCATTCTGCCATACACATTATTTCTTTTACCTGCAGCATGTTGAAAGAATGTTTGGGATTATCTTTAGCCTGTATTGCTAACTTCCTTTCATACACTGCTATTGCCTTTCTTGCCACACTAGTTACCTTTCTGGCCTGTGCCTTGTACTGTTTCATGTGCCTGCTGGCTGGCCACTTTTTTCCTTAAATTCCCTTCACAATTGTTTCTTTATTTGTAAGCTCCAGCTAAAGGTGATATTCATCCATTTAACTCCCACTTGATTTACTCTCCTAACTCTAGGTATGCAGTCTGCCATTACCTCCCTCAAACATTCCTTTACCACTTCCCATGCAATCTCCTAATCAAATCTAACATTCTTATGACAGGCATACAAACTACGCAGATTCTTATATGATTGATACAGAGAAAAATTTTCAGTACATAACTAGTAGGGGAAAACGAAGGGGGTAATCCCTGGAAACTGAGCAAGTAAATGGTTAGTAAAGATGACTATTATTATTATTATTCGTGACACCTCCAAGGAGTCCGAAGGACTCCTTGGAGGTGTCACGAATAATAATAATAATAGTCCTGTACAACTCCCCATCTCCACTACTATACCGAACTTCTACTACCAAGCATCTACACCAGCATTTTTCAACCTTTTTAAGTCCAAGGACCAGTAAAATACCTAAAACAATTCTATGGACCACCGAGTTACAGAGGCATAACTGGCGGGGGGGGGGGGGGGGGCACCCCATGCGGCACGTTTTTGGCGTTTAAGAAATCTTGCCATACTGTCTATGGCAATAAAACTATATTGTTGTTCACTTCACCCCTCTTTTATTGTTTGTCATTTTGCCGCTACAAATTTAGCGGCAGAATGACGAATAATAAAAGAGGGGTGAAGTGAACAACAATATAGTTTTATTGCTTCTGCCTTTGAACATTCTGACGCTATTTGTTGGTTTTTTAAGTCTCCATTTGATTTCAGTAATTTTTACTTACTTATTCAATTTTAATTTGTTTTGTTTGGATAATTAAAAAATATATATTTATTCAATTAATTTAAGTCTGCCTGCAGACCACCTGTCCCATCATCACGGACCACAGGTTGAGAAACACTGATATATACCAACGCCACCTACCACCCACAACAACCACCACCACAGCTAGTATTTTTTGTCTGTAAATTGCGTATGTTCTGAAGGGCCGATTTATCTGCATGTGGATGAAAAACCTGAGTTTCCAGGAGAAAAAACCCTGCTACTTCTGTATGAGATCAGCTAATTCACCTTCAATTGAAAAATCCGTATAAAGATTCCTCCTGTCACGACGGGAATTGAACTTAGGCCTTTTCTAATTGAAGGCGCAACGTACCATCGTTCTTCCAATTGCGCTATTGAGGTGCTAAATCTACATAGATTTTCAACCTTTCTTTCACGAAATCTTGATCCCAAATTAAAATTATTACAATAAATGGAGTGAATCATCAGCATATTAGCCACAGAATATTACCAAAGCGAGTTCTATCAAAGCAAAATATGACAAATATTGTGGAAATGTTGATTACTGTTTAGTGAAATATTTAGAACCTTCCTTAGAGAGTCTGATAACTCAATGGAATTGCCAACATAATAATGCATTAGAATTGATGGAAGAAGGTGTCAGGTAATAAAAAAAACTCTGCCCAGATCAAATTCTTCAAATTGTCATATCAATTAACATCACATCTTTTTTTTTGGGGGGAGATGGAATTCCAAAGTTTTTTCATTCACCAAGTGCCAGCCTGGTTGGCCGAGTGGTTAGCGTATCTGCTCTCCAGCCAAAAGGCTGCAGGTTTGAATCCTGCTTTGGGCATGAATGTTCGTGATTGTCTGTAAAAACACTATTGGCAGCGGTGGACAGTAGATGGCATTGGTGTAGATGAAGCAGTTTACTGCTGTTGGTGGATTGAGTGTTGGAGGGAGAGTTGAAAAGTAGGTGCCCTCCCTGGATGAGTCTTTGGATTCCTTGGAAGTGTCACGTAATAATAATTTTTTAAATAATAATAAAATACCCTCTCATTAAAAAAAAAGAAAGAACTGCTACACACTAATCCAGGGTTATGCTCAAAACCATTTGTAAAACGGACCTTTTAAGAACAACTTGCACAAATTTTTTTGTTTAATGCTGACTGCGTAACAGTGTTCGCAAAACCCTTTGAGAACAACGCTTGCAGAGGTTAGCCATCATTTCCGAAAATGTAAAAATTTGTCCAATCTTTTAAACATCGCGGCATTTATGATTTTTTTTTTTTTTTTAAATATAACGTTCGTTTATATCGTATGTTACTAATCAAGTAATGAATGAAAGTGCAAAAATAAACTATGCTAAAAAATATTAGAATGATTAGGAAAATAAAAAGATTAAATGAAGGGGCTTACTTCCAGTTTTACTGGCGTGTTTAATATGTCAATCTCATAAATAACAGGTTTCAGTTCTTCCAAACTAAACAAACAAAATGTTACATCGCAATTTGTACAAAGAGTTATTATTAACAAACAAAATAAATTAAGAAAACTGCACAAACTCTCCCATGCTTTTCCTGCGAGTACCATGACAATTTACAAAAATAAATGTTTAAATTTTGACCCGTAACACCACATACAAAACACGTTCAAAACTATTAGACAACATGACGTGTTTAAAAAACAGACGTGAAACAAAATTTCTACTAATACGCCACCTACGGAAACAAATAAAAATTTAGCTGATTAAAAAATCCATATTCATAATATGGTACAACCTAGTATTCGAATAGTGATTAGAAATAAATAGTGAGAGATATAATCAGTTTTATCACTTTCGAATATTAAATGTAATGAAAACAAACAAATTATAAATCTTCCTTTGTAGATTATGAGAATTTTTTTAAGATCCAGAGAGGAAAATTATGAAGTTTGGTGAGAAAAGAAAAACAAACAAACAAAAAGAATAACCAGTACTTTAGTACAACTACTGGATTGAAAGGAGATCAATGCTGCTGCTTTCGCACTGCTCAAGAACTATCTAGTGAAGACAATGTAAAAATATATTTTAAAGATGAAGACGCTAAATAGAGGTATAAAATGGATGAAATAAAGGATAAGACATGCAGCCTGGAAGAAGAAAAAGAAGAAGGAGAAGGCATTAGGGAAGCATCACATGATGACTGGCAACCAGTTGCACGAGAAGGGGTGGGGGAAGAGCAAGCGAGGAACTTCATGTAAGGGTAGCAAAAGAAATCGGAGGGAATTTTTTCGACACATAGAGCACAGAAAAACGAATGATTATAGACGGATGACAGTCGTTGTGATAACCTGGATTTCCATTTTCAGTCGCTCACGCATGTAGGTGAATTTGTAGGCATTGCCGACAATGTGTTCCTGGAGAGAATTTTACAGAGTAGTTCACCATTGCTTTCCCCAACCCTCCAATTTTATCCGGGCTCCGGACGGGCATACGGCTGGAACGTATCGTGTCTGTAATCCATGTGTGTTCACGGAGCAGGTTTGCCTGTTTTCATCTGAGTTTCCGGATGAAAACTTCCCCTACCTCCGTATGAGAATGGCTAACTCACATTTAGTTGAAAGAGACCAGATAAAGGTTCCTCACATCACTGATGGGAATCGAACCAAGGTCTTTCCGACCAAAGGGCTTCGTCTATACTGACTGAGCTATGGAGGCTCCAGAATGATAACTACTGCAGAGAATGTAATTGATTTGTTAAATGAGCAATTCATAAAGGTATTTCATTTTCTGAATGTCACATGAAGAACTTGAGTGGAGTGGGAAAAGAGAAGGAGACAACTGATAGTGAGTGAAGAAATATATGAGGAATTGAGGAAACTCAATGTTAATCAGACTATAGGGCTTCATGACATATCACCTTTAGTGTTTTGAGGGAATGTTCCAGGAAGTTAATAACAACCTTGATATACCTTTTCTACAGTCTTGCATTGAGCCAAGCTTCAAAGGAGTGGAAAATGGACAATGTTCTGTATCATAAGGGAGGTGATAAGACTCCCGTTCCATCCCATTCAAGTGGCATCTAAATAGGAGGTTGACTACCATGCTGTGACTCACTATTAACTACGGGAGTTAAGACATATAGCGAGAACCCTATCTCTTCCACATATTGTCGTAAGTTTTATGACTGTAAATCCATGTGTGTGTGTGTGTGTGTGTGTGTGTGTGTGTGTGTGTGTGTGTGTGTGTGTGTGTGTGTGTGTGTGTGTGTGTGTGTGTGTGTGTGTTCATTGGACGGTTTGCATGTTTTGGGGGACGAAAAACGCCAATATCCAGATGAAGAACCACTACCTCCGAATGAAACGGTTAACTCACCTTTAGTGGAAAGAGACCAGATAAAGATTACTCCCGTCATGGACAGGAATCGAAACCAAGTTTTTCCGACCAATGGGCTTTGATTGTACTGACTGAGCTACTGAGGCTCTGGTGATAAGACTAAGGCTTCGAATTATAGGCTATTCTCTGTCTGAAGTTGTGATTAAAGCGTTAGAGAAGTTCTTTAGGACCAAAATTCAGAACCGATTCATAACAGCAGCATACTTCTTTGATAGGTAGGGTGGTTTGCAAAAGGAAGATCGTGTTTTATCAGTCAGCTTACTTATTGAAACAAGTGAAGAAGGCATTGGATAATGGTAACTGGTAATTAAATTCGTGCAGATTGGATTAATCATTAGTGAGCTGTGATGGTTGGATATCAGATTGTCTTAGCAGGTTGTGTATACAGGAGCAATTTTCCAGAAGAGAAAAATCAATAGAGGTGTGCCTCAAATGTCTATTTTGGTGATATTACTCTTTAACTTGTATTTTGATGATATTGGCATATCAATGGATACATGCTATTGTTTGCAGATGATGTAAAGTTGTAAGGAACTGTGAAGGGTACGGCTTTTGAGAGGGCTTTCCATACACTAGCTAAATACACAAGTGGGTAGAGTAACACATTTAATGTAAAAAGTATGTTTTAACATTTGGGAAACAAAGAACAGAATGCAGGCATTCTGGCTTTTCTTCCCAGAGAGAATACAGCGACAAACTAAAATAGCTAAACCCTTTGTAAAACTGGTTAAACAAAAGTAATGCCAAGAATAAGTGAGAATATCTTAGAGAGGATTAGAGGATATGAGGATTTAGGAATGATCATGAAAAAGAACCCAAAATATCGGGAACATATAGATACATTGTGAGGACAACACAGCAGATTATGGCAGTCATGCGAAGATCACTGACGTTTAGAAGTATATCATGGTTTCATCATATACTGATTTGATTAGACCGATATCAATTACTGTACACAAATATAGTCACCTGGTTTTCAAAAGGGCAAGATATACTGGAAAGAGTCCAGAGATGTTTGAATAGTTAGTTTTTTGTTTTTCAATGTATATTATGAAGACATATTGAGAAAATGCAATTAGATGTTATTAATAATAAACGTGGAAGAGGTTTTACATAGAATTGTGGAAGAAGTAGAACCATAGAGATAATCTTGGGTATTTTGTAAGAAAGATGTGTGCAAGGGAGTGAGGACAATGTTTTTCCATGTAGAGTATTTGGTGATTAGAATCCATTGCCTGAGACTGCAATGAGTGCGGCGACATGGAATGTATTTAAGACAGATATGATGAAATGATTTTTTTTTGGAGAGGGGGGGGTGTCCCATACCCCTACCAGGAAGAAATTTATTTCTATATGTTCCATTGAATACAATTTACATTTATATAAAAGATTTATATCAACATTTATATATTATATAAATGCTTATTGATTAACATTTATACAAAAAATCAGCAAAACTAGCTAACGCCTTTTATTCCAGTATAGGGAGCTGACGTGGCCGTTTTAGTCCTGTCTAAATTTTGGAGACTGAACAGCAACTCAATCTCCACGGGAAGCCAACCAGAGAGAGAGAGAGAGAGAGCAGGCCCAAGGCTATCAATAATTTAATAGACACGTACTTAAGAGATGGCTCATAAAAGTCGCCATCTAGTGGTCTCTAGCCCCAACAATGACTTAAATATCTGAAAATAGTGTAGAATTCAGGCAAACACAGAAAAAAACATTAATTAATACTGCCAGGGAGGCATGTGGTGATGTTGTCTGCAAGGATAGAAAAAATCACAACCCCATGGTGGACACAGGAAGTTAAAAACCGAGCGAGTGAAGAAAAAGAAGAAAGCATATCGAAATTTCCGGTGAATAAGTCAGCTTGTGCTCTTTGAGAATACAGAACAAATTAAGATAGCTAAACAAATGTCATGCTAAGACTTTGACAAGAACATAGAAAATAAAGATCGGGAAGGTGGAAAAATATTCTGGAGCCTGTTGAAAAAGCTAAGAATTGGAGGAAAGAGAGTTGTGAAAGGAATTAGAGATGATAAAGGTGATATGAAAACTGCAGAAACAGATATCCTTAATGTATGGAGTAATTACTTCAAAAAACTGAAAAATGAAACAAGCAGTGGCAGCACTTGCAATCAAGAATACATATCCAGACTTGAATTGGAAAAGCCATCAAAAGCCTGAAATGTGTAAATTCAGGGAAGTAGATGATATTTGAGCAGAAATGCTCAAATACGAAGGTATAAAAGTCTTGCAGTCGCAGCACTGCATAGTTCAGATGGCCTGCACATTCAGTCCATGGGACGAATTCCAGATGATTGGAGTAGAGCTCTTTATTCAAAAAGAGAAATAAAACTGAACGTGAGAATTACAGAGGTATTTCTCTACTGATCTGGATAAGACTGCGCGAGTACTTTAGAAACGGTTGAAAAGAATTGTGGAAGAAAAGCTTGGTGAAGACAAGCTGCATTCTGGCCAAATAGAGGCTGTCAGGTTTAGATCACTTTACGACAAATTGTTGAGAACTTTTAGGAATATAAATTATATGCATTTAAGTTTTGTAGACCTGCAAAAGGTATATGACAAGGTACCAAGAGAAAGGGCATTCAAAACGTACAAGCTGTATGTTTAGGGACGAATTCTCCATGCATGCTGCACAAGCTCATTTCTTGAGAAAGAACTAATATTTAACTGAAATAAAGATCCAACATGCTTCACTTCGGCAATGCAAAATTATTCAAATTATGTGAATATTGAATCCCACATCACTTCTTAGCCGAATAAGAAACTCAAAGACAGGAAATCTAAGAGTTTCATGTCGAATATGGAAACTATATAAAGTTTCGGCGAGTCCAAGCATAAGCAAACACTTGTTAGTACATGCTGGGGCAACTCGTAGTAAAGGTGGATTAAGATCCGATCACTGTGCTTAGTATTTTCCCATAATGTAAAACATATCTCCTAGGAGATGTACGCTGTTATACATTATGGGAGGAGGACATTACCCAGACCGGTTTCGACCTTTATCAGGTGTAGTTAAGTAAAGACCACTCTAAAAATTAGGCGATCTCCAAGACCCCCCCCCCTCTACGAGTGACCGAAGGATCGTCCAACTCAGCGTTGTTCCACTCAGTGACAGGACCACCCTGTCACCAAGAACTTCTCAGCATTGGCTCTACCCAGGGCAGGCTTACCCCACCACCAGACTGATCCATAATCTCAGTCGTGGCATCACAAGGAGACAGGTCAAAACCTACACCAGAGCCTCTCATATATATACATCAAGGAAACCACTATTTAACTAAAGCGGTCTCTGAAAATTAGACGATCCCGAAATATCGCCAAACTCAGCGTTGTTCTACTGAGTGACAGGCTCACCCCCCCCCCATCACCGAGAACTTCTTACCATTGGCTTTACCCAGTGGCAGGCTTACCCCACCACAGACAGACCCATAATCTCATCAGTGGCCCTACTCAGAGACAGGCAAAAACCTATCCCAAGCAGAGCCTGTCATACATCAAAGATACACCTCTCATCAGTACATAGGTAGACCCAGATGTAAATACTGAGGCAGAACGTAGAACGATACTGATTTGATGGGTGAAGCATAAATGCCTTTCATATTCCCCTTTGTCTGAAAAGGAAGTTCTTTGAATGAAGAATTATTGAGCTTTGAGCTCGCCCTGAAAGGGCAGTAAGATTAGCTGTGTTCAGCTGCGAATATAATTGACTTGGATCTTTTGTATTTGGAGAATTCTGCTTCATCGTAGTCTGATGCTTGCTTGATCAGCGGGTTTGAATGATTGTTTGTCTTGGTGAAGAAATTTTCTGCTAGGTCATGGAAGAGGGATGTGATGTAGGGAATGTTGACTTCTCTGTGAATCTGGGAGTTTATGATTAAACCATGGTGCATCCAGAATCATTCTCAGGCATTTATTCTGTATTCTCTGCAGCTTTTGAATATTTATATTCGAGGTATGGCTCCATGCAGTAGATGCGTAAGTGATGACTGTGCATATTACCATTCTGTATATGAGTAGTTTGTTCCGAGTATCCAATTTGCTTCTTCTGTTGATCATGGGGTAGAGCTGTGCGATTATTTTGAATGTCTTCGAGCTTATGTGTTTTATATGACTGGTGAATTGTAGTTATTTGTCGAGCATCACGCAGAGATGTTTGACTTCGTTCTGCCATAGAATCTTAACTCCTAGCAGATGAAGGGTCTTTCTTGGTCTGAAACTTCTTTCAAGTGAACAGTATGGCTGAACTCTTCTGTGGGTTTGCTTGGATCCTCCAGTCCATCAACCATTTCTCTAATGGATGAATACTGCTTTGGAGTCTTCTGATAGCTAGATTGGGGCTGACAGCTTGCTGATAATGCAGTTTCATCTGCACATATTTTGCAGTGATTGTTGAACTTGGGTTTGAGGGATATCAGCTATGGTGATAGAAAATAGCAGGGGGGGAAAGGAGTGAGCCATGCGGCACACCTGCCAGGATCTTGCATCTGCTTGACACAATTTCATTTATTTTTTTGAGGTATGTGTAAATTATTTTTACTATATTAGATGGTATATTGAATGTGATGAGCTTGTAGAGAAGACCCTGATGCCACATCTTATCAAAAGCCTTCGCAGCATCTGTAAAGACTGCAGCTGTGTGGAGGCTCCAGTTGAAGTCTTTCGTGATGAATTAGACCATACGGTGTATCTCTTGTACGGTGCAATGATTTTTTCTGAATCCGAACTGCTCATTAGGAATAATACCTAATTTATCCGTTACTGATTGAAGCCTTGTAAGGATGACTTTTTCCGCAACCTTTCCAAGGTTGGACAGAAGACTGATAGGTCTGTTGCTTTCGGGGCACTGGGAGTTCTTTCTAATCTATTTGATTGACGTGATATCCACCATCTTCCATGTTAAGGGAAAATACTTGAGTCTGAGGATGGCATTGATGATATTGTCTAGATGCACAATGCCTTTTCTGGGGAGTAGTTTGATTATTTTGTTTGTGATTCCATTTGGACCTGGAGCATTATTGTTGTTCAGATTGGTTATGATGTTTATAACTTCTGCTGGAGAAGTGGGTGTGATAGGTTCTGGGTCATACTTTGTTGTGTTATGGCCTACTTGACTCTGCTGTGAATCTTGTAGATAAGACTGATGTTCAAATTTTCATAAGAGGTGGTTACATTGAGTTTCCAAGCTGTCTACCAGAGCCTCTGCCTTTGCCTTGTCAGTATGGGCTATTCCGTTCTTGGTGTGAACTGGGGGTATAAGTTGACTTTTAGTGTGGAGGGTTCTCAAGAATTTCCAGATGGAGTTGTCCTGGGTTTAGCATCGTCAGCTTGGATTCCCAATCTTGGTTTCGATATTTTTGGAGAGCTTCACGGATTTGTCTATTTAGATTATTCAGAGTTGTTTTATCTTGTGGGGCTCTTGTGTTATGGAACCTCTTTCTGACTTTGTTTCTCAATCTGATTAAATGCATGATTTCCTCGGGGATCCAACCACTAGGGTGAAAGATTGTACTTTGGGTTACTGACTTTATTGCTTTTCTGATTTGACTCGTTAGGTTGCTTACAGCAAGGTCTATCTCCTCTTTATTGTGAATAACTGGAACTGGGCAAATGTGGTCTGGGAGAATTCTGGAGAGCTTGTCCCAAGATATGAAAGAGTGCAGAGGAGAGAATTGCTCTTGTGTACCGAGTTTAAGCAGAATGTGGTAGTGGTCGGAAGAAAGTTCATTTAATGTTTCCAACTGATACTAGTATCTGATGTTTTTGAGGATGACTATGTCAAGTACATCTGATCTTCCAGCTGAGCTGTGATGGGTAGACTCTGTGGGTTCGGCTATAACAATAGAGTTTTGCATTGAGTAATGGTTTGAGAGTACGACCCTTGTCATTGATTGTGGAGCTGTACCAAGCAGTATGCTTGGCATTAAAGTTACCAGCCATGATGATGGAGTCTGTGAAACCGAGAATGGAGTCCAAGTCAGATACCAGTAATAGAATGCTGGGTGGATTGTATACAGCATAGATTTTGATACTGCCAGCATTGTTGGTATGAACTTCAACACCTGTTATCTCTAGGTTCTTGGTTTGTGGATTGGTCAGAACATTGTGGCTTAGTAGTTTTTAATGTATATGGCTGTACCTCCTCCACTGCTGGTGAGTCTGTCTGTTTTGTAAATTATGTAGTTCCGTAATTTGGGGTTATTAGCTGGCCTGAGATTTGTTTCATTTACTAATATTATTTAAGGATTTGTATGTAAGTGAACTCTTGCAATTCCAGAATTTTGATAATCAGTCCATTTGCGTTCCATGTAGTGATCATGAGAGAGTTGGGCTGGATTCTTTTATTCATTATTGAGGGCTGTCAAAATTGAGTGGGTACCTTGTACGAATCTTTTCGTGGAGGATGGCGAAGGATTTGTCATGCTGAATTCTTGTGACATGGTAGCTAGTGAGGCAGTTAATACTGATGTTAGATTAGAGCTTATTTCTTCATGGGATGGAACAACCTTCGTTCGTACGGCCTCAGCATAAGTTTTGGTCATTGCAGTAGCTTGTTTTCTTTCCTGAGTTGTCGAACTGGACATTATTTGGACCGGGGTGCGACCTGCACGGCTGTCTTGTGCGGCGCTGTAGGGATATTGGAAGGGCAGCTTTTGCTGACACGCGGTTCTTTGGTTGTATAATGCATCCCTTGTAGTTGACAGGGTGAGGTCCTCCACAGTTGGCGCATTTAGCTGGCGTGGATCTTGGCTTGGTGCAAATGTTGGTCTGGTAGCCATCACTGCATTTTAAACACCTGAAATTCGCCTTGCAAAGTTAGTTTGCATGTCCAAACCTTTACCATTTATGGCACTGCCCAGCTATCGACTTTTTCCATAGTGGCTCAAAAGAAATTCTGAGGCCACAGATAGCAGTCAGTTCATATATTTTTTGTGTCTTGTCATTCTATACTAGCACCAGTGGCATTGGCCGTTTATCTGCCCTGAGCATCCTGCTAACTTTGACTGGGGTCAGGCCCTGACTCATAAGGTCAACAGTGATTTCTTCAGAGGTGACACCTTCGGTTACCCCACGAAGTACCACCTTGAGATTCTTTTCACTGGATAAAGCAAATGTGTGATAAGGAAGACTTTTGTTATTCATTAGCTTTGTCATTGTCTGTAGTCAGTGACTGAGACTGGCTGGATTTTGACTCCTTCATCTTGGTTTTTAGCCCAGGAATATGAAATTTTATGATCCCTAAGCACTAATGAGATAGTGGTCCATTTGTCAATGTCCCTGAATATAAAAGGTGGAACCTTTTCAGTGTTCTTCGTGATATCTGGTGTTGGTTCTTCATCCATCTGGACCTCTGTAGTTCTATGTCTTTTGTTAGAATGCATCCCCTGTGAGTTATTTTGACAGGGGGATTTTGGTGACAGATCATTAATTAATTGATTAATGACAGTAATTAATTCTCTTTGTGATATCTCCTTCTCCTTCTCTGCATCCTGGTCATTAGTTTGAATGTATTGCTTTATAAAACCTGGTCAGTCATATTCAAGCTTGTCCATTATGAGCTTCAGTACTCTAGGGACTGCTCCTTATTAAGGATACGGATGTGCTCTTTGATGTTTTCCATATTGGAGCTGGGTCTCCTTCCAGCTGAAATTGTTTGAGAGCAATATATATAATCCTGTAGTCCATGGTGGTCTACTAGCAATACAATAATCCCGAAGGGCTAGGGGCCTGCCAGGAAAAAATCCTGTAGACCAAGGTGGTCTACTAGCAATATTTAGACTTGTAGCATCCTAATAAATGGGGAAAGGACTGTCAGAATCTCACTTGGCCATAGATTAAAAGCCTACCTCCCTATAATACCTTAAATCCACCACTGGTTCTCATAGAGGGTGGGGCCTGCCGGCCATCAGACCTCTTGCATGTTTCATGCAGAGGGGGAGACAGTAGGAATCAAACTGTGTGAGCGTCAGTGCAATGTGAGATTCCTGAAAAACCTTATATGCAATCTAATCAGGCTCAGTCTAAAATTATACGCCTGTCATTGTCAAAAGTCAAAAGCAGAATACGAGTCACCAAGAGGTGGACTAATAAATAACTGAAATAAAGAGCCAAAAGGCTTCACTTCGGCGATGCAAAATTATTCAAATTAAGTGGATATTGAATGCCACATTATTTCTTAGCCGAATAAGAAACTCTAAGATAGGAAATCTAAGACTTTCATGCCGAATATAGAAATTATATATAAAGTTTCGGCGAGTCCAAGCATAAGCAAACATCTGGTAGTATATGCTGGGACAACTCGTAGTAAAGGTGGATTAAGGTCCGATCACTGTCTTTAGTATTTTCCCATAATGTAAAACACATCTCCTAGGAAATGTATGCTTTTATACATTATGGGAGGAGCTCACTACCCACACCGGTTTCGACCTTCATAGAGGTCTCATCAGTGAGTAGGTAGACCCAGTCGTAAATCTGGGTAAATATGATGTAAGTCTGTGGGATTCAATATCCACTTAATTTGAATAATTTTGCATCGCCGAAAGGAAGTCTGTTGGCTCTTTTTTCAGTCATTTCTTAGTGCACCTCTTGGCGACTCGTATAGTAAAGAAATAACCTCCATATCACTGCAACCTCAGTATTTACATCTGGGTCTACCTACTCACTGATGAGAGGCTTATCCTTGATGTATGAGAGGCTCTGCTTGGGGTAGGTTTTTGCCTGTCTCTGAGTGGGGCCACTGCTGAGATTATGGTTGTGTCCAGTGGTGGGGTGAGCCTGCCACTGAGTAGAGCCAACGCCGAGAAGTTCTTTTTGGTGATGGGGTGAGCCTGTTACTGAGTGGAACAACGCTGAGTTGGACGATCCTTCGGTCACTCATAGGGAGTAGTCTGGGGGATTGCCTAATTTTTAGAGAGGTCTTTACTTAAATACACCTGAATAAAGGTCGAAACCGGTCTGGATAATGACCTCCTCCCATAATGTATAACAGTGTACATCACCCAGGAGATGTGTTTTACATTGTGGGAAAATACTAAGGACAGAAATCGGAGCTTAATCCACCTTTACTACGAGTTGCGCCCAGCATGTACTACCAGGTGTTTATTTATTCTTGGACTCGCCAAAATCTTATATAGTTTCTATATTCGGCATGAAACTCTCTCTCTTAGATTTCCTTTCTTTGAGTTTCTTATTTGGCTAAGAAATAATGTGGGATTCAATGCCCACTTAATTTGAACTAATATTTATTTGATAATAAATGCATGCATTTATAAGCATTCCATTTAGGCTTTTATTTTTGTAGACAGAAGACGTCTTAAGCTTGCGCGGCAATAATAGAGCTTTGCGTTGTGTATTGAAGGCCGATACCTGCTCATCTAATCAAAGCTATCTTGGCTTGCTCGGTTGTCGGAGCTTCCAGGTCCTCTCCACAGCACTGTGATTTCATGCGCGCGCATAGCCATTTCCGCTCCCTTCACGTTGTCTTAAACACAGGCCATACGAAGTCAAAGAAGCTCTAGCCAGTGAGCTTCAGCCAGCCTTTACAAGTGTGCATGTTGCTTGGGAAAATTAAGTTACAACCAACTTTCTTTGACGATATTATTGACCAGTTCATAAAGAAGAATCGTAGGGTAGAATTTGTATTCAAGTAGCTAAATTGGAAAAGAATATCATTTGTAAAATAAATGTTGTATTTGTATGATTAAATGTACATAAATTTCTAAATATATAGTTTTAAATTGTCAGTAATTCATTATTCCGCTAATCAGACTTCAATCACACCTCTCACTCCCTGAATGATAACAAAAGCAATCGTGAATTTCAAGTCCAGCATTCGCCCCTGTGTGTTGTCAATGGGGAATTGTAGCAAGCAATATTTAGTGTTTATTTGTGTTCTAAGTCAGCATTTATAATTAAAGGCAGTACAGAAAAATGATTTAATGTTAAATCTGGTGTCTGACAAGGATGTACATTATCCCAACTGTTATTTATTATCTATATGGATCACATTATGAAGGAAAACAGTGTTAATCCTAATACCAAAATTGGATATGTTAATCTCATCTCTTTACTTTATAGAGATGATGTTTACTTTTAAATAAACCCGTACAAGTCTGAGAGATTCCTGAATAAACTGAATAACTGCTGTAATAAATTTCGTAACAAAATCAGCAATAAGATCGTAAATTAAATATGGAAATGGACAACAAAATCAACAAATCCGATATGAAAGGAAATCAACTGAATAAATTTATGTAGAATAAGAAAGAAATTAGTCAAAACACTAAATTATCTGCATACAAGACAGTGTTCAAACCAGTTTTAACTTATGGATCTGAGAACTGGGTCAGAAGTAAAACACTTGAACAAAAATCAAAGACTACTGACCACAGATATAAGAGTCCTGAGAAAGATTAGGGTTGTGAACAGATGGCATCAATGAAATATCATATTAAAAAGTAGGACATTAGGGAAGAACTTGATATTGTTATCATCTAGTAATGTATTAGCGGTGCTAATCTTGGGTGGTATGGTCCCTTAAATAGAATGTGAGAAGAAAGATTAGCAAAACAAGTGTTGAATTGAAAATTTTGAATTGATAGCTATGTTTGGCTTCATTATTAAAAAAAATCAGCTAACACCTTTTAATTCCGATATAGAGAGTAGAGCTTGTGCAGCTTAGTAGAAGTGGTGTTTGCAGTCTACAGCACTTGACCGCACGCAAAAAGACTTGGGGGTTCAAATCTGGTCGTCGACTAGAGGAATATTTTCTAAGCCTTTTTTCGACTGGTTACCGAGTTAGTCGATCTGTGGCACGGACAAGTGGGATTTTTCTCCTGGAAGCTCGGGTTTTAAGTCCCATAAACTGCAGAAAATCGGCCGTCGAACCCACATTATTTTGAAACAAAAATATTCTGTTAGGGTTAGAGACTAGGAGAAGGCGGCATTTGCTAGCCGCTTTCTTCACAGCTTAACGATGAATTAGTGATAGCCTTGTGGCAGCCAATATCTGATTGGCTACCAGTGGAGATTCAACTGCCCACTCAGTCTCCAAAAAAGTTAAATAGGGCTAAAACAGTCTCGCTGATTTTTTAAATTATTTATTTATTTGTTTTTTTTATATATGGAGCAGTAGGCAAGGCAGTTTTAACACTATCTAACTTTTTTTGGAGACCGAGTGGGCAGTTCAATCTCCACTGGTAGCCAGTCAGAGATAGCTGGCCCAAGGTTATCATTAATTAAGCAGCCGGCAGTGAAGACACCGCTCAATAAGTGCCGCCACCTCGTGGTCCCTAACGCTAACACAATATTTTATTGTATGGTATAGCGTGGGTTCTACGATCGATTTCTGGAGTTTACAGGACGAAAATTCCGAGTTTCCAGGAAAAAAAACCCGCTTTCTCGTGACAGAGATCGACTAAATCGGGAACCAGCTTTATTATTATAAAGCCAAATATAGCTCTCGATCCAAAATTCCCTCGTCTACATTGTGTTAAATATTGATCGCTGTAGGGTCTTTGGGTCGTCTGAGTGCATTAATGCGCTTTCTTAACACTGTTAATTTGCCATTCCAATAAGGTACTGAAGTTTTTTGCCATCTATCTTTAGCTTCTTGGATATTTTGAGTGCTTAGTAATAGGATATTTTCAGACATGACGCAAGTTTTGAAGCAAGGAAGTCTATATCTGTTTGTGCTGATACCCAGATTGCTAAGTTCTTGTCTAAGTTAAGCTGTTGTTTGCTGGGGACAGTGAAGTGATATTCTGAAATTAGGCTTGCAAATTCTTTTTTTAATGATTTTGCAAATATTGGTTGTCTTCATAACGAACGTATTTGGTTTGCTCTGTGTATTCCGTTTAAATTTTTGTTGCTAATGATGAAACTTAGCATGTGATGATCAGAACAACTTTTTCTTCCTCAGATCTCCATTCAGAAATCCGAGATAATATAGCATCGTTTGCTATTGTCAGATCAATGAAACTGTTCCTTCAAATATATTCAAACGATGGCGTATTAGGATTGTCATATAGCTCGTGTAGAGAATTTCATGTGAAAAACCCTTCTGTACCTCTTGTTTGTACTCTCGTTAAACCATAAAACAAAATGGACGTTGCTATCCATCGGTAGGATTAAGTGATATTAAAATTCCATGCAGTTGTGTAGCTAGAGCTTTTGCAGCCAGGGGCGGTCTCTGAGTTGGCCGCTCCTCTCAATACAAACCAAAAATACTACAAAAAGTCAAAACGACGTATAAGGAAATAAATTAAAACGCTATGTTTATATTTCAAGTAAAACTTTAATTTCAACATTTTAAAATGTTATATTTCTTGCTTTCATCTGTTTATGAATTCTTTTATGTATTACAGCCTTGATAGAGAGGTGAAGATTTATTTGAAGCATGCCAAGAATAGTAGTGGTGTTTCTGTTAAATTTATTATTATTATTATTATTATTATTATTATTATTATTATTATTATTATTATTATTATTATTATTCCAGATACCTCCAAGGAGTCCGAAGACTCATTGATGTTTTGAATTTTGAGCTGTCTGTTGTAGTTGAATGTCGGGATGACATTTCTTAGTGTCATATTCGTGTGTTTGCAGTCGCTTTTGGTTATAGCATACGAGTAGTTATGATTTTAGCAGAACTGACAGGGAGTTTTCCTGTACAGTCTCTTATATCATGTGGAACTTCTTGCAGTTGATGCGCCTCAGAACGCTTATCTAGTCTGCGCAATGGCATTCTCCAATGCAAAGGCATTCTCAAATGCAACTGACTTAATACTGACTCCAGTATTGAGTCAGTTGCATTGTTCTTAGTGATTTCAAGAGCATAATTATCCTTGGAATATATATATATATATATATATATATATATATATATATTCCAAGTAAGCAAATACAGAGCCTTATCAGCTTTACCTATACAAGTTGCTACAAGGTGTTTTTATTTTGAATAAAAATCTCTGGAGGAGATATAGATGTAAATAAGTTTTTTTTTTTTTTTACCTTGGGAATAATGTATTAGGGTTACCAAGTAATTTTATAAACTTGGTTATTTTACTCCTAATCCCAAGTAAGCAAACAGTTAAGTTTGCGCCTGAACGTTGTTCAAGTCTAAAGGTAGTGCAACACCAGGGCAACTCATTGTAAAAAAACTTATTTACATCTATATCTCCTCCAGAGATTTTTATTCAAAATAAAAACACCTTGTAGCAACTTGTATAGGTAAAGTTGATAAGGTTCTGTATTACTAAAACCTTGGTATTTAGGGTCTTGCTACTCACTGAGGAGACCTCAAAAAAGGTTAAAACCGGTCTGGGTAGTGACCCCACCCATAATGTATTGCAATATACAGTACATCTCTTAGTAAGATGTGCTTTACATTATGGAAAATTCTAAGAATAGTGATCAGAGCTTTACCCACTTTTACAATGAGTTGCCCTGGTGTTGCACCACCTTTAGACTTGAACTACGTTCAGGAGCAAACTTAACTGTTTGCTTACTTGGGATTAGGAGTAAAATAACCAAGTTTATAAAATAACTTGGTAACCCTAATATATATATATATATTTTTTTTTTTTTCAGAATTTATTTTTACTCGGTTGGAATATTATGAAAAAGCTTTAATGACTAATACCGAGAGATAAAAAGATGACATGATATATTTGAAAATATACTACTAGTACACTAGTTTCGTTGAATTAATCAACATCTTCAGGCATCACAATCAAAGAAGTATATAAAGAATTACAGAGACTTACAATTGTTACAACAGAACAAGTACAAAAAGACAGTAGCGTGTTTGAAAACAAAATGCGAGCTTGAGTTCCAAACAAATGTATACTAGGCGCTGTCGCGAGTGCACCAGTACTAAACAGAGGCGACGCGTGCGTCAGAGAGATTGAAACTCCGGCTTCAGAGAGATTGAAACTCGATTTCTCTCATATCAGTTGATATGAGAGAAATCGAGAGAAATTTCCCTAGATTCGACAATCTTTCTCTCGAGTTCATCATAGCACACAGTGGGAGCCAGGCTCAGAAATACCAAAGTTATGTAATACAGAGCTTATAAGTATTTTACCAAGTATTTTACTGGCTCCCACTGATGAGATTTCAATAAAGGTCGAAACCGGTCATTAAAGGCAAGGAGCCTTTGCATTAAAGGCCCCTTGCCTTTAATGCAAAACATCATACATCTCCTCAAGAAGATGGGCTTTGCATTAAGGGTAAATATTAAGAACAGTGATCAGAGCTTATTCCACCTTTACCACGAGTTGCCTAGACTTGTACTACTTTGCGGGTCACTTAGACTTGCATTACATGCAGCCACAAACTTGACTTTGTTGGATTATGAATATATAGAGATTGGAGTAATTATTATTTGCTTCAGAATCCAACATGATCTTCCATCACAAAGGCTAGACTTGTAAATATCATTTAATGTAAACAACTTATTTTACAATTTAATATTCATATAACTCCCTTTAATTTTGTCTAATATTTAATTAATTAATCAAAGATATATGTATTAATAATGAAAAGACTGTATTAAATATTATTAAGCTATTTTATTCATTACTATATTAATATTATAAGAACTTGTATTTGATATTTTAACTGCCCATTAATTGAAATGTAAATATTCTTTATTTATTCCTATTTGTAGAAGTTTAGCGTTATGCAATACCTTAATTTTATTATATTTTGTTTGGTTGTCATGGAGACGTATGTAAGTGAGCAAGCACGTTTTGGAACACCACGTGAGGAGAAGGTTTATTGAAAAGAGTTTTAGAAAGAAATCACGAGAATAATTTAGGCGGGAAGAATGGATATAAAAAGGGAAGAACGCTGAAAATATACATATATTTTTCAAGATGGCGTCTCGAGTAGTCGATGTTGAGAATTCTGATTTTAGAATTATCAGTCGAGTGTGTTAGTGTTTCGTATCGGGTATTATTGATGATGAATTGTGAATTTAATTGATATGTTTTAGCGATTTTTTATGATTATTCATTGTAATAGTAGTTAATAGCTTGCTGTTATAAACAGTCACTTAATTTTCGTCAGTGCATTATCCAGCGTCAACAGAGTGCTCGATCATCAGAGCAGGTAAGACTTTTATTTCATCTTCAAAAACATTTTTCAGGCCCTCTCCTGTTCCCTGCCCTGTGCAGCACTTGGTGGTTGAAGGGACAAGGCAGATCCTTCCCCCACTTCAAGTCTAGATTTAATTATGGATTCACCATATGAGGATCTCTCTTTCAAAGAACTTCTAGCTATTTTTCGGCAAATTGCTAACATTTTGCACACGAAATGGCCAAGAAGAGTTGAAATTCATCAGGTTATGGAGGTCGAGACAGAAGACCCTCAAACCTCCGAAATTTCTCCTCACAGTACACATGACAATGTCACAACAACTGACATAGATTCCAATGATTATCAGGAAGTCAGCAGAAAGAAGAGAAAGAAAGAGTCTCTTGCTGCAGAACCTGAATTTGCACCTCAAATGGACACATCAGCACAATCTAGTGCAAGAACAGAGACAAATATACCGATACAGCCCAAAGAGAGGATCCCACCAGTAGTCTTGCGATCTAAGGAAAAATGGTCGTTGCTTGCAGAGACGATGAAGAAAAATAACATCAAGTTCTCATCAGTTAAAAACACAGATGACGGAGTCCGCATACAGCCTGAAGGAACAACGGACTACCGCCAGCTAACCAGACTTATGGACGATCATAAATTTCCATACCATACATACCAACTCAAAAGTGAAAAGAACCTCAAGGTAGTGATCAGAGGATTGGTAGAAAACATAACATCAGAAGAAATAGCTACTGACCTTAGATTACAAGGCTTGGAGCCGATCAAGATTTCTCGAATGTATCGAGCAGACAAGCGTCCCATGCCTCTGGTCTTAGTAGAGATCAGTAAAGATCAGAGAGAAATTTATGATCTTAAAATAGTCTGCAACTTGGTCATCAAGACCGAGCCACTAAGAAGAAAGGCATCGGCTGGTCAATGCCATCGCTGCCAAAAATTTGGGCATGCGCAAATGTTATGGAAAGCAGACTACAAGTGTGTGAAATGCGGTGGCAACCATCCCTCGCACACTTGCGTCAAGCCAAAGTCCACACCTGCTAAATGTGCGAACTGCAGTGGCCCACATCCTGCTAATTACAAGGGCTGTTCTCTCCACCCATCCAACCTTCAAAAACCTAGACAGGAGTTAATTCAGCCCACGCAGAAAAATAATGTGAGATCTGTGCCTGAAATCAAAGCACGAAAAGTTACACCAGATAAATCTTATGCTTCTGTGGTTTCCTCACGTAACACCGAGGTACTCCCTGCAGCTAGCAGTCAAAATTCCTCAGCAATTATCGCTGCCTCACTAGGGGAGATGCTAATGGCCTTCAGCAAAACAAATCCAAGCCAGGCCGATACCAACAAATTCCTTAGGAATACTCAAGTCATCTTCTCCATGATTAATGACTAATCCAGATTCAACATCAAATTCTATACAGATAATATTCTGGAATGCAAACGGTCTCAACAACAAAATTTTGGAATTACAGGAACTTATAGATCACTTACAAATTGATATTCTCCTCATTAATGAGACTCACCTACGTCCCTGCGATAATCCCAAACTCAGAAACTACTCATTACTTAGAAATGACAGACTCAATGCCAGAGGTGGAGGCACTGCCATCTTTGTCAGAAGAAGCATCCGCTATAATGAGATTAAGAAGACTAATACATCTAACCTCGAGAAGACAGGCATAGAAATTCATACCAACAATGCAGGCAGCTTAAAGATTTATTCTGTATACAACCCCCCTGGCAAACCTTTACTCCCCTCTGATCTCTCTCAGCTACTAGATACAAATGAAGCAATAATTGTAGCAGGAGATCTCAATTCTAAGCATCCTTTATGGAACAGCAAGAGTTTTAACAACAACGGAATGATCCTCTACAATTTTGCCTTAAAGAGAAATATTGTTATTGCAGGCCCAATCGAGCCAACTCATTATGGAGCGATCGGCAGACCTGATGTTTTGGATATTGCTATTTTTAACAATATTTGTCATCAATTTCAACTTCAAGTGGTTGACGAGCTCAGCTCAGATCACAATCCAGTACTCTTAAGTTTAGGGGGGGGAGCCTGAGCTCATTCCCAACCAATCCCACACTAATTTTGCAAAATTCAAGGCTAAAATGAACTCTATCATAGACTCAGTACCTACTCTCTCCACCTGTGAAGAAATTGACGTGGCAGTCAACAATCTTGAATGTAAAATACACGCTGGCTTATCCGCAGCTTGTTCTATTTCCACCCCAGCTCAAGTCAACTCACTTCCTGAAGAAATCCTTGTTCTGATCAGGAACAAAAATAGACTCAGACGCCGCTATCACAACACACTATCTCCGCAAGACCGTCGAGAACTAAATAGAGCATCCAACCAAGTTCGTTACGCATTAAAAGATCACAAAAACCAGCAATGGGAAAGAAAACTCTGTTCTCTCAAAGCTGAAGATAATTCTCTGTGGAAGTTGACTAAAGCTCTCCGTACAGATCGCTCTAACATCCAGCCCATTCACGGAGAAAGAGGTCTTGTTTACAGAGATAATGAAAAAGCGGAAGCTTTCGTTGATGCCCTCCAGCTTCAGTGCCGTCCTAATTATACGCATGCTGATCTGACCTTCATAGAGAGGATACACCGAGGATACGCTCTGTGCTTCGGAAACCTTGTAGCTGTGAAAATATCTGTCCCACCTCACCTAAAGAGGTCTATTCAATCATTAGGAAGCTTAAAAACAAAAAAGCACCTGGTCCAGATGAAATTACCAACAAAACAATTAAAGCCCTCCCACACAAAGCTGTCATGCATTTAGTAGCCATTATTAATGCAATTCTGAGATTAAATTATTTCCCCTCAAGATGGAAACAAGCTGATATATTCCTTATCCTTAAACCTGGTAAGGCACCACAAATGCCACAGAGCTATAGACCTATCAGTCTTTTATCATGCTTAGGAAAAATAGCAGAAAGAGTCATTCTCAACCGACTTAATGAGGAGGTGAATAAAAATAACATAATTCCGAAAGAACAATTCGGTTTCCGTACCGGACATAGCACTACACAGCAAATTCACAGACTGACTGAATTCATCACTACAGGCTTTAACTGGAAACAGCACACAGGAGCTATCTTTTTAGATGTTGCAAAAGCATTTGATAAGGTGTGGCACAAAGGTCTCATCTATAAATTAATTACAACCAACATCCCTCTTTACCTTACTAAAATTATTAACTCCTTTCTACAGGACCGTAAAATCCAGGTCAAGTTGCGCGGAATTCGATCCTCACTGAAAAAAATCACTGCTGGTGTCCCTCAAGGCTCGCTGCTCTCACCGCTGCTTTTTAACATCTTTGTTTCTGATGTTCCTAGCACATCACTAACCACTATAGCTAGTTATGCGGATGATATGGCAATTCTTAGCAGATCTCTCAAGACTAATATTGCTACTCAGCGATTACAAACTGCAGCAAGAAAATTGGAGGACTGGTTCAGAAAATGGAGAATATCTGTAAATGCCGATAAAAGCACTGCCATTCTATTCACACGAAGACAAGCATCTCACTCTGGAGAAGTTAAACTTTTTAACACAGCCATCCCATGGAGAACTAGCACCAAATATCTAGGCATTCAACTTGATAACCATTTAAACTTTAACTCCCACATAGTTTATGCATGCAAAAAAGCAAACTCTGCAATTGTACAACTCTATACTCTCCTCAATAGAAGAAGTCAAGTTAGCACTGAAAACAAACTACGGATCTATAAAACAATTATCAGACCATCGTTAACTTACGGATCTCCAGCCTGGGGTCACACTTCCCCCACCAACATCAACAAGCTACAAGTTATTCAAAACAAGTGCCTCCGTATGATTTTTAACGCTCCGTGGTTTGTCAGAAATGCTCTCTTACACAGTGATGCCGATATTCCAGATATTCCCACGTTCCTCCATAACAGTGCTGCTGCTTATTTTGCCAAAGCAGCTGTTCATCCAAATCAACTCATTCGAGAGTCTTCTAACTATGACGAACACGACAGGTGGAAACATAAGCGCCCGAAAACAGCTCTGCTTATCGGTTCAGGTGCCTCCATACAGCCCTAAATAGGGTGAGCCAAGTGCTCGCTAATCTTTAATGCAAGACTATTTCATAGAGACAAAGGGATTGGAGTCCTTGGGACTGATATCCATCATGCCACATCAGTTATCAGTTATCAATATACATATACATACAGAGATTAGATTAATTTAAGAAAGAGAGAAAGGAGAGGATTGGCATTAGGTTGGAATCGAAGCATTCGGCAATCACAGTGCGATAATAGCGAGTTGGCAAGTCACTCAAGCAGCTAAATAAAGTCTACTAGTCGAGAGGCGGTTAGCTAATAAGTTGTAGAATAACAATTATAGCTACGGATGACAGCTGAGTGACTACTACTAAATAGACTAGCAATATTTGAGTTGAGATTTAATTTCAGGGCCGATCTGTCAAGGACACACAGAATCTTGAAATAAAGCATCGAGTAACAAGAGAATAGTAGAGGCTGTAAAATTGAAATTTACCGTTAGCTGTGTTTAGAATTGTAGTGTCTAAAGAATTAATTGAATGCCGGAAGAGTGAACAACTGTGCATATAAAACTTCAAGTTAAGGAATTATTGTGTTACCATAATTTATGAGTGATTAGTAGTGCTTCATGCAAGAACGTCTGATTATGTGTATTGTGACAGTGAATAATTCACTTAATGCTTAGAAGAATTATTTAATGAGTGCCGTATACTGTTTAAAGTGTTTACAGTTATAAAAAGTGTTTACGTATAAGTAGATGAAGAAAAAAGATTATCGGTAAGATTATTCCAAACTTTAATATTTCTATACAGAGAAGTGTGCGAGTTTCATCCTAGAATTTCCTTATACTAACAGTAACTATTGAGGAAATTAGCTGAAGTGTAAATTTAAGTGTTTGTTTGTGAAGAAGTATTACTGCAATTTGTTACATTATATTTAAGTGTTTGTTTGTGAAGAAGTATTACTGCAATTTGTTACATTATATTTAAGTGTTTGTTTGTGAAGAAGTATTACTGCAATTTGTTATATTTGGAACTTAAGGAACTGTGAGAAGACTGTGTTATAGAGATAACAGATTTACTGTTATCTGAGTTGTATGATTCAATTTTTCAGAGAAGTTAAAATGTTTGTGATATTTTAATAACTGATTTGAAGTTAAGTGTAAAATTTGTGATTCTATAATTAAATGTTTGTTTTTGTTAATCAAAAGTTGTATTTTGTCTGAATCTCTTTTACTGCACCATTCATAAAATATTCGAACTAAAGCGGGTAAATTAAGTAAGTTAAATATTCTCGGCCAGTATATATAATATTAACATCTAAAAGGAGAGATAGTTGTGAGTTGGTTTTTCTTCAGTTCTTGAACTAATTCAGGTATAGAGTGGCGCAGTCTTTAAATATAAATTTTCTCTATATTTGAATTAGAAATCAACTAGCAACCTTCTATTTGTTTAAGAACATCATAGTGATTAACATGTCGGATCCAAAGTATAGATTGAGAAGAAGTAGGATCCAACAACTTATTTGTCTGTTTGGTTAGTTTGGAAACGGAGTAAAAACCAGGTTTAAAATACCTTGGTATCTTTAACATATATTATATCCAAGGTAAAAAACTTTCTATATATATATAAGTTTCTGGCTTCATCTTTATAAGGTTTTACAGGTAATTCTTCTTCATATATAAAAAAACTCAACAGATTTCGTCTCAAAAATCAAAAATTTCAAACTCCAGCTTTCAGACATCATGGTGAGCTTTGACGTGGTGGCTCTCTTTACAAACGTCCAATTCAAGAGGTTCTCGATATTTTAAAGAACAAAATTTCAAAAAAGATGTTTTCCATTCTATCACATTGCGTTCACTCCGGCTACTTTCAGTATGAGAAGAAAATCTACAAACAAAATAAAGGATTAGCAATGGGAAGCCCCCTGTCTCTTATATTAGCTAACATCTTTTTTGAAGATTTCGAACAAAAGGCAATCTCCTCAGCTATTCTTAAACCAAAAATTTGGCTAAGATTGGTAGATGACATATTTCTTATCCAGGACCATGGCACCGATAACCTTCAGTCTTTTTTAAATCATTTAAACAACTTCCACCAAGATATAAAATTAACAATGGAGGTTGAAGAAAATGCATCTCTTCCCTTCCTGGACGTAAGACTTACTATGACATCTAATTCTATTAAAATATCAATCTTTAGAAAATCTACACACATAGATAGATACCTGCATGCGTCCTCACATCACTATCCTGCACAGAAAGTGGGTATCATCTCAATCCTAGCACATCGTGCTAGATCTATACTGTCAGATGATGAAGATCTAAAAAATGAACTACAACATCTACAAAGAACCTTCACAAGTAATGGCTACTCATCGAAAACTATTAATAAGCATCTATACCACCGCCATCAAAACAACTCAGAAACACAAGACAATCCCAAAGGTTATGTCTCCTTACCATATATCAGCTCGCTCTCCACGAAACTAAGAAGAATTTTAAGAAAGTTCAACATAAAAACCTGTTACTCTACTCTTCCTAAACTAAGATCGAATTTAAGCAAATACAAACAAGCTCACAACTATCTACAATTCCCAGGAGTGTACAAAATCACGTGTGACTGCAGGAAGCAATACTATGGTCAAACTAAAAAATCCATCCTACGTCTAGAAGAACACCAGAGAGACATTGCCTACAAAAGAACTAGAGCAAGTGCCCTGTCAAGCCATGTACTGTTTTTAGTAAACACAAATGATGAAGGCCGTTAACATGAGATAAACTGAACAACAACCTCAAACCTTCATATATGCCGTGACGAGGTGGAGCGACGCATAGTCGAGTCTAAGGAAACTGTTATGGACCCTCATCACATAAATAATAACATCAGCTATAATCTACCGGACTCTTTCAGCTTTGCTATCCGATATTGGCACAAGCGTGAAATCAGACGCACGCAGCTACTTAACAATAGAACTTCAACACGGACTGTAGCTACACTTCAAAGCTAACTGATTTCATAATAGTCGTTTTATAGTGATATGATGTTTCTTATAGTGTTTACTAGCTTTCTATGTTCCCACGCCTGAAGAAGTCGGACAATCCGATGAAACATGTTGCGTTTTGAATAAATTTAATTGTGATTCTAGTCTCGGTTATAGTCAGTATATATAAATATGAATATATATATATATATATTTAAAAACATATTTAATGACTAACAAACCGAGAATAAGTTAGAAAACTTTAAGGATACAAGTAGTTTCGACTTATTATGGCCTTCATCAGTATAAACTAAATGCTTGTAGTGTACCCATTTCACAGTTGTGCATGTGTAATGTAACTTCTTTAATCGTACACACACGTGAATTATACGGCGGTGATGGTGGGAATGGATCGTTATCCCCTTTGCAATTACAATAAAAGATGACTTCCTGGTCTCTAATTTGTGGAGCACAAATATGATATTTATATAGCATTGCTAAACCATCATCGAACGAAGATGCATCACAACAGAAAACAGCTAAAAAAAATAAATAAGATATCAAAAATACACCCCTCTAGTTTAAATGAAAACGGTTAATTAACATTATCTATTTGAACATAATAAAAAAGCAAAAGGAGATTATTAATTCATAATTTTTCTTGCATTAGAAATCGCATGGAAAGGAAAGATTGCTAAAAATGGGAAAGAAATCAAGTATTTCACTAGAATCTTACAATTTTTCTTGGTGGGATCATCAATTCCTGTAGAAGAGCTTGCTTACATTCTTTTTTTAAACACTTGTGAGATGAACCATGCACAGACGGTTAGACCAAGTAATTAACGATATTAGCCCTCTTGACTTAGATGCAAAATGTATTACCTGAAGGTTCCATAACTGGTTGCAAAAAGTATCACTTGAGTATCCTAAACGCTTTCAGAAGAACTGGGTCATTGTTAATGGTACATAACTGATATCAGTCCTCTTGACTTATATATATCAGGTGATCCAAAAGTTACAGAAAAAGTAAAAATTCAGTAATTCGAAAAGTATAGACAGTAGAATGATGCGGTTTTCACAGAAATGCACAGAAAGACATGGGATTTTTTTAATAACGAAAAATTTTATTACCAGAATAGTTACATTTGCCACCGACAGGTGGCGCTTCAGTTGTGGCAGTAGTTTTGCAGTAGCGCAGCACAGTTCGCAATGCAACTAGGATTACAAATGTTCAATGTGACGGCCATCATTCATAAGAATGGACGTCAGACATGGCACGACACCCTGCACAGTATCGAAAAGGGTTTCAGCTGTAATTCCCGTCACATGATGTTAAATAGCTTCTTTCAACATGGATATGATGTCGGCCTGCCTCTGTACACCTGTGACTTCAAGTAACCCCATAACCAAAAGTCACAAGGTGTAAGGTCTGGAGATCTTGGTGGCCATTCGTGCGGGAAAGAGTGACAGAACATGGTCACTGCCAAATGCCGATCGGAGCAGCTGCTGGACAGTATCTGTGATGTGCGGAGGTGCTCCATCCTGCATGAATGTTACACTATGGAGCGCTTTCCTCTCTTGCAAGGAGGGAATGATGCTGTCTCTTAAAAGCGATACATAAAACTCGCCTGTGACAGAAACAGTTCAAAATGTACCGCTGTGGACTTCCTCAAAGAAAAAGAGGCCTATAATTAATGATGCAGTGAACCGACACCATGCTGTCACCTTTGGCTGATGCAAAGGGGTTTCCACAATCGCGTGTGGGTTCTCTCTCGCCCAGATGCGGCAGTCGTGTGCATTTACACTTCCATTAAGCGAAAAGTGCGCCTCGTCAGTCCACAGGACATTTGACAGCCAGTCCGCATTGTTTTCCATCTGTTGAAAAGCCCAATTTGCAAATTCATGACGTCTCTCGAAATCGGTTAGTTTTAGTTCATGTACATGTTGGATTTTGTAAGGATACCTTGAGGATGATCCTGAGTGATCGCCAATCCCGTGCAAAATGCCAGTTCGTTTTGAAATTTCATGCGCACTGCATTCCCCACGTGTGGAAGCTACCGATGATCTCGTGCACAACTGCAATAGTTTATTTTGGGTCTCCCGCTTCTTGCACGTGCTTCCAAACTGCCAGTGTCCTCAAACCTTTTCATCATAGCTATCATGAGGAACAAGACATCGGTCCCTTTACACTTCTAATACCCTGCATCGAACGATAGGTGCGCAAAGCCAAACTTGCACATTGTTATGTACCAACTCTTTATATAGTTTGCATATTCTTTATGCTATATTACCTTTATATCTTTATCTACTCTTGTTAGTTATACATACCCTACTCACTCATACAAATTTCCCTTTCCTTAAACAAGCTAAATTTAGGCCGTTCTTAAGTTTAGTCACGTGTAATTTAATTTATGATTTGGGCTTTATCCAAGTATGGGATGCTGCTCTTAAACATATCCTCTGAGACAGTTCACCTGATAAATATTGACAATTTTATATTTTAACTGCACCAGCCAATACTGAGGATAGACGAGGCTCTTATCCAAGGTGGCTCTCTCAGAGTGATACACAATAATAAACTTCCAACAATAAAGCTAGAGAGGGTATAAAGGCCTCGCCTACTCCCTATTAGGGAATAAAAATGTGTTAGTTGATTTTTTTTTCAATAAATAAACTAATTCCTGTTCTCTTTATCTTAGCATACAGTCGTGGCTCTAGATATCAAATTATACTCGTGGGTCCCTCCTGCTAGGTTCGATGGTAATTTTATGAGTGGCTATTTGAATTCATATAACAAGCTGGACACAGGCAAATGCTATGAAACATATTTATTAAATCAAGAAATTATACATGAGAAAACATAAATGCATGGTTAACTATATTGTGTTGCTAGCAAGACCTCAATTTCAATATTAACATTATAATACATGAATAAATTACTTGGACCACTTCTATATATAATTTAACAAACTTCTAGCCTATGTAGCCTATCCTTTATCACTCACGTGGTCACTTGTTATATTTCTCAACATATCACAATCATCTCTTATACAAATCCCTTCTAAGGAAACATTTCTCTAACAGGGACAGGTCAATGCTAAATTAGGGATGGTTCCTAAAGTTCCTTACAATAAGTCCATTGCACAAAATATCCTAAAGATTTCGCACATAAATCTTCAACTGGAAAACAGAATATGACAATCTACATTACCATTCCTAGAATGACTTTCAGTTCTTTCTTCAGTCTTGTCTGGACATCAAGGCTCCTTTAAGGTCTACAATTCTCCGGGTCACACCGATAGCTGCAAGGCCAGATTTTCTGAATTGGAAAGGCTATGTGCCGCTCAGGACTTTCACTGGTATCGCAGGCACACATCTGGATTACCGTTGCACGATATAGCATAGCTGTCCTGGTTCTGAGGAAATTGCTAGCCCTAACTCGCATGATACGGCAGATAACTCATAACTTCCACGGCCAGCCTAGAATCTTCTCCGCTGGCGGAGACCGAGAGCCAACGTCCACGAGGTCAGGAAACAGGAACCAAAAAGCCTCGTGTGTGTGGGTGTTAACTGTTAACTTCTGTGGCGTGATGGATGTCAATCCCGTGGATTCTGATCCCGTCATCGGTATGAAAGGACTTATTTTAGAGGTTAGCGAGCATTCGGCTCACCCTGATTAGGGCAATGCGGAAGCGCCTGAGCCGAAAGGTAGTGCAGCTTTCGGGCGCTTAGAAACCTCCTGAATGAGTTGCTCGGAATGAGAAGCTGCTTAGGTGAAAAAGTAGCGGTAGTGTTAAGAAGCAATGTGGAATATCTGGGATATCAGCATCGAGATGCAGGAGAGCATGTCATTGGGTGATCATGGAGAAGATGACTTGAGCATTCCTGAGGAATTTCTTAGTGTCGGCTTGGCTGGGGTTCATCTTGCTAAAGGCTATTAGCATCTCCCCTAGTGAGGCAGCAAGAATCTGTGCAGAATTTTCATTGTAATCTGTCGAGGCTACGGGTAAAATCCGCGGAGAGACCGCAGAAGCGTATGTTTTATCGGCGGGAACACTCCGCACTGTGACTTCCGGCGAAGGTTTCGTGTCTTGAATCTCAGTGGGCGGAGCCAAAGCCGCTCTAGTCTTCCGTTGGTTAGATGGGTGAATTGAGTAGCCTTTAAAATTTGCTGGATGGGGGCCGCCACAATTCGCACATTTAGCAGGTGTAGACGATGATTTTGTGCAAGTGTGCGAGGGATGGTTGTCCACACTTTACACACTTGTAATCTGCTTTACATAACTTTTGTGCATGCCCAAATTTTTGGCAGCGGTGGCATTGACCGGCGGATGCCTTTCTTCTGAGTGGTTCGGTCTTGATGACTAAGTTGCAGACTATAGTAAGGTCGTAAATTGCTCTGTGGTCTTTACTGATCTCCACTAAGACCAGAGGCATGGGGCGCTTGTCTGCGCGGTACATGCGCGAGATCTTAATTGGTTCAAGACCTTGTGATCTGAGGTCAGTAGCTATTTCATCAGTTGTTATGGTTTCTGCCAGACCTCTGATGACTACCTTAAGGTTTTTTTCGCTTTTTAGTTGGTAGGTGTGATATGGGACTTTCTGTTCATCCATAAGTCTGGTGAGCTGGCGGTAGTCCGTTTCTCCTTCGGGCTGTATGCGGACTCCATCGTCGGTGTTTTTAGCTGATGAGAACTTGATGTTATTGTTCTTCATCGTCTCTGCAAGGGACGACCAGTTTTCTTTAGCTCTCAAGATTACTGGCGGAATCCTCTCTTTGCGCTGTGTCAATGTCCCTGTTCTTTCATCAGCTAGCGCTGATGTATCCATTGGAGCTGTAGTTTCCGACGTCCGAGGTATTATTTCAGGATCTGTTGCAGGGGATTTTTTCTTTCTCTTCTTCCGTTTAACTTCCTGAAAGCTACTGGAGTTTGAAGGAGAGATGTCATCAGTAGTTATTGCTGGCTCGCAGGCGTTGTCGTGTGAAGGGTGAGGAAGTTTAGAGGGATGGGTATCCTCTGTCTCCGCTTCAAGGATCTGGTGTGCTCCGATTTTATCTGGCCATTTTTTGTGTAGCAAGTTGCCTAAATCCCTGAATAGCGTCAAAAGTTCCTGAAAATTGAGATCGTCGAAGGACTTATCCATGGCTAGGCTTATGAAAACGAATAGAACTAAAAGTCTTACCTGCTCTGTTTATCGAGCACGAACCTACGGTACAGTAGTAAACTCCGATTGATCCGCCTCCATAATCATAATCACGTGTGTGTGGGGAAGGAGGATTGGCATTTATATTGCCCGCTTCAATCTCGGAGATTCGCGCACTTCGCCATGTTGTTTATCGCGCTCCGCACACATCCACGTGCGCGTGGCATGTTTCCTTAGAAGGCGTTCCAGCTTCCATTTCGTATAACTTTACTTTCCCTCCGGCCATACGTTATTCTGGACGGCTAAAATGTGACCCTTGGACCCTAGCTTATACACTTTGCTTTCTTATAATACATGAACAAATTGCTTTAAATAAATTAATACCCTAAATAGATTTCTCTATTAGACTTCCTGCAAAACAGGTTAAGTCTCACATATTTTTCATATTAAATATTTCTTCACTTCTATCTTAGTGTTATTTATACATATATACACGGCGTTCATATATTACCCAGAGGCAAACATATGTGCTTATTTTCCTGTTTGTCGGGAAACTCATGTTGAACTGTGAAAGAATTGGAATTTCTAAGATGCATAATCTATCACAATTCAACAACATTCGGAGTTCTGATAATACAGCTTAACTAAACGTGCTTTATCTCATAACGATAACATGCCTCACCTTGGCAGAACGTTTAACTTCAGTAATAAACGTTAAATGCTGAAAGTTTAACTTCAGTATTCACTACATCTGAAATTTACGTACTTCACGGTTTAAATAGTGATAGGTAGCAGCTCCGGGACCGCTACAGTGCCACCTGTCGGTGACAAATGTAACTATTCTGGCAAAAAAATGTTTCGTTATTAAAAAAATCCCATGTCTTTCTGTGCATTTCCGTGGAAACTGCATCGTGCTACTGTCTATACTTTTCGAATTATTGAATTTTTAATTTTCTGACTTTTGCAACACCTGGTATATAGATATATACAAAATGTGGTACCTGAGGATGCCAATAATTCATTCACTGTAGATATCTTACCCTAAAAGCTTTCAAATGAACCAGGTCATTGCAGAGTGGGAAACTGGTACACATGACCTCGGAACACGTACAAACAAAAAGATTCCAGTAATGAATTTGACTTTAAGTTACGTTATCTCCATACAAGATAATTCATTCACTGTAGATATCTTATCCTAAAAGCTTTCAAAAGAACTATGTCATTGATATCGTTACATGGTCTAGGTTAGGGTTCCCATTCGTCCCGTTTTTTATAAAAATGTCCCGAGTTAATTCCAAAAGTTCCACTTTCTTTGAAGGAAAAAATGGATAAACGGATTTTATCTCGTTTTTAGTACCAATTTCTATTACAATGTTGATAATAATAAATTTTATTTATTTATTATTTATAATAATAATCATTAGTATTATAAAAAAATATAACTAATGGCGATGTCTTTTCCCATGCTTCTGTCATAACAGTATCTTAACTTGATCAATACTTTGTGCGTTATAATTTTTATCGTTTTCTACCCATATAATGCCGAAACGTAAGTGCAGTATTAATGATAATGTTAGAAGAAAATTTCCTTTCATTAAAGGTGTAGATTAAAATGTGGAATGTACTTTACGTAATTGTAAATATTGCATTTCGCATGGTGGTTGTTCAGACGTAGGGTGTATGTTTATAGCAGTATTTAATTTAAAGTGCAACATATATAAGTTTTATTTTTGGTTTTCTTAATTTTTAACGTTTTTTTTTTTTACAAAATGTCCCGGGTTTTTTAAGTAAAAATTTCAGAATGTCCCAGATTTTAGTAAAACATTATGGGGAACCCTAGTCTAGGTAGAATATTATTCACTTTAAAAGAGAAATATCATGACATAAGTCCTGTGATGCCACCCCCCCAAACCGTGGAACACACACAAAGATTCCAGTAATGAATTGAAGTTCAAAAACATTATCTCCATACAAGATAATTCATTCACAGTAGATATCTTACCCTAAAGGCTTTCAAAAGAACTAAGACGTTGATAACGGTACATAGTTTAGGTAGAGCATTATTCACTTTAAAAGAGAAACAGCATGACATAGAACTATCATGTGACCTAACTACAACCGACCACAGATTGATAAGGGGGATGAATTTAATTACTTTTAATGAGGAAATAAAACATACATTAAAACTACACTAGAAAACGATGGTGTCCCATGGGGTCCGGTTTTGTGATATAAACGACGGTCTGGTGACCTCAAAACGTACCTCACACCCGCTGACCACAAAACCGGACCCTATATGACCCAATTACAACTACTTTCCTGATGTACCTAACTACTCACTGTTTTGATTCTGATGTATAACGGTGAATCCAAGTCTCATCCAGTAAATCGATGCACAAAATCAGTTTTATTCTTCTTAAAACGCTCCAAGCACTGTTCAGATTTTCACGCGTGTTTTTGATGTGCCGTGAGCAAGCGCAGCACCCATCTTGTGCAAAGCTTATATGATATCTAGTAGATGGAGTAATTGAGTGGTTACACTTTTTTTAGAAATCCAAGTGTGGAAAAATTATGGTGTGATTATGAAAGAAGTCAACTCATTTTTGTCTTATGTACATGCAATTCTTCATGCAAAATATATCCTACACGTTCTTTGAAATGCCTATAGTCTTAGCAATTTCATGCACGTTGACTCGCTGGTCATCCAATACCATATCATGCACTTGTTCAATGATTTCTGGTGTTATTAAACTTTTTGGACATGCTTCACGTGGATCTTCTTCAAGGCTGGTAATGTTACATTTAAACTCAGCAGCCCCTTTCTTAATTGTTGAAAACGAAGGAAGTGTCCATAAACGTTTATGAACTTTGAATTTCTTTTGGCATTAAACCTTCTTTTACAAAGAATTTTATACATTTCAAGGGGTAGACACTTCAGACAGCTGTATAAAACAAATCACTTGATAGAATGACTTGCAATTTCACATGGATGCTTTTGATAGACGTACCAACTTAGAAAAAAGAAAATCTTGCCGGTAGTGTTGCCATCTATGGTCGAGGCAGAGAACTTTTCAGACCACCCTCGTATATCTATGTATGAAATACCACATGCTCTATCTTCATGTATTTTTGGCTGCTTGGTACTCAACATTGCTCTGGTTATTTTGATTGCAGAATTGAAATGTTTTAGAAACAGTAGTTATTGTTGCCTAGATCAGGACTGTCCAAAACAGACCGAATGTGCCCCGCAGTGTGATTTTGTGTGGCATGCCTGTGGGTTTTGATTTCCACAAGCGGAAAAATAAAATAACAATTTGAACCGAATGCGTATTAGATATTTTAATTCTATCACTAATCGATAATCTCGATGTTGGTAATTTTATTTCGTGTTTTTACATCACTATATAAGGTGTTTTTCAAATATTACAGTGTGAGAAGTCTTCTTACACTGTTTTGTTCTAATGCGCATGCTCCGCAGATCACGGGTTACGTGAGCGCGCGATTAGTGTTGTTCATTTGTTTAGCTATCGAAGTTGTTGCTGCTGCCCACTAAACTACTAGATACGCACTGGATGCGGCACTCGGATAAATCTAGGGGAGCATGGTTCTTGTGGACATATAGTGCAAAACACAGGGAAATGATCAGTTTAATAAATATTTTTGACATTACACATGGGCAGTGGAATGGCAGAGAACAAACTGTAAGATCTATTGCAGAATAGATCTTACAGTTTGTTAAGTGGTTAGGCAAATGATCCTTCAAAAAGTTAGCCTCTCCCATTTGTGTTCATGCTACACAACAGTATTTAAAAAAAAATTATAAAATTAAATATTACAAGCAAATATAAATAAATTAATAAATATATTTATATATCTAGAAAAATTGGGGGTGCTGCAGTGCCCATGCACGAGCTGCCCCTGAATGATTGTGTTCTGAGATTTGTTTCATCCATCTTATATATATAGTATTTGCCGACGTATAAGCTGCACTTTTTTCTTTGGAAATAAGTCTGAAAAACAGGATGCATCTTATACGCCGATACTAACAGAACAGATCTTAAAAATCAACTCAAGGAATTGAAAACTCAGCTGTAATTCCAGGAGGTCTAACTAGTCAGCTTCAACCTTTAGATGTCTGTATTCATAAATTTAAGGGATTTATGAAGGACAAGTGGAACAGCTGGATGCAGTCTTCAGATTTTGAGGTTATGCCACCAGGAAGAAGCCTAGCATTTCGCAAGTTTGTGAGTGGGTCAAAACTTCATGGGATGTATAAGCTGCACTTTGGTTAAATCATTTAAGAAGTGTGGCATTAGTAATGCACTGGATGGTACAGAGGACAATTTGTTGTATGATTCTGATTTAGGAGAGGTGTGTAGCTCAGTGGATGTGGCGTTTGCACACCATTGCGCTAGGCCGCACGAAGGAAGTCTTGGTTTCGAGTCTAGTCGGCGACTAGAGGAAATTTTTCTAAGCCTTTTTTCGACCGGTTCCCGAGTTAGTCGATCTCTGGCACGGGCAAGCAGGTTTTTCCTCCCGGAAACTCGGGTTTTTCGTCCTGTAAACTCAAGAAAATCGACCGTAGAACCCACATTATTTCAGACATTAAATATATTGTGTTAGGGTTAGAGACCACGAGATGGCGGCACATTTGAACCGTCTCTCTTCACTGCGTACCGCTTAATTAGTGATAGCCTTGGGCCATCTGTCTCTGATTGGGTACCAGTGGAGATTGAACTGCCCACTCAATCTCCAAAAGTTAGATAGGGCTAAATGGCCTCGCCTACTCCCGTATATACCGGAATAAAAAGGCGTTAGCTGATTCAAGTGTCTCTTCATTTACCTCTGGAGATGAATTTCTGGGTTTTGACGAAGATTAAAAGGTGGGTACTCTTTCCTAGTTAGATTAGTTATTTGTTGAAAGTAGACCTACTTATTGCTTTATATTTGCAATACTGTAAATTCATTATAACATTCAGTGATAAAGTTTTTTTTCCTAAAAAATGTGTACAAAAAAGGGGGTGCGTCTTATACGCCGGCAAAAATACGATACTTTAAATTGATTTTATATAATTTAAGCTGGTTTTTACTTAAGGTTCAATTTTTAACTTCATAAGTGAAAGTTAAAAATTCTTATCAAGTTCCTGTCTATAAATATTTTACTGATTCAAAGACGTCATCATGAAATGAAATCTATAAACAAGTATAGAAATGATCTATGTGAATTAAATTATCATAATCACATCATGCCACAATCCCAAAAGATCTATTTCTATAGAGCTAAGTTCTGATGTCCAAACTATTCTTCAGTGGAGTTCCGATCATCTTATTAATTTAATGTTAGAAGAGCCCAATATCCTGTCACATTTCTCATAAAAAATAGCTTATTTTCTAATCTTAATTTGACAATTACTGATATCTCTAGGAGATGAAAATTTTCTTTCTAGGATAATATTAAACTTCAAAATTCTTTGGCATAAAAGTATTGTTTTTATAAGTATTTCATACTAGTATTGCTCCCTTTAAATTAAAATGTTAATTTTTCTCTTCCATTCTAGGCATTACTTTATACCTCTGAACAACTAACTCTACAAATTCATCCAATTACTGAATAGTGGGAGACTATACTCAAGAGTCCCTTAAAAATATGACTCACTAGAGAAGAGAGCAATTAGGCTGATAAATGATCCAACTCTCATAATTTTTTTGTCAATTCACTCCTCTTTCACATAGAGATTCAGTATCTACCGCATGCATTTTATAGATATTTCCATGGTCACTGGGTAATCTAAATTCCACCAATCTTCTAAATCTGTTTAATCTTTGTAGCTACTAATCATCGTATTTTCAGAAGTCAACTCTAAACTAACCCAATAATTTTTTTTTTAAAATTTCCTTTTCATTCATTCCCTTTACTGATTCCTTGGAAAAGCCTTCTACCTTAATATACATTCTGAAGAGAACTCGAAAAGTCTTCATATCAGTACTAAGATGTGTCTTATACCTCCTCAATTTCTTGTTCATTTTCGCAGCAACAACAAACATACAAGATGAATAACCTCTTGTGTTTATCATTAAAAAAAAAGCCTAAATTGATATAAAATTTGTTTACACTATACAATATTACTGTAGAATGCAAATACAATTGTTTAAATTAAATACATTATTATTATTAGACACCTCCAGGGAGTCCAAAGACTCATCAAGGGAGGGTACTTTAATAGCAGTGTAATTTCATGTCCTTTTTGTAAAACTGATGCTAACAATTGTCTAAATTAAATGAAAATTAAAGTGGATTGAGAGATGTTAACAAATAAACACTCTTGGGAATCTGTAATTAAATGTCACTATAAAACTATGAATTTCATGTTTCTCCAATGATTTCATTCAATCAAGGAAATTTATTAAATGGCATGCTTTAATTAGATGTTTTTAAATTAACAGTTTTTAAAGAGGATGTGGGATATTTTCAGTGCCTTCACTAATTTTTGCATGTTTAGTTTATATTTAATACTGAGAAATAGAAAATAACATTTAAACTTCACATTCACTGCAGCTACTGCTATAACAAGCTGCTGGAAAGTCTTGACAAAAGCTTCAGAAGGTAAAATGTTATGCTAAGAGAAATTCATCATAGCAAACCATCTGCTATAACAAAAAATTCCTGTGGTCCCTATGAGTTTGCTACAGTGTGAGTCAAATGTATCTTAAATAATTTGGGAAGTCAATAAAAATCACTTCATAAAACATCAATTTATTTAATAAAAATCTTCAAATAGTTGAACAAGGTAATCACAGTAGTAACATGCAGAAGTTAACATTGAACACCATTATTATTATATGTGAAAAAAACTGCTCTAATGTCTTGCACGTATTCTACAACATTAATATCTGAAACCGGTTACAAATGATGTAAATCCCTGCACTGAGAACGTCATGCTAACTAGCATTCTATTCTCAACTATTACATGTTATTCCAAATGGCCTTTTTTCCCCCTTTTTTTTTATTGTTCTAAAACATGATCTACAGCACACTTATTTGACAATTATTTATAGCTGCTGGGCAACAGCTTTTTTTTCTTTTTTATGAATTTCATAAATTTCATACAGAAGGCCACTTCTACAACACTGTTCTATGAAGTTATAAATGGACAATGCTAAGAACCAATGCTCTAGATCAAATATTTATAGCTCATACATGGCAACTATAAACTCATTTAACTCTAAGAGATGCAGTTTAATAATAATAAAAAAAAACTAATAGACTACTTATATATGAAAAAAAAATCAATGAACTGACAATAGAGAGCAGGTGTTTTGATTATCAAATATTTAAAAGAAGACAAGGAAACAGAGTTGCTGTTTAAAACTATCTGAATATCTTTAAATTGTATTTAATCTACTGTTCACATGCACTTTTAATAGAAGCTTAAGAAATACTTATTGTTAAAGTATTGTTATATTAAAGCAGCATCCCAAGGTTTGAATAAAATCTAATTCACATATGGCGTTTAGGTTAATTCAAAAGAATAGCTATAAATAACAGCAAGAAGACAGAACTTTCACAGAAATGTATTTATGTAACAATCAACCATAAAGGTTTCATATTTCAGAAATGTATTAAGAACTTAGGTGACCGTTTTATGCATCATGCTTTGCTATATTTAAATTTGCTCACAAATTATTCCATCACACAATAACATTAACATTGACTGAATTGTTTATTCACCTGACATTTAATAAAAAAATTAGCTATCTAAAATATATAATCTTATTATCCTATGACAGTTTCTTCAACTTCAACCTTGTTTCTTCAACATTTTCCTAATTAAAATGTTACATAAAAAAAGTAATCATAGTGATGGAATAATTTGTTTAATAAATGACTGACTATCTCTATATATAATAAACAAGTTGCAATGTTGAACATACACAATTGGAAATTTAACCACTAATAAAAATTATGGAATGAAAACATGCCTATACATTAAGTAGTGAATTTAATATTCAGTGAATCTTGACAGTTTTTTCACTACATATTTATCTCATGGAAACACAAAATTACTGATGACGATTTTAATTTCTGTTGCAACATTTCCAACATATAGGAAAATTGCTATTTCCTATGGATTTGGCCTATAAACTACATCAAACTGCTAAGTACAGCAATAAAAAATATGCTCCAGTTTGTGCATTATAAGTACTTACTCAACAAAGTTGAGACCTCCAAGGAGCAAACACCCAAAGCTGCACCATATATATATTTATATTTATATATATACTACACTACTCCACTCAGAGGTACGAAAATATATCTGACCATGCTAATTTATTTATTCAGGAAACTTGGCAGGTGTGAGGAAAATTGAACTGTGCTACTCACATTTATATCATGAATGGCAACTATACCAACCATGTACTACAAACACCATAAAAATGTGTTAGGCAATTCTAGTAACTACCAGTTAAAAGTTAGTTCAAAGATATTAATAAAATACTCACTGTAGCAAAAAAGCATTTACTTTCCATCACCTGAGAACACACACACACATCAACCAGTGTATGCCTAAATACTAAGAGCTTTTTGTTTGTTTAATTCATGGCAAAGTTTTTTTTTTTTCTTTTTTCTGAATAGATATTTTAAATTATATATAATATATAGGTATGTATATAAAAGCAATATTTTATTTGAAAGACAAATGCTAGACAACATCTACAGTTTAATGGAATGCAAAAGCATGTATGTATTCTTATTTAATTTTTCAAATGGCACATTTACAAAATTTCACACCACGGAGTTAAGACATGGCTAGGACTAGAAAAATACTTAAAAGGAACACAGTGATATGAGAAAAAGTTAAGTGCCAAACTTACAAGAGAAGTGTTCTAAGTGTTTATGAATTTCAAGAAAACATTTACAAAAATCAGTTGACTAATGTAAAAGACTAAAATTAAATAACCTTTGATGTGTGTGAGAGAAGAAGGGGAGAGAAAATAATGCAGTATAATGAAAAAACTGAAGAAAAGCTTATTATTCAAGTTTTAGAGAAATAACAAATTTAAAGTAGAACTTCTCAAAAACTGTATATACAAACGCTGAAATTAAAGTTACCCATATATGTTTAAATATTAACAATGATAGTCAAGTTCTAAGATAATGCTGATACCGAACAGAGATGAATACCATAACCATAATACCTGAAATTAAATATAAATGCAATAGCAGCTATACACAACAAGAATTCAGCAAATTACAACAAGAAACTAGGTACCGTGAACACATCTGAGATTAAAGGGCACCTTCTCGTGATCATTTGTACTATCTAACAATCACAAGTCTATTGAATGGACAGACTAGTTTCAGTACTTATTAAGAACACTTTTCACCGTATAACATCATACAAGAAAACTGCACATCTGAGATTCTATTAAACAGCATAGGCAGAAAAAGAGGTCAAATACTAGCATCATGTATTATTCATAATGTAAATGGAATATATATATATATAATATACAATTCAAATAAAAATTTGTTCATATAAATGCCATCCTTTATTTGCTTTAGAATTCTTATAATTTTTTAAAATCCCATAAATACAATAATGTATGGCAATATTAAATTCAGCCACAGAGGAGATTCTCTTGTATTTGATTATGCAATATATATTAGTTTGCTGATCAAAACTTACTTCTCAGTAGGAATAAGAGTACACCTATATACATAACACACAAAATACTATAAAAAAATAAAAGCTGAAAAAACAAATATTTCCCCTTTTTATTTAAGCTAACTAATGACTAATTTCTTATTCACTCTCACTCCATATTAAGAAAGATTTGCTGACATTTTTTCCCCTTTCAAAAATTAGCATTTGTAATTTTTAATTATTAATCTCTCACACTTACAGGAACAAACAAAGATGGATAAAATGTGCAACTTTTTGTATATTACAAAATTTTTATTTTTATTTTATTTTATTTTTTTTACTTTCAATATGAACTAATAAAAAGGCTAAGAAAAAACAATGCCTCTGATTTTATCTATTTATTAAAAAATCTCCGCAGTTCATATTAAAATTTGCAGTATACGCACTGGCTGAAAAATGAAATCAGTGGGAACACACACAGATGTACACACGTTTAAATATATATGATAGTAAACATATAAACTTTTACTAAGTATATAGACTGAGTCTACTGAAAGAATCTAGAAAGTTGGGGAAAGGAGAAAAGGCATCATTCTATAAAAGACTGTGGGATTTTGTAACTATTTTAACGAGTCTGGCATTTCAAAATTTAGGTAAATGATATTGTTTCTCAGAAGTTAATGTGCTGTATTTACTCTAAAATACACCAAACAATCTAAGTTATTTTCTTTTAGAATTTTCACATACACAAGCACAAATATCCTTGATATGATTGGCGATGAACAAACATTTAAAGGCAAGTCCATAATCAATAAATATTGAAGTGATATACAGCTATATCAATTCTATAAGCAACTACATTCAACCACAAAGGTTCTTCTCAGGCATTTATATGTATACTAAAATTAATTCTATTTCAAATGACACAAATATAATTTAATGTACAGAGAGGAGAAACCCATAATATATATTATGTGAAAAAGCAATCAATATGCACATAAGTGAAGTTTATATTATAAAAACCATTCATTATTGCCTCTGACAGAGAAATAAATGTAAGTATAATAAATTATAAGTTCAGTAATACTTTCACAAATATATCAACAAATGCAAAAACCTCCTTTCTCTGTCACAGTGATTAATTTCACAGGTAACAATTATCAGAAAAATAGATGCTGAAGCGCAACTCTATAACGAAGGGCCTTTGCAATGCACACTAGTTTTTACTAAAAATTAAATATATACAAACAAAGAAAAAAAAAAGAGGGAAGAATACAAAGATTACATTTATTTATCAAGCAGAAGTATCCACAGAAAACTAAAAAATCCTAAAAACATTGGTTTGCAAGGAAGACAATGATAAGTATTATATACTGTGACAGGAATAATTATATTACAAGACCAGAACAATGTGTTCTTTAACACCTTATGTACTAGATGTGAATATCAAGAATCTGCATATCTGACTTAAAAAAAATGAAGCATTCAAATTACTTTTCACTAATATTTACAGATGCTGATTTTATATTTGTTTAAGAATCATATATTAACTTATCTAAATATAACATATATTATCATATATATATAACTCTTGCTAGGTTTACTTAGAAGCTGCAGGAATTACTAGAATAAATGTTCATACCCGCAACTGTCTTTATTCCTTACATCAAAGTCCATATGCACTAAAGAAATGGATATTAAAAAAAAAAAAAAAAAAAAAAAAAAGGAAGGGATGCTGAAAGACAATGTAATCAAAAATCAATAAAATGAACTTATTCTGAACATCTGTTTTATATTTAAGCAATCTATTCTCTATTGAGATGGATATAAACAACAAATATATTTAGTTGTATGACTACTGATATGACTTGATGACAACTCAGTAAAAACTACCATGACATAATTTAGCATGAACAAGCTGTAAGAATTTAAAAGCTGATTAATTATTAAATGCTGCAAATTATTATGTGAATGTTTCTGAATAACATGCAATCATGCAAATTTAAATCATTCTTTATCTGTTATCCAACAACAGAAGTCATGCAGACAATGTATGACTATTGGTTGTTCATTAGTCACAATAATAATAAAAAAAGTAGCAAAATTTTTTACAAGTGAAATAAGGTAATTAAAATAATTAAAAAAAAAATCCAAGTATTCAAATCCAGTTCCTGGAGTTGACAAAAAAGAATTAATTCTTAATTACAATTGATATAAGCTAGGCTTATGCAATCTGACCTTAGTCAAAATCTGCATATCTGATTTACCAGAAATCAAGCATAATGTGCTAAAGACACAAAATAAAAACTTAAGAATATATCACTGTTCAAATTCAAAATTAATGAAATTGTCTAACTTCGGTCAAAATAAACTGTAAGTAACTTTAACAACTTAAAATAGCACAGCGATACATGAGAATTAAAAATCTATGGTTTAATAATATTAAGTACAAAATTTCCAAAGACAATGGTAACTGGATTAAGGCCAACTGATATTAAAAGCTATTCTAAAAATCGTACTTCTTGTGATTAATGGATACATAAAAATAACATCCAATCTCATGAAAAATGTAGACAAATTGCTTATTTCAAATAAATGTTATAAGGTCATTTATTTCATAGTTATATGAAATAGAATTCTGCTTACTAGTAAGTGAATGGTTAAATTTTTTAAATATTCTAATTAATAATTAACTTTTTTGATTTATGCTGAAGGTGTTAGTATGTCTTATGTACTGTTGATTATTTAGTTTTTAAAAATGATAAAATTGATAATAGTAAGGTTTTAAAGTTTTAGTTTTAATATAATATTAAAACTAAAACCCTTTATTTCATTTACTACAAATAACCACATTTTAATATTTGTGGGCTGTGTTCTGTTTAACAGAACTAATAGCTTTTTTTTTTTTTTTTATAATCTTTATGCTCACATAAATGTTAATTAAAAAGAATAAATATTAAAATGTAACTACCTTGGATAATCATTTAACTGATGTATCTAGCATCTGTAAATAGTTCTGATTTGAAATGTTCATAAATTTACATGAAAAGTTATTTTATATTAAAACAGACATACTGCATGATTGTTCTGCATAAATATCAGTATGACTTGTTGGAAGTTTTTCCACTTGGGTATAATATAAATTAAAGATGCCAAGAAATTATATTCTTGGTTTAATCCTTTATCCAAGTGTAAGTAAAAAGTTTGCACCTGAAGTATTTTCAGGATAGGACAACTCATATATAGAGGCTAATGACTTCACATCACTTGCCTTAGTATCCCATAATGCAAAGCACATATCCTTGCGGGCATGCATAATGCTATGCCCTTAAGGATATGTGCTTTGCATTATGGGATACTAAGGCAAATGATGTGAAGTCATTAGCCTCTATATACAAGTTTTAAAAGAGGTATACCGTGAGTAGGCATATCGATACAAAATAAATAATGGAAAAAACTCATGTTATTTATTTTGTATCGATATATACAAGTTGTCCTGTCCTGAAAATAGTTCAGGTGCAAACTTTGTTTGCTTACACTTGAATAAAGGATTAAACCAAGAAATTAATTTCTTGGCATTTTTAATTTATATCAGTATGACCTATTTCATACAAAATGTTTGAAGAAATAACTTTAAAATGTGTTATACTTGAAATGTCACATAGTAATAGGATTTGTAATGTGATATTTAATTGAACTTTATATATTTAAAAGTGGTATACACACAAGATTGAAAACATTTATTATATACTGAAACTATTAGTGTGATTATCCCATGATACAGAATTATCTAACTAAATCAAATAAGTGCATATGAGAGAGTTTTAACAATAACTAATATATGAACCAAATAATGTTTAGCTACAATAATATAATAATAGCAATAATTCTTTAAACATTAAATTTATTCAGGTTTGCTGCAAAAGTCTTGCAGAAAATGTTAAAAATAATGCAAATATATCTGATTAAGAAAAAGGCAATGCCAGATTCTTTCACATTTGATTAACTACACACACACACACACATACACACATAGAGAGAAAAAGAATAATAAATACATCAATACTGGATGGCACATTTCAGATCTAAAGGCAACACCTATTCGCAGTTTTGTGTCTACGGCATCTGACACAAGGACAGGAAGTTGGAAAATGCAAGCTGCACATATTTTGGAATATAGCAAGATTTGAAGAGTTTTTTTTTTTCCCTTTTTTTCTCCATTATGTAATACTCAGATTCAAACAAGATTTAACTATTCCTGTGCAGTGCTGTAGGTATGCAGATAGGCACTTGAATTACTTTCAGTGTTATTCATGATTAACTTTTATGAATTCATGCTTATTAAAATGTATCTTTCCCCCCCCAAAACACATTTTAAATGCATTAAGCTATTACTACACACTTTAAGAAGTTGCTTCTGTTTATAATACAGTTCCAACTTAAAAATATTTGGAAGTCCACTTAGTCTAGACAATTACAAGTTGCATTAAAAACTGTTGATTCTAAAACCTTAAATAAATGGTTAAATGCATTAATGCCAACATTAAATGTGCATTACATTTAAGTTAGAACTGTAATATAAACATGGTTTGACTTTAAGGCTAAATACATATCACATCATTAATCATGTTGACTCTCTTGTATGCTTCATAGTTGCACTACAAAGGGTCACATTTTATTTGTTCACTACGATAAAACGACTACTGGTATGCCAGAATATGCCAATGCATGCAACTCTTCCATCCAGTCTTTTATACCTGATGAGGATGATATCAAGTACTTGTGCAGGTGAGAAAACAAATCTATTTAGTCATATATATATATATATATATATATATATATATGTATATAAAACACACACACATATATATACATATACACACACACACTATACTAGTAGCAAAGCTATAGCTATACAGGAACTTTAAAGTTGGTTAATGCATAATTTCTCTCTCTCTCTATAGGCAAAAACAACAGGCAGTTGAAATTACTTTCATCATACAACTGCATATACAACGTTATGAATTCACAGTGTACCTATTTATCGATGCACTTATACCAATTTTTTTTTTTCTGTTTGTTTGTTTTTACTTTTACTGTTTTAACTGCCGCTGACATGTATATTAATATACATACATTTTACATAAATCTCAAAGCTAAACAGCAATTCTTAAAAATGGATACATTTTAACATGTGCAATGAAAATAAAAAATAAAAGTAATATTGCACTGAGTATTTATATACATTGAAAATTACTTCTATGAAAGTTATCACACAATCCAACAAAGACTGAAACAGAGTTATTGCATTAAAAAAAAAAAGAAGAAAAAAAAAGACAAGCACTTAATCATGAGGCATTATTACACTTTTGAAGGTTTTTCTGGCATAGTATTTGTAATGTTTTTAGTCACCTCCTGTGCTGATGGTAGATGACATGAATGGCCAATAGTACTACTTGATTTTTTCCCATCAAAAGAATGTAAAATCGCTGGCTGTGCAATAGCTCCATTAGGGATCGGTGATGGCTTATTAGTAAAAGAAATACACGCAGAAGTAGTCGATGGGAGAGTTATGGATGATGTAACTGCTGAGGCAGAAGATGAGGAAGAAGGGACAGCACCTTTAGAATCAAATGTTAAGCCAGGTGATAAAGAATGTCCAGAAGCAAGAGCAGGATCTAAACTGAAGAAGATGGTGGTGATTAAGGCACACCACATGGCGGTACGGGCTTGTCGTGAAGCTTTGCTGAGCTCCAGTATGCTGGCTGCCAATGCCACAACATCTAGAAAAATATGATAAATAGCACTTGTATAAAGAAAGTCTTTAAAGATCAATCTTGGATTAAAAATTTCATTCAAAGATATATTTATATTCAGAAGCTCCTATAAATAAATCTGAAAACATGTTAAGTTTATTCTGGTCAACAGAATAAACTGAGATATTAATATAGCACATGGAACTATGATATTCCTAAATAATATGACAACTCCAATAACCAGCGCAAGTGATCTGCAAATACTTTAACAAAATCCAATAATACTACTACTCACACAGTGTTATCTACTGGATTCATGCATGTTTTTGATTAAATAACAGAAATAAGCAAAGACTAATAAATGTGTTCTTTGCTTATTTGATCATTAATGCATACTTTAAACATACTCTTCAAATAATGTAAAGCAGTTGAAAAATATACCAATTAAAACAACTTGCTGCATGGCCTATACAAGCAAATTTCTTACTAAAGAGGGATATAACCCAACTAAAACTGATATTTCTTTTATATAAAGAAAAATGAAAAATGCAGATGAATACTGAAGCAAGAGATGAAATAATAAAATCAGCAGACAATTGAGATAAGTTCCCCCCCCCCCCCAACCCAAGGAGCCAAGATTAAAAAAAGTAGATCTCTAAAGAGGAAAACATTTTTTTTTTTTTTTTTTTTGAGAACCCATTCACTAGAGTTTGGTCAACCTATATAGTACACTAGTACCATGGATAAGCAAGAAGGAAATTGTTCACATTTGATATAAAGAGTTGTGGATTGTATTCCACAACTTGTGGGAATACAATCCACATGGATCAGTCATTGTTCAGGCATGCACGATAGTTGGCAAAAAAAAAAGTTCAAGTCTAATGTGTTGAAAGATCTTATAAGTGACCTTATGATAAACCAAAGATGACCACCAAAGCCTCTTTGATGTTGCAGGTGCTGAAGTTGTCCTCTATGTAAGGCATGGAGCTCTTGTCCCATTCAAAGTTGTGGTGAGTGTCAGAGAAATCAATGCCAGGCCTTAGCTGTCTTCTCTGTTGTTACTGACATCTTCAATATGCTTTTTTTGCCTAATTTTCAAACTTCTACATGTTTTCCTTATGTAAGGCCACAAGAACACAGAATATTTTCAACTCCAGGATGTTTGTTATAGTGTTAGTTATCTTTTGTTACTTTAACTATCTTTTCAGAAGTTACCTCAGATATAAGGAATGGAAATAGTTTTGTTGTAATCTTGTGACAGGTGTAGGAGAAAGGCACGCAGCATTTTGTCATTTTTATACGGGTTATAGCCACTGGCTAAAAAAAATGACTCAACGATAACTATGGCAAGGGTTGTGTCACTAGAACAAACAGCCCTGGCTTCTGTAAGTGTTTTGAGGTTCCATACTGGGAGGATGGATGGTGGAGGTACAACTGCTTATGTAAATACATGTAGGTATAGGTTACCCATAAGTAGAAAAGGATAATGAACGTTTGGTAGAGATGTAATTAGTGTCTAGAAAAAGAAGACAGCGCCCCCCCCCCCATAGTAAAATTTAATTTTGGAGGTTGGCTGTTTAAATGTGCTAAAAATGTATGCAATATGTCTAGGCTATGACATATCGCATATCACACACACACACACATTGTCTATACGATGTTATATGGTGTTAAGTTTTATATGTAAAAATTGGCTGGAGGAGGGATGGGGGAGAATCCATTGTAGCCTTATTTAGCTGTTTGAATATTTTTATTTTCCTATAGTTAACTAAGAGGAACTATGAAGATAATAAAATTCTGTGGTTTCTAAAATAAAAATTAAAATAAACTACATCACAATAAATGTTTATGATCCAAGTATAGCAAACCTGGAATCTGTGGCTACTGTTATTTCTTCCAATTTCTATTATTATATATTATATATGTTTTTTTTAAAACATATATAATATATAATTGATTTAGTTAAAAGAATCTTTTAATAGGTAAAAGAGTAGGTACAGCTTCATGAATTCAGCACACCTCAGAATGGTTGGGGGGGGATGAAGAACATTATTGACTATCCATACTTTTTATGTGGAAATGAATTTTGGAGCCTCTTCAGGATCCAAAATTTATTTCCACAATCCAGACAACAAAGGAAGAGGAAGAAGGGGACTGTATATCAGGTGTGTAACAAATTTCTGACATCTAACATTATTATTATTTTTTTCTTTATTTTTAAAATAACAATACAACCTGCAAAAGGTCGTAACTATATGGTACATTAGTACTGGGTGAGCTAAGGTTTAGATAACCTTGAAGCCCTAATGTAGAGACAAAATGCAGTGCTTTATCAAGCTATTTGGTATCCATTTATCAAAGTGGTAGTCTTACACCAACACCAAGTTTTTTTTTTTTTTTTTTTTTTGTTAAGAGCAAATCTAAAAGATATCTCACTGCATTTCTCAAATTTCCAGTGTAACTTAAAGATGACTGCAAAACATTAATCACTGACCATTATTTGTGATGTGATGGTCTTATCTTTGTGGTTCAGATGCTAAATTTCCTTTCACTGAAACATAACTACAGCATCTATTTTGAGACACCTCAAAACACAAAGCACTCATGAAACTTTATTGGCCAATAGTCTTTTAATCAGCCATTGGTTAGTAAGGTATCCCTGAGAAGAGTTTCAAGTTAAGAAATATGCCATATTCATTGTTGAGTAAATTTCTTATCTTGGTCAATGAAGTTAAGTTCTCAGTATTAATATCCTAAAAGAAAACAACAAAATCTACCAGAGATTGCACTAATACTCCCTTTTTTCTGTCATAAATTCAGTAACCTTGCTGTTTCAAGTTTATGTAAAATAACTGCTTGTGGATTGTAATACAATTTTAATTTTTTTTTGTCAAATCTCCTCCATCAAACTAATGGCTTACCCATAATAGTAATGTACCATGCGTGAATGTAAAGGTCAGATAATTCAGAAATTCTGCTCTATACCAAACATGCAACTTTTTTTTTTCCAGGTTACTTCAGACCTCTAATATATAGCATGACTAATAAAAATTATTTACTGCCTAAAAATGTTAAAAAAAATCAATCTATACCATGGTGAGATTTGAACCCAAAGCTTGTATATTGGAAAGTAGATGCAATATCTACTCAGTGACACCGGAATTCAACATTAAACCATCTTCCTGTACTTCCTTCAATTCTAACTGCTGACTTACAACTAAAATAAAGACTACGTATTGCTTGATATAATGTCCCCAACTGACACCATATAACTGTAGCATTTTGAATAGCTTTCTTCTTAGCACCTTGTCATGCTTTTGCGGGTCTACAAAGAACTTAAATACAGATCTTTGTTATATTCCAGCGATTTCTCAACTATTTGTTGTAAAGTGAAAATTTGATGCTGACAATCTCTATTTTGCCTGAATCCAGCTTGTTCTTCACTCACTGGGCACTTCTTCAGTACTGGACTTTTATTAAACAGCCAGTCAATGGAGCTGTCAGTTCCTCAGCACTTTCTCTTAAAACATGCAATGAAATCCAATTCAATCCCACTGCCTTATTGACTTCCAAAGAACTTAGTATTTGAAACACATTCTTTCCATGCCCTTCTAAGCCTTCAACCCTTCACATCCTCCTTAACAGGCTTTGTTAAGCAAGTTATGTGGTTTTCTGGAATTCTCAGTTATTAGAGATAAGCCTGTCTCCTCGACTTGTACAGGTACTGCAAATGCTCTCACTGTAGTTAATTCTACCAGGAATTTTGTAATATTCATCTTCCTAATGTATTCCTAAGCACTGGAAGATGATTCACATCAAAAGGTGATCAGTAAGCACATGGACAGTACAAGGTAAAGGCAAGATGGGTGTGATAGGGAAGGCCAAAAGAAATCACAGCATTATTTCATTATGTGGGATGACTTTAATGAATGCTGGGGGCAGGAAGGTGACAGAAGCAAATGAAATAGATGAGTTACTGAGCGATCATTTGCAAATGCATACTACCCAGGTGAAGATATTCCACTGCCAGGAACACTAACTCATGGAAGAATAGAAGTAAATCAAGCTGTTTGTGTCTTGGTTCTGGGATGGTGCTAAGGGAATGGAAAGAAAGCAAAATAGATAAACTGTGCAAAGGAGGCTCCTAGACAGAAGGTGCAAATTATAAGCAAATCAGTATCATGGAGTAGTGGTTAAGGTATTAGAGAAGTTGGTAAAAGATAAAATTCAGGACTGCTTGGACAGGAATACAATACTTTATAGGGAGCCACATGGTTTTGTGAAGGGTAGATCTTGCCTTTGTATTTTGCTTACTTTTTATAATAAAGTAACTACTGAGTTGGATAAAGGAAATGACTACTCTTAGGACTTTGTGAAGGCACTCAGCAGCATTTAATAAAACTCTGTTATATAAATTGGGATGTGTATGAAGCTGGTGATTTGGATAAGAGAGTAGTTGATGGACAGATATCAGTGTATGGGATAGAGAAGAAAAGTTACTAGTGGTCTACTATAGGACAGTTCTTGGTCCACTGCTGTTTAATTTTTACATCAGTGATATAGGACAAGATTCAAGGGGAAACATTTCAGTTGTTTGTTGAAGATGTAAAGCTGGGAAGAGCAACAGTCAATGAAGATGGTGCAGAGATCCTGCAGGATAACTTAAACAGATTGGCTATGAGCCAATTATGACAGTTATCAGATTAATACATTCAACACCAGGGAGAGAGGCTACTTCTAATGATGCTGAACCAAGACATAAGACGTTTTTTCATTGTTTGTGTATCAGTGAACATACCACAAATTATGATGGGTCTTCAACTGAAACCAACAGTTCAACTTCAACTTTTCTCCCTACAGCTACAAAACTGTAGGGAGAAAAGAATCATGATATGTTATTCGTGACATATTCACCTCATCTTCCTTTTACCTTGGGTTTCAAGAGTTTGTTAATCATCGGACCTCAAACCCTTCACAGGATAAGGTGATCAGCCCTATGCCCCGGTGTATCCCATGTCCTGTAGTGTTGAGTTCTCAAGGCCGGTTTGCCTGGTTTGCAGGATGAAAAACCCCAGGATAAACTAGGGAAAAAAACCCCACTGTCCATGCCCAAGACTGGCTAACTTGGCTATGGCTGAAGAAGATCCTTCAGCTCCTCACGTCACTGGCAGGAATCGAACCTAGGACACTCCTTCCCCAGGCATATGGTTGCAAAGTGCACAGCCACTAGGCTAACTGGGCAGACATTTGTGACATATTAGAAACCATAAATTAAGGAGAATAACATCTGAATGGTATATTTAAATTGCTAGATGGTGTAAATATATGAACCAACATCAATGTGATGTGAGCCATGTAAAAATGGCTTGCAGATATAAGGGAAGGAAAGAACAGTTGTGAATAGAAATACTTTCATTAGTGACAAATGAATTACTAATAATTCACAGTTGCAGTATTATGTGTGTGTCCAATAAGTTGCTGTGGTATGGGATGAGCATCTGTCATCTAGAAATAAACGTTTGCATTTATGATGGGCATAATAACAATAAAAAACTTATGAGTACAATAATAATAAACAGCACCTATATTTATTGTATGCATAGTGAATTGTTATAGGAATGGGCTTATGAATGAACTAATGATGTCACTCAGATGATCCATGTAGGTATTTCATGAATGTGGGTAAGTTGATGAAGTAATAAGTGAGCAAATCATCTTGTACAAATTGGTGTGCTTGTTATATGCATTTCTATTAATTTTTGCTTTGTTTTCTAAGAAAAATTTTCTTTTATTCAGTAATAACTATTATGATTATGTATATTTGATACATAAATAAATTTATTTTAAAAATTCACAATTCAATTATTACATTATTTTGCAAGTTGTAAATGATGTCATGTCTATGCTATTTTGTAGGAGATCATCAGATGCTGTTTCTTATAAAACATAGGATTCATTTTTATTCACAGGAATAAATAGATTTTTGCTCACTATGCCTATTCTTTCCTAAGCCTGGAATGACAATGTTCCTGTATAGGAACATATATAATACTGAAGATGTAAGAGAAATTATGTAGCTTTATTGTATTACTAAATACAGTACAGAGATAATTACAGATGGGAATGAAGACTGCATACAAGCAAGCAAAACAAATTTTTGCTGTAGTGTCAAACAGTATCTAACTAAACCAATTTTGAGTTATGGAAAATATGTGATAACATCTGTTTATAATGCAGGCATTGGGTGCAAAAACCAACCAATTTATGTAAAGCAAATTTTTTAAAAGCAAACAAAGATATATGTATCAAAATCATTTGAGATTTTCTATATCATTAAGACAGTTCACAAACACTAATTTTACAAACAGAATTTAACTGCAAACATTCAACCAAGCATGCATTACTAAAAACTTTGTAAAAATGTGCCTGCTTAACGTAGTGGGGGACATAATATACCATCAAGCGAGGTTCCACTTGAGTGAAACACACAAGACATTGCCTGACATGAATGTGTTAACATGCCAAGTCTAAGGTTATACACTCTGAGATAAAGATATCACAAGTTGTGTATTGTACTAATGGAAATGAACTATAAGAAACTGATGTGGCAGAGATTTGGAATGGGTGGGGAATTATTGTGGACAGGGAGTTGAAGATAGAGGACATATTGCAAAGGTGGCCAAAACAGGACAGATTATGTGGCTGATGAACACGCAGACAAGTCAAGTCAGGATAAAGAGATTATTTCCCTTTATAAAGCTTAAATGCCTCATCTGGTTACCTCATACGGATCTGGTCTCCTGGACTCTAAACAAATGAAGTATTGAAGAGGATCCAGATGTAAGTCACCAAGATTATGGCAGATATGCAATGTTCCTTATGAGAATAAAGTTTGTGGCTTCAAAAACTAGCCGATAGGTGAATAAGAGGAAACATGATAGAAGCCTAGAAGTTTATTAATGGGGTTTAATAAGATTAACATCAAATAGTTTTTTCCAGTACACAACAGGAAGGGAGAAAACAAGGAATCACCCCTGGAAATTTTATAAGAGTGCAGTCAGCATGGGTTTTAGGACTAGCTGTTGTAAAATCTCACACGATAAGTTAATTTAGTTAACTTATCGAGCTCGGTTTTACAAAGGTGTCAAATCAAAATATTATAGAAAATACGACGCATTTTTTTTTTTTTTGATATAAATTAACTACTTTGTGTAATGTATCAGATATTACCTATGCAACTATAGTGTTTAAAAACAGAGGCCTTATTAGTATAGTGAGTCAGCAAAAAATAAAAGAAAGGATATTAAGCTGGCCAGATTAAAGAAGAAATAAGATAAGCACATCGAAAAGGAAAGGTTCACAACAACGTGCAAACATTTAGGCACCTAAAACAAAGACTTTCAGCAAAAGAGAACACGAGTGATGTTTTTGCGCCGGAGGGTGATAGCAAACACTTAGGAGTCGAAACAAAGAATGAGGAGGACTTTTAAGGGGCTGTAGAAAGAAGAAATGGGAGTGAGGAAGGGGAAGAGGAGATGAATAGGAGTTCTTTGCTGGAAGTTTGGTTGCTTGTACCTCTTGACCCTGAGAGAGGACACTCAAGATGTTTTGTTGGAGTTTTGTCGATGGTCCTTCTCCCTGAAGTTCTCTGGGCAGTTCCCATGGCATGTCCACCGATGTATCCTGCAGTATAGCAGGCCACACTCCCCATAATCTGAAGCATAACTGACCAGGGGCTGATGGATAAACATCGAATGCGAAATTAGTCTCTCCACTTACCTACTAGTGTAAACAACAGACAGTGGCCAGCCCCGAGGAAGAAAAAAAAAAAAGAAAAAAAAAAAAGAAGGATATCGTTTGCTACCTGGGCTAGGACAACCCTAACGGTATATAATGGACAGAACAAGTTAAAGAAAGAAGTATCCAGATCAAGACAAAGATATGAGATGTCTTGCTATAACCTTTGTTTTTAGTAAAGGACTGTTTATAAAGGAAAAACTGTGAGTAAGCACATCATATCGATGTTCTTGGATTATACGAGGGCTGTTCAATAAGTAATAAGACTAATTTTACTGTCGCGAAACCACTCATCGCAATATTAATTTCTATGGAATAAAGAAATGTTGCCCATATTAACAAAAGAGTTGATAGATGGCATATACGGGCTGATGTGCCAGAGTGTCACATGACTAAACGCAAGCTTGTTTCGGCGCGCCTATGAGCCGCGACCAGTCGTCGAAATGGAAGCGTTCTTAGAACAGTGTTATGCGATTAAATTTTTTGTGTTTACAAAAATCGGCATCGGACACTTTTAACATGATACGCGAAGCTTTCCACGATGAAACAATGTCGAGGGCAAGTGTTTTTTGCTGGCATTAAACTTTTAAGGAAGGAAGGCAAAATGTGGAAGATCTTGAATGTGAGGGAAGACCTTCAACGTCCATCACAGAGACAACGATCAACTCAGCAGCGATTATCATCAAGGAGGATCGCAGAATTACAGTATGCCAGCTGCATGTTGTCCTGAATATTTCTGTGGGAAGTGGTCACTCAATCATGGTTGAACATTTGCTGGTAAAATTATGACCGGCTGGTAAAGTTATGACCATAATGTTTTTTGACTACGAAGGCATTGTTTACCAACACGTTGTAGAACCCGGGAATACTGTAAATGGCTCATACTATGCGGATGTTTTACGGACAATGGTACAGCACGTCAAAAGGAAGCATCCATTGCTGAAGAATGGTTTCTTATTGCACCACGATAATGCAAGGCCACATATTGCTGGTGGTGTAGTGGACGTTTTGCAGAAGAACAACATAGATATCCTACCACACCCTCCATACAGTCCTGATCTAGCACCGTGCGATTTCTGGCTGTTTCCTCAGCTCAAGAAACCACTAAGAGGCCACCATTTCGAAAGCAACAAAGCATGTGTAAAAGCTGCGGAGGTGGTTTTGAAAGAACTCTCAAAAAACAGACTTTCACATGTGTTTAAGAAGTGGACGCAACGTTGGGACAAATGCATCACGTCTCATGGTAGTTACTTCGAAAAAGACCATGTAAATGATGACAGTTAAAGGTAATCTGTTTTCTGTATAAATATAGTCTTATAACTTATTGAACAGCCTCCGTAGATATGTATAACTGCATGTATTTGTTAAGCAAAAGTCTGTGCTAAATTTCTAAAATATTGAGTAGTGTGTTAGAGTTGCATGTAGGCAGAAATGTATATGTTGTATTTGTGCAATGTATTTTCTGAAATTAGCTATGTTATTTTAAAAACAGTTAATCCCCATCACTTGTCTAGTATGTAATTACAATTTTCTAGTTAGAATATATGCTTCGTTGAACAACAATTTAATCTGATCATTGCCAATGCACTATCTAGAAAAAAATTATGAACCTGTTTGTTAATTAGATATTGCCATGACTTGCTATATAGTTAAGAGAAATTTGACTAGATATTGCCATTGGTCCATTTCTTTGATTCCTCACTCTCTATTATTCAGTCTGACTGGCACAGTCATAAATCAAATAAATTTGTCAGATCGAAGAGTGTGAGAAACTGAATATACTGCAATCGCATAGCTGGCGATAATTATATTCAGAGTCTGCTATACATATAGGAGGAACAAAGGGTAAGAGCAGGAAAATTGGGGAGGGGGGGGACAAAAATTAAGATAGAGGGAAAGAACATCATAGTGAAGATAAGCTTTGTGAGGAAGTGCAGTCGATTCAGTATAGAGGACTAAACATAAGGTAAATAATAATTTCTTTAAACTAGCACAGTATAAGGAATGGAAATAATTAAATCATAAGAACAAAAACTCAAATATATAAACAAAAAAGGAATCAATAATCTACACCGTAAACAAGCTCAAGGGGAGGTATAATAGGCATCATGTTGGCTCCATGGAGATACCTGAGAAATAATAATAATAATGTATAATAATGTAATTTTATGAATTCCATATATGCATACTTTGCATTATCATCAACAGAAAAGCAAAAAAAAAGTACAATAATGATAAAGCTGTAATTAAATATGACTTTTTCCATATTAAAGGAGACTATATAAAATGGTAAATTTGAAGCGAAGAAATAGTGAGTTACATGATATCTCACTACCTCCAAACTAGTGTTAGGTTGCAAAAAGTGCAAATGGAATAAATGGATGATACAGTGTATATGTGTGTGGGAAGCAGAACTGACTATCCACATTTACTGTTCACTTTATGGAAGGTATTTATAGCACAATGTTATAGATTCATTAATTTTGCATTTTACTGTTAATGAAATACACACTAACTTTCCAATGGACTTATATTTTAAAAAAAGAAAATAACAATACCACAAATTTCTGTCCCTGAATCCATTTATTCATTGGACATCAACAGATGCCATATGGTCACTCAAATGCTCGGTGATGTGCCACAACAGTCCTCACCACATGTTCCTGTTGTATGCTTTTCTGGAGGCTTCAATTCTCTGAAGATCAATCACTCCAGGACACACCATCCATCCATCTGAATGATGGATGGAAAATATCCCTTAATCTTTTTTCAGGAACTTTACCTTCTATTACTGCAGAAATAAATAAATAAATGATGAGAAGTCTTCTTTCCATCCTTTCAATATGTCCAAAGTATTTCAAAGTGCTCAGTAATATTCCTTAATTCAGAAACTTCGTTGCAAATCCAACAAAGGGATAAAGGACCATAGGTCCAATCAATCCATCTTGTAAGAACAGTTAACAGTAATCTTGGATCTGGCTCCCACTGATGACATTTAATAATGTTTGTCTTGGGGTTCGCTTGCTTTCTGCAGAGTACAGGGGTTCTACTCAGTGGCAGGTTTTTACTTGTCACTAAGTGAAGCCACTGCAGAGTTTCCTGTCCTGGAGTGATGAATTTGGTACTGACCCTTTATGTCACTCAAAGAGATTTAGAGTGAGCTTATTACTCAGTTTTTAGAGAGGTAGTCTTGCACTTTAACAGTACCTCAATAAAGGTCGAACCCAACCTAGGTAGTGGCCCTTCCCATAATGCATAGTATTATACATGTCTGAAAGGATGTGTGTATTGCATTATGGGATATTAAGGTAATTAATGTGAAGATACTTCACATGCAAACTTTGCTTATAGTTATGAGAATATAATTTCTTGGCAAGGGTATATTTATAATGCATGTGTACTAATACTAGGAGCATTAAGAATAAGAGGGAGGAGTTTTGATTAGTCAGTTTGATTTAGTCAAAAATTATAGGCATTAGCAAGACAAGTAGAAGATATAGTCACTAAAACAGAATGTGAGATTTACTGCCTAATGGGGAGGATGGAGAGAACAAGATGACATGAGGATAGCAGCAGAGTCAAGAGAGGCAGTCATTTTACGCTATCTGGTGTGACAAAGGATCAACAAGATAAAAAATATATAGGCTGTTATAGGACCATGATGGGGGGGAAAAAATGTAGATGAATGAACTGACAAGTAAGATGAATGCAGAGCAAATGATCATTCTGAAACATTTTAATTATGGGGGACAGAAATTGAAAGGAGGAAAGAGGATATGGAATTTGTGAAGCTATGGGAAAGAATTAAATTACCTTAACCTGCATGTGATGATAAAGCACTTAAGAAATGAAAGTGCAACATTATGGGCATTAAAGGATGTGCCCATAATGTTGCACTCAACTGAAAAAGTGACTGTACAGATAGAGCACATAATTAAGACAAACTCAGAATGTGGCTCACAGCAATACTGCGGCATCAGAAATGGTCAAGTAATTCTTCTTCTTCATGTAGCTTCCTCAGTGAGAGGGTGCAGCACCATGTCCTTCCAGTTCTCTCTGTTGGTGGCTTTCCTTTTTTTTTTCTGCATAGCCATGTGATCCTGTCCATGATCTCATATCTTCAAGCCATATCCTTCATTTTTTACTTCTTGATCCTTTTCCCAGAATTTTTCCTTCTAAAACTGTTAGCATCCTCTGTACTGCTGAACCTCTGTGTACATGTCCCGCCAATCTCATCTTTCTCTGGATCATTTCCTGTAATAAAAATCTTTGTGTCTCATTCTCTGTAGGCCATCTGTATTTGTCGCATGTTCTGTCCATGATTAAGTGATTAAGTTTGACAAAAACAATATCAAAATGAATTCACGATTTTGGGAATTATATGGATGAGTAATAAATTAAGCAGGAACTGCATTAAAAGAAAATACTGTCATAGGAACATAGGAAAAAATGTGAAGAGCAATGTTACAAGCAATACACAGTGCAGGTGAGAAGAATAACCAGTAAGGAGAAACCCTGAGTTCTTTTGCTATATGATGAATAAGAGGAAGAATGATTATGGAATAACTAGCTTTAACAAAAGCAGATAGTAAAAAGGTTACATCAGCAACAAAATTGGCTTGAATTACTGACTTTAATTTGTCAATGAATCATTCAATGGGAAAGTTCTTCTACTAATAGTTTCACATCTGTGAGACTAGAAGTAGAACTGCAGGTTCTTCCACCTGTAGTCTCACATCTATTCACACTGCAAAATAACTATGTGAATACAGCAATGGGATTAGATGAAATATCGGCTTCTGTGTTAAGATAATCTATAAGTGAACTGCAAATTCCTGATCAGATTTTTCATCTTAGTACTGGCAGGGTCTCATGGAAGTAGAAAAAAGGTAAGATAGTTCTTTACATGAAAAGAATCCACTACAGCAGCCAAAGTATAATCCAAGACAAATTGTAAATGGTACGAGCCTTTGAAATTAGGAAACAGTGTCATCTTACTTTAAGTTCTGTATCAAATAACTTTTTATATATCATTTAAAAAATAAACAATATTTAATAAGCAAATTTTTAATACAAAAAATGTTAGTTTATTAGTTATTACTATTACGAAAAAGCATATTATACACCAACTATTTTTGCACACTAATGACCAGCTTCTTTCAGGTGGTCAACTGAGAAAGGATTAAAAAAAAAAAAAAGGAATGAAATTCAGATAAACCATTACAACAAACAATCAAAAGGAGGCATGAATCAGCTGACTCTTTGGATAGTTAGAGAAGTTGAATTCTAGTCAGTTGAGAGATCTTTTTAATGATTTCCATGCATAATTTGAGATGAGAGGCCGGTTTTTGTCAAAGGATCACATGAATGAATGACTGCAGTATACTCCTTGAATTAGAATGAAAGGAAACTGTCCTCTATATAAGAACTGGTGGCTGTAATCCAGCCTGCAGTGTTATTTGTGGTAAGTGAATGATGTGGAAACCCAGATTTTTCTTCTAGTCTATATTCAACATCGGTCAAATGTTTCCTTTTTCTTATTTCAAAATTTCTGGTTGTCTGACCTATGTAAGCTAAATCATAAGGACACAAAATTCTATAAACTTCCAAATGTTTATAGAAGGAACCAATGTCATTTGGAAATCTAAGGAGACTACAGACAGGTTTGTAAGCTATCCTAATAATATGATTTTTGAGCAGAACAGCAATCTTGATGGAAAGATTTTCAAAGTATGGGATAGAAGCAGAATCTCAATACTGAACATTAGGATTTTGGCAAGGAGGAGTATTAAAAATCTTCTGGAAGGTGTTCATGGAATACCCACTGAGAATAAAATAGCAAAGAAATTGGAGTTCCTATTTTCAGTTGATCTTCATCTTTTAAAACAGAGACTGCTTGTTTCTTAAGGTGTGAATTATATCTAATTTTTGGGAGTTATGGCAAAAAGAGACAAAACTGTTGAAGGGCTTCTCTCACTAGATGCCACAAGAGTGTTTAAACAACACCTTCAGTCTAAGTTCTTTAAATGAAACAAATGTCTTACATGTTGTAGAAAGTTTTATTACTGCTTACAAAATAAATTAAACTAGCCGTAATGCAGCTATGCCACATCATGCCAGTTCCAAGCCCAGGTAAACAGGTGAGGGTTGAGCAAAGGGCTAGCAACCCATCCTTGTAAAAAAAAGTGCTTTGCTATAGAAACCAGGACCAGAGAAAAATCTGACTATGGCATCCCCCCCTAGCAAAAGCTCTTATGGAGAGATTACAAAAATGAGGAATACAAAAGAAAATTTGGACAAGACTCAAAAACCCAAAGAGAGAGAAATTATTTGGTGCCAAAAAACAATACAAACCAGATATTGGAAAGTGAGGACTGTGTAAGAAACATCAAAAGCAATCAATATAGCCAAAGAAATGGGAGAGTACAAAACTGAAATGTTGGGAATAAGCGAGACAAAATGAAATAGAGAGGGAGTGATCCAGCTAAGTTCAGGAGAAACAATAATATATTCTGGAAACAAAGATGTGGGCAGTGAACATGCAAAAGGAGTGGAAAAATTATGTCCAGTAAAGCAAAAACACAGTTGCAAAACGAAAATGAATCCTCTCAGTGGAATAGACTACAAGCAGCTATCATAACATCTGCTAAAAACCACATCAATAAACAAGAAGGAAGAAAGAAAAAACCATGGATAACACAAGAAGTAATCAACCTTTCGATCAAAGAAGAACATGGAAAAGAGGAGCAAATGAAGAAGAAAGATTAAGATATAAAACATTGGATAAAAGAATCAAACAGTTATGCAGAAGATTGAAAGAAAACTGGATAAATAGGCAGTGCACTGAGATAGAAGAATTACAAAATAGGAACAAAACCAGAGAAGCATTCCTGAAAGTGAAAGAACTTAATGGAAAAGCAAAATGTACACAGTCTAATAACATCAAGGACAAAGATGGAAACATAATCATTGATAAGGAAAAGATAAATGGAAGATGGGTGGAGTACTTATCGGATCTGTATGATGATGATGATGATAATGGTAACATGTTAGATGATTCACGACACCTTAAGTTAAACTTAACAGCAGATACCACTCTACCAACAAGAAAGGAGATAGAACACATAATTAAGAATCTTACTAATAATAAATCCTGGCTGAGCTGCTGAAAGCTTTGACTGGCAATAATAATAACTATTTAGTGAAATCCATTCAGGACATCTATAAAACAATAGAATTACCTGAAGTTTTTACAACATATATTTTACCAATTCCAAAGAAAAATAATGCACAAAATTGCAAGGATTACAGAACTGTGAGCCTAATATCCCATGCATCTAAAATTATTTTAACCATTGTTAACAAACAAATTGAAAGAGCCTTAATCGGTGAATTGAGTGAACAACAGAAAGGCTTGAGAAGAGGTATGGGAACCATTAATGCTATCCTCGAACTAAAAATACTAATAGAAAGATCACTTGAAAGAAACAGGAACATTTACAAATGCTTCATAGACTTTCAGAAGGCTTTTGACTAGGTAAAACATAATAAAATGTTCGATATATTAGATAAATTAGACATGGAAGATGATGTACTTAAGATTATAAAAATGATTTACACCAAGCAGAAAATACAACTGTTTAACTCTGAGACTTCTGTAGTGAAAATAAAAAGAGGAGTTAGACAAGGTTGTATCCTTTCACCAAATCTATTTAATATCTATAGTGAGACAGTGATGAAAAAGATTGAAAAATAAAAAATAGGAATTAGTATCAATGGTATAAAATACAACAATCTTAGATATGCTGATGATACCATTCTAATAGCAGAAAACAAACAAATTAATCAAACTACTGCAGCTACTAATTGAAGAAGGTAAAGAATATGGATTAGATATAAATGCAAAAAAGACCAAATTTATGAAAATCTCAAAAGAAAACAGATCCGAGCCAGAAATATTCATAAACAATATGAAAATTGAACATACAACAGAATACAAATATTTAGGCACCTACTTTACTGCAGACGTAAAGCAAGATAAAGAAATAAAAATAAAAACAGCTATAGCTAAAGATGCCTTCTGGAAAAATAAAGATATCCTAAGAAGTTTTGCGAGTATCGAGACAAAGAAAACAATGATAAGAACATTAGTGTGGCCAGTTTTCACATATGGAGTGAGACCTGGATATTCAAGAAGAGACTAAGACAACAGATAATGGTCTTTGAAATGTGGTGCTATAGGAGAGCTCTGAAAATCTCATGGACTGAATATGTGACAAATAGAGATGTCCTACAGAGAATGAGAACACAGAGATCTTTATTACAGGAAATGATCTAGAGAAAGATGAGATTGGTGGGACATATACGGAGAGGTTCAACAGGACAGGGATACTAACAGTTTTAGGAGGTAAATTATGGGAAAAGAATCAAGAGGCAAAAAACAAAGGACATGGCTTGAAGATATAAGATCAGTAAGAAAGTTTTAAAGAGAATAAAAGTTGAGAAGCTCTCAGATGTGAACTGTAGACTAAAATACAAATATTATTCAAGAAAAAATGAAAGAATTGGAGAGCAGGAATCAAACCTTGGAGATTCAGTGGCAAGCCCTGAAGAAAACACTGACTGATTCAGCCAGAGAGGCATGTGGTGAGGTTGTGTACAAGGATAGAAAAAGCAGAACTCCACGGTGGACACAGGAAGTTAAAGAAGCAGTGAAAGAAAAGAAAAAAGCATATCAAAAGTTCCTGGCAAATAAGTCGGCTTGTGCTCTTAGAGAATACAGGGACAAATGTAAGAAAGCTAAACATTGTGTAAAACTGGCTAAACAAAAGTCAAGCGAGGACTTTGGCAAGAACATAGAAAATAAATATCAAGAAGGTGGCAAGATATTCTGGAGGTTGTTGAAGAAGCTCAGAAATGGAAGAAAGAGTGCTGTAAAAGGAATTAGAGACGATAAAAGTGACATGAAAACGGGAGAAAAAGATATCCTTGAAGTATGGAGTAATTACTTCGAAAAATTGCTAAATGAAACAAGCAGTGATAGCACAGTGGTTAAAAACACTCAACAGGCATGCAATCAGGAATACATATCCATACTTGAAGTAGAAAAAGCCATTAAAGGCTTGAAATGTGGAAAGGCAGCAGGAGTAGATGATATTTGATCAGAAATGATCAAGTAACAGTGGCTGCACTACATAGTTCAGAAGGCTTGGACAGAGGTACGAATTCCAGATGATAGTACCCATATATAAAAAGGGAAATAAAACTGAATGTGAGAATTACAGAGGTATTTCATTACTGTGTGTTCCTGGTAAGCTATATGCAAGTATACTTGAGAAGGATCGTGGAAGAGAAGCTTGGTGAAGAACAAGCTGGATTCAAGCCAAACAGAGGCTGTCAGGTTCAGATTTTCACTTTACGACAGACAGTTGAGAAATTATGGGAATATAACAAAGATCTGTATTTAAGTTTTGTAGATCTGGAAGAGCCATATTACAAGGCACCAAGAGAGAAGCTATTCAAAACGCTACAGTTATATGGTGTCAATGGGGCATTATATCAAGCAATACTTAGTCTTTATTTGAGTTGTAAGTCAGCAGTTAGAATTGAAGGAAATACAGGAAGGTAGTTTAATGTTAAATCTGGTGTCAAACAAGGACGTACATTATCCCCTCTGTTTATTCATTATATCTATATGGATCACATTATGAAAGAAAGTGGTATGAAACCTGATATCAAAATTGGAGGTGTTAATCTCAGCTCTTTGCTTTATGCAGATGATGTTATGCTTCTAAATAAATCTGCTAAAAGTCTGCAAAATTCCCTGACTAAATTGAATAACTGTTGTAATAGATATGGTATGAAGATCAGCATTAAAAAGACAAAGACAATGAAAATATCAACTGCATTATGAATGGAGAACCTATAGAACAAGTAAAACATTTCTGCTACTTAGGTACGATTTTTAGTGAAGATGGTAAATTAAATATGGAAATAGACAACAGAATCAAGAAAGATAGTATGGTAGGAAGTCAATTAAATAAATTTAATCGCACCCTGCTTTCTTCTCACTAGTCATTCGTGAAGGATTTTTCATTATGTATCTCAAGTCTTGTAAATAACTAGCAGTACCATCAACAAGGTAGCATAGAGGCAGCATGCCTCATGATGCAGCTTAATTAAGGGTGCTCGTTCAAGCATATTGCAGTAGGCGAAGTATTAGGGCAACAAGATATTTTACATCTGATGTAGATGCAATAGATTTATTTAAAGAATTAAAAATTCTCCCAAAAATAATGAAAGAAAAGTGGTCCTCACCAAATTTTATCTCTCACATACACACACACACACACAGTCGGGTCTCTTTTTATGCAGTAGATATGTTCCACAGAAAACCGCATATAAAAAATCGCAGGAAAAAAGCCTAACTTACTATAAGAAGCCAAAAGGCTATTTTACCGGTGACATAATTAAGTTTAAGGGAAATGATAAATCCCGTATTATTCTACAGCCGGGTACAAAACTAGGATCGAAATTCATCGTAATCCTAGAGTTTCATGCCGAAAAAACTATCTGTGAGCCCAAGTGTAAGTAATCACTTGGGTAGTACAACACCAGGGCAACTCAGAGCAAAGGTGGAGCAAGCTCCGTCACTGTCCTTAATATTCTCTCATAATGTAAAACACAGCTCCTAGGAGTTTGGGAATTGCTAAAACTAACGAAGTGCTAAACTCCAGTTTAGCAATTCGTTAGTAGAGGTATATGTAAGTTCGGTTCACTTAAAACCCTGATATTCCAGGTCTACCTACTCTGATGAGACCTCGAAAAGGGTTGAAACTGGCCTGGGTAGTGACCTCTTCTCGTAATGTAAAACAGTAACACATCTCCTAGGAGCTGCGTTTTACATTATGAGAGAATGTTAAGGACAGTGATGGAGCTTGCTCCACCTTTGCTCCGAGTTGCCCTGGTGTTGTACTACCCAAGTGATTACTTACACTTGGGCTTGCAGATAGTTTTTTCGGCATGAAACTCTAGGATTACGATCCGAGTTTCGTACCCGGCTGTAGAATAATACAGGATTTACCATCTCCTTTAAACTTAATTTATGTCGCCTGTAAAATAGCCTTTTGGCTGCTTCTTATTAGTAGCAGTAGTAATAACAATATATAGGTACATCAGTTTAGCAATTCGTTAGTAGAGGTATATGTAAGTTCGGTTCACTTAAAACCTTGATATTCCAGGTCTACCTATTCACTGATGAGACCTCAAAAAGGTTGAAACCGGTCTGGGTAGTGACCTCATCTCATAATGTAAAACAGTAATACATCTCCTAGGAGCTGCATTTTACATTATGAGAGAATATTAAGGACAGCTACAGAGCTTGCTCCACCTTTGCTCCGAGTTGCCCTAGTGTTGTACTACCCAAGTGATTACTTACACTTGGGCTCGCCGATATTTTGGGAAGAGACAGAAGTCAGAGGAGCCAAATCTCAGGAATAGGGTTGATGTTCCAACAATTCATAGTGCAGATCCCTTGATTTCCCCATTGTCGAAACAGCTTTGTGGGCAGGTGCATTGTCCTGATGAAAGATGATTTTTTTCTTCTGCAAACTGGGTCTTTTCTCCCAAATTTTTTCGTCTAGTCTGGTTAAAAGATCAGAATAATATTCCCCAGTTATTGTTTTACCCTTTTCAAGATAATTAATAAACAAAATGCCTTTAGCATCCCAAAACACCAATTTCATGACCTTTCCTCTTGATGGAACCAACTGTGTCTTCTTTGGCACTGAACAACCGACTTCTGTCCACTGTTTTGACTGTTGTTTGGATTCTGGTATGTAACGGTGAATCCAAGTCTCATATATAGTAATAAATCGATGCACAAAATCAGTTTTATTCTTCTTAAAATGCTCCAAGCACTGTTCAGAGATTTTCATGCATTTGCGTTTTTAACCCTTTAACTGCTACAGCGAGTTAACTTGAGCACGGAAAAAATGGCACTCTCAAGTAGACACTGCTTGCAGATTATGGAAATTTTATAAAACACTATTATTGCCATTTTTGTGAGTGAACAAGTGTATATCAAGAATGTATGATGCTGTTCAGACTTTTTACTTGGAAGAATTTTAATTGATTTTAATTATAATTTTTTTTGCAAAATTAATCCAGCACATGGGACAATGTCAGTAGAATATAAAATCAGCAGTTAAAGATTTAATCTGATGTGAGCAAGCCGGCACCCATCTTGCGCAAAGCCTTTTCATTTGCAGTTTTTCATGCAAAATATATCCTACATGTTCTTTTGAAATGCCTATAGTCTCGGCAATTTCACCACTCTGACTCACCGGTCATCCAATACCATATCATGCACTTGATCAATGATTTCTGGCGTCATTACACTTTTCGGACGTCCTTCACGTGGATCATCTTCAAGGCTGGTACGGCCACGCTTGAACCCTGCAGCACATTTCTTAATTGTCGAAAACAAAGGAGAAGAGTGCCCATAAACCTTTATGAACTTGGAATGAATTTTTTTGGCATTAAACCTTCTTTTACAAAGAATTTTATAACCGCACAATACCCAGTTTTATCCATTTATAGGGATACAGACAGCACTTTTGCTTCAGACAGCTGTATAAAACAAACTACTTGATAGAATGACTTGCAATTTTGTATAGATGATTATGACAGATATACCAACTTAGGGAAAAAAAAAAAACTTGCTGATAGTGTTGTCATCTATGAGAGGTGTAGTGAGGCTATGGCCAACGTGTCCCCGGTCATAGGCACAAAAATTGAGATTTTTAGTTTTTTTTTTTTTTTTAAGAATGCTGCAATTTCCTTTCCTGGCTATAGGTGCCAAAATTCCTCACGACGTCTCTGCCATCTATGGCCGAGAACTTTTCAGACCACCTTCATACACGAGAGACATCCAAATAGTAAGTTCCGTTTTTAAATATTTTTACTGCAGCACTGCGATCGCAATGGTGCGCATGCATGCTGAGTTCGTTGATTCCTTAACAAGGCGTTGGTGCCATTTTCAGACATTCTTGCAGTGCATATGTTTCTTGGTGTGTTTATAATGTCTAAGAAAATCAAATCACCCATGAAATTAGGTCAGTTATCCATTTCTTGAATGCGAGGAACGATGTAGCAGCTGAAATTCATCAGCAAATTATTGAGCTTTATGGAGAACATACAATGAGTGATTCAATGGTACGAAGATTAGTAAGAAATTTAAGGACAGGTGTGCACGATGGTGAACAGAGAAGATGACCATCTTTAGTGACTGACAGAATAGGGGGATTCACTATGACATCACTCTCGCTGCAATTTCCAGAACTCATGTTCATGTCTTCATGAAATTGTGTTGGAGAAACTGAATTATCAAAATTGTGTGCATGCTGGGCGATGAAGTTGCTTAGAGAACAATGCAAAGTGAATTAATTGGCTGGGCACTGCGTTAGAATTCTTGATCTGCTACCATGAGGATGGCAATGCTTTCCTGAGCAGACGTCACCGGGGACAAGACTTGGGTGTCGAATGCAACCTCTGAATCCAAACAACAGCCCATGGAGTGGAGGCACACCTCATCACCAGTCAAGACGAAACCGAAGACAACAGTTTTCACTCGGAAAATCATGTGCATTGTGTTTTAGGACAGACAAGGAATTTTGCCGGTAGACTTCTTGCATCAAGGCTCCACAATCAATGCGAGCATGTACTGCCAAACCCTTAAGAAACTGTCGTGCAATCTAGAATAAATTGCACGAATCCAGGGGCACTGTTTTGATTCATGATAATGCCTGCCCACACACGGCCGGCATAACACAACAACTTCTCACCACCTTTGGCTGGGAACAATTCCAACATTCCTCATATAGTCCTGACCTCGCGGCAAGCAACTTTCACCTGTTCAAACCTCTGAAATCTTTCCTTGGTTGCTGGCGGTTGTTTCAAGACAATGACGAGGTCAAAGAAGCAGTCAATATGTGGTTTGCATCTCAGGGCAGCAACCTTCTACGATGAAGGTATACAACTCTTGGTGCCCCGTTATGATAATTGCCTGAACAATGGCGGAAATTATGCAGAAAAGTAGTGAAAGATGTCTACTTTAATTTCCAATAAAGTTTTTTTTGTAAGTATATTTTTGTTTCTCTGACAGCCAATCGGAACTTACTTTCTGGACATCCCTCATAAAATCTTGTAGAAATTTATCCAAAAGTAACCACCGCCCTAAGGATATTGTTAACAATTCCTGTTGATGTAGCAAATGTGGAAAGAAGTTTTTCCAAGCTTAAACTGAGTAAAAATTATTTGTAAACAACAATGACCCAAGAAAGATTGGTCTAGCAACTATATTGATAGAGGCGGACATAGCTTATAATTTAAATTTAGAAGAGCTTATAAAGTTTTATTGTGTGATATCCCCATAGAGCAAAGATTTAATTAATGTTATTATGTAATTAATTGTTTTGCATTAATGTTTCTGTTGTAATAAAAACAAAACAGCAATTGGAGATTTTCTTATATTTTTGTCTTATAATCCATCAGGGACGATATTTAATTGTTTACCTCAGGGCACGATCTAATTTGGCGATGGCCCTGATTACTGGTAACTTTTGTTTGAAATAATGGGAAAGAAGATGATGCTATTTGGGGAGGATGCACACAAGGAAACTGCTCTCTAGGCCAGAAATAGCAATAGCAAATGGGAGATTCTTGGTAAGTCATACCCATGTTCAGTTTCTTCCTGAAAACTTTAGTTTCCGAAAATCCCTGCATATATCTCACACCCTGATTTTTTTAGCCTTAATTTTTTGGGAAAAAAGTGCGAGTTATATTTGAGTAAATATGGTACTAGGCCTAGATAAACACAAAAATATTATGCGATTTTCTTTGTGCTTCTCACAATGATGAGCTCTGATAAACAACTGCTAATCTACTGTTGGTTATTGACAGTGCTGCCAACCAGAAAAGACAAAATATTGCTACGAGTCTGTCAAATACTAAGCTGCAATAATGTTTGCTTGTCAATCGCTGCAAGATAACGCATTACAGGAAGCTTCAAACTTCCCTGTCATCACACATTCGTAATGTGGCGACTATTGATATTGACTTTATATACACATTCAAAACTGTAAACAATTGTTGAATAATAACACAATAATGTAGGCAAAATTACGGTAAAGGGAGAAAAGTCACAAAACAGAAAAAGGTCTGGCCTGGTGCATAAAAAAGTTCAGGGGACAGGCCCCGGCTGAATTTAACCACTGGTCTTTGATGAGTCTTCAGACTCCATGGAAATCTGAATCTGATTTTCCATTTCAGTCATTTCCAGCTGTAGGTGACTTTGTAGACATTGCCCAAAGTATTCGTGGTGAGATTTTTACAGAGTAGTTCACCATTGCTTTCCCCAACCCTCCAATTTATTTATCCATGCTCAGGACCAGCATATGGCTGGGACGTATTCATGATTGTAATCCAGGTGTGTTCACGGGACCAGTTTGCCTGTCCTGGGGGGACAAAAAACCTGAGTTCCAAGGTGAAAAATCCTCCTCCATATGAGACCGGCTAACTCACTATTAGTTGAAAGAGACCAGATAAAAGGTTTCTCATGTCACTGATGGGATTTGAACCCAGATCTTTCCGACCAAAGGGCTTCATCTATACTGACTGAGCTATGGAGGCTCTTGTTTGTAGAAGACTTTATGAAATTCTTGTCCCAGTTATCTAAGAGATGTAAAGAAAAAATACTCATGGAAATACCCATGCAATAATAACAATAATAAATAGTATTACACTTGGCAATTGATGAAGTCTATTCAGAAATATAATGCATTTTTGTGTGTGTGTGTGTGTGTGTGTGTGTGTGCATGCACACAAGCATTAAACTAAATTCCAAGCGTTCAAACCTTTATCCTCCTGTATGCGAGTGGTTGCATTACGATGACGATTTGTGGCATTGATTATCTCATCTCTACGACGTGCTTGAACGTTACGAATTGCCTCTAACCATTTCTCCATGGCAGTGTGGATGTTGGTGTGAACTTCAACACCACGAAGTTGTTCCATTTTTGCAACAAGTGTTATTACCTTTAAAAAGAAAGAAACAAGACCATTAATTAAAAAAATGGGGGGGGGGGAGTATTCAAATTATTTTTGAAACATTATCAGGATTTATATACCAAAGATAAAGAGCAACACACTTTTATGTCAGTGTGCAGAGAAAAAAAAGACAAAAGGTCAACAAAATAACAGCGTTTAAATATCACAGATTTTATATACATATGAAGATATGGATTTTGAAATAATAAGAAATTTAATAATAGATACTAAAAATATTTATGCATTCACACCACATGCTAGAAGTACCAACTGATGGTATCAAATCTGATGTTTTTTCACTTTTTTGTTGGACAATTATTTATTTTTATTTAGGAGAGAGTAGGTTGTAAAATGGATTCAAAGGTGGAAATGTCTGATATGAAATATTTTCATCTGAAAATAAAACCTGCCCATCTTTTATTTGAATTCTGTTTTCAAAATTCATAAGTTTCAGCTTGGTGTTACTCTTTTTTGTATTTTGTATAGTGTCTTTTTTTAAAATTTTTTTTTATTAAGATTTTGATATGGGTTTGAACAAAAATTAAAAATTTATATTTGATTTAAATTCAAACTGCGTTAATAAAAAAACTTAACACATGGATATGTGAGTGCAGAAATAAAAAGTATACAAAGAGAATAACAGTCCACTTAATAAACTTCTGTTATGACAAAGAGAGATCATTACTGAAATTATTTTTTGAAATATAAATTTAAAAAGGTCTCTAAAAAATGATAATTTTTGGGAATTTTCAAGCTGCAGTTTTCTTTTTTAATCTCTGCCTTTAATAGAGTCTGTAAAATTTATCAGAATAAAAATAGATATTCACGGTTAATAATGAAAATTAGATACAAATATTTTGGTTTAAGTTTCATAAATCAACAGTGTTAATGAGTGAAATATTAAAAAAAAAAAATTTAAGTGCATAAAAAATGGTATTTCTCCCCCCCCCCCCTTTTTTTTTTGTGTGTGTGTGTGTGTGTGTGTGAGAGAGAGAGAGAGAGAGAGAGAGAGAGAGAGCATTAGCTTATAAATTATTGTGGTATCAGGATCCTTTTCATTAAGAAAAAAAAATACAGTTTTTAATGCAAATTTTCCATATTTTTAGCAGAGATAGTTCATCACTGAGATAGAGATTTGAATAATGAAGAATCTGGAACTTTCTATGTAAAGACGTTCAAATTTGTAGGTGCTTAGCATTGTCCCACAGGATACTATAGCTAGTGTTATCAATTTTGCATTCGGTAAACTCATAACGCTTATTTAGTTCAGCATTTTACTAGTCTTCAGAAATATTTTTGTGAAAGAGCAGCCAGTTTTCTTGATAGACTGCAGGTAGCAATAACTATGGTACTTTATCATTTGGAGATGGTAAAAGGATATTGATTGGGTTGATGATTTTTGTATGTACTGAAGATGGCATTTCTTTAAGATATGAGCAACAAATTCAGAGGTTCCTGAATAGATAGATATCTTATGCTCATCTTCTCTTCTTATAGAATTACAAGAAAAATAGTTGATGATTTTGTTTATAATTCTCGGACTGTTTATGATTCCTCTTTGTTGTCTTTCCTAAATCTAAATATCAATGAATGCCAAAAGTATGAGAAAATGCTATTAAAAATCATATTGTAAAAACTGTATTTTTTAATATATACACAGGAACTGAAAAATTTTGTGCTATAGTTCGCCCACCATTTCTAGATCCCTTCTTGGGTTGGCGCCAAGAATAGTCGATTCATGCTGAAGGGGAGAAAGAAATTAAGGATGTACGAATTGGTCGCCAACATGCAAAATCACGTGCTTTCTTGTCTGTCGCTATACTAGTACTAGCTTGATTTTTGTTGTTCTCTTTTTGCATTATTTTTGTATTATTAATTTGTATGATGGATCCAGTACAGTCAACAAGTTCTATTGTTACACGTTTCAGTAGCTCTTGCAAAAGAATATTGAATAATGTGCTGACATTCTGCAAAAAAGAAGGCCGTCTTCTTGTTCCCCTTTCTCAAGTCATAAAACGTGCAAGTGCAATTACGGGCGTATCGGGGTCGACTGTTAAAAGAATTCGTAGGGAATCAAAAGGTGAAGGTAAGCCAAAATTTAAATCTCCAAAAAAAAAAAAAAAAAAAGCGCCAGAGCAAGAAAATCATCGAAACCGTAGCTTTGAATGATTTTGATGTAGACATTATAAGAGCTATTCACGAATTTTACGTGGTCAAGAAAAGAGTGCCAACTGTTCCGAAATTGATTCCTGTGCTTAAAAAAAAAAAATTAATTTTCCTGGGAAAAGATAAACTTTAAGGAAAATACTTCATGAAATCGGATTTTGTTTTAAAAAGTCCCAGAATAAAAGGAAACTTATCATGGAGCGAAGTGACACTGTTTTATGTAGAACGCAGTATTTGCATGTATTAACACTCTACGTACATTTTTTCCAACTGTTATACAAACAAAACAGTTACACTTTAAAAACAGCAATGTTCGTAAAAGAAAAATTAAATTTTCCGACCTGTAATAATAAACAAACTCAGTTTGTTTATTATTACATCCCAGAAGACAGACTGATTACCCTATTATCGGAATGGATTCTCCTTTTTCTGACATTCGCAGAAGTGTCGAGGGACATCAAATCGGTGGGCGAACTATACCCACCAGTTTGGCAAATTATATTGCTAGTCACCTGAATTTACTAGTTTACGATTGAACTGTATGTTCAATCGAGACCTAGAAAAGCTTTTTTGTTAAAGCTATGGGCTGAATTTTAACCTGCTTATCTATCAGTGTTGAAGGCAATAAGCTAATTACTTATATATTAGTGCATTTATCAGTCTATGAGACATGAAGAAAATAACTTATATTTTCTTACTGACATATATTTTCATGCAATAGGCCTTGAATCATTTCTACCATTTCTTCTGTGCCATTATTATTATTATTACGGGCAACTCCAAGGAGTCGACAGACTCATCGAGGGAGGCCCTAATATCATGTCAAGAACAACTATTCGTCTTTCACACAGTATCTATCATACCTCACCTTAAACTCATTCATGGTCATAGCACCCACAATAGACTCTGGCAGCTTATTCCACTCGTTTACCACTCTCCAAGTAAAGAACCTAGCTCTAACACCTCTGTTAACCACATTTTTCCCAGCTTCCATGTATGGCCCCTAGTCCACCCACCACCAGCCCTATTCTCAAAAATATCTTCTGGATTAATCTTATATTAACCCATCAGTAATTTCAATGTCTCAATCATATCACCCCTTTTCTGCCTATCAACCAATTTTTGCAACCCACAAATCTTCAATCTGTTTTCATAAGGTTCATTCCACACACCTAGCACCATCTTGGTCACTCGTCTCTGGATCCTCTCCACCTCCTCCCCCATCAAGAAGAAACCCTGGCACTCATATCTGGGCACAGTAGTCAAGATGGGGTCTAATCAGGGCTCGATATAGAGGAACAATAACTTGTTTGTCTCTGCTCGTTAAAGTATTTTTCAGTAACCAAGTGATTTGATGAGCTGTTTTAGCCACTTTTGCAATGTGTAATCTAAACTTCAATTCCCTATCCACCAACACTCCCAAATCCCTGGCCTTATCAATCTCCTGGAGTACGGGTTCACCAATGTGATATACCGCTGCTAATCTTTTCACTCCAAAATGCATACTGCCACATTAAATTGACATCCATTTTCCTTAGCCCAGTCCTCCAAACTATCCAAATCATCCTGCAAAATTTTGACATCCTGTGCACTCACAATTGCTCTACCCAACTTTGCATCATCAGCAATCAAGTGAACACTTCCTCTCAGATCCTTTCCTATATCATTAACGAACAAATTGCAAAGTAGTGATCCAAGAACAGAACCCTGCGACATACCACTAGTCACAAGCAGTCTTTTGGACTCCACTCCTGAATAAACCACTCTCTGGTATCTCTCCATCAACCACCCTCCTATCCATCTCACCAACCCTATATCCATCCCCATCTGCTCCAGTTTACTGATTAGAGTTCCATGTGGTATCCTATCAAAGGTCTTGGCAAGGTCCAGTAGAATCACTGAAAACCCATTACCCTTATCCAGTTCAGTCGTTACTGTGTTATAAAACGTGAGCAAATTATTGAGGCATGATCTACCCTTCACAAAACCATGTTGTCCCCCATACAGTATCACATTTTCATCTATCCAATCCTGTATTCTTCTCTCGACTAGTTTCTCCAAGACCTTGACAACGATTCCTGATATGCTAATCGGACAGTATTTTACAGCAGTAGTCCTGGAACCTCCTTTATGCAGTGGAACTATTTTCCCCTCTTTCTACCTGCTCGGGACTAACCCAGACCTGAGACTCAGAATGGTCAAGGGTACTGACAATTCTTTAGCCGCTTCACGTACGACACGAGCTGGTATACCATCCAATCCCACAGCTGTATTGACATTGAGGTTTTGTAATAGACTACTCAACCTCCACTTCATTCACCACAATTCCTGTATAAACTTTTGGTTCATTCGTTTCTGCAATGTCACCACCTGGATGATATACTCTTGCAAAGTGCTCGCTCAGTAATTCAACTATATCAACTAATTCAGTTACCTCCCTACCATCGGCATTCTTTAAAATCATTCTGCCATATACATTTTTTCTTTTACTAGCAACATATCGAAAAAACTGTTTAGTAATCCTTTTTTGCTATTCTTACCACACTCGTTACCCTTCTGGCCTGGGCTTTATACTGTTCATGTGTCTGCCGGTCACCTTTTTCCTTAAATTCCCTCCATAGTTGTTTCTTTTTTTTATACAGTCAGCCATTGCTTCATGCAAACACTTCTTAACCGCCTCCCATGCACTGTCAACTTCTAGCCCTTGCAGTTTTACATGCCATGGCACTGTACCAATCAATCTCCTAAGCTTGTCATATTTACCAGCCCGATAATTCCACATGCACCCTGTCTTAATTGTAAATTCTACACCTTAAGCCACCTCCCAAGTCAAGACCCTATGATCGCTCTCGCCAATTGGTTGCAACGTGGTCATATTCGTTACAGACAAATTCTCAGATGCAATTACTAGGTCAAGCATTCTCTGACCCCTAGTATTTTCCATTACATTCTGTCGCAGACAGTTATCCCTTAATAACCACATAAAATCCAATTCCTTCCTCCTATGTGTCCTCTCCTCCTTCCAATTAATATTACCATAGTTGAAATCTCCCAGAATAATTACCCTCCTTCCACTCATTTCTTCTATTTGCTTATGCATACTATCTCCACCATCTATTCCATCACCTGGTCTATAGCAGCACCCA